>NW_020455843.1:3595859-3608449 GCF_003342845.1 Nothoprocta perdicaria | reverse complement strand
TTCCTTCCTTCCTTCCTTCCTTCCTTCCTTCCTTCCTTCCTTCCTTCCCTCCTTCCTTCCCTCCTTCCTTCCTTCCCTCCTTCCTTCCTTCCCTCCTTCTTTCTCTCTTTCTCGCTTTCTCATTTTTCTCTTTTCTTTTTTTCTGGAACAAAAAAGTTTCTTAAAGATGCAGAATCAGGAAATTTTTACTGTAACCATTCATGCTGACATTTGTCTGCACTGCGTTGGGACTGTGAAGGTTAGCATCTCAAATCTCTTCATCACGGAATGAGATCATCTCTTCCATGATGGAAGCATCTCTTTCATCATGGAAGGAGATGGGGCATTTTGGGAGGAGAAAGCCCAGAAGAGAGCAGAGCTTGTAAGAAGGAAAACTGAGCTCTGGGAGGCAGTGAGGGAGATGAATGATGAAGGCTTTCTTTCAAAAAAGGCTTTCAAAAAGCACAAGGCTGGTCCATCACAGGGAGCTAGCGGGTTAGGAACTGTGCCCATGCAATGTCCGTTGTCCATACGATGCCCATGCAGTGTCCTCACATGGTGCAATCTCTGGGCTGCCCTCTGTAACACACAGCGTTGGTTCCCAGAGCTCAGCAGCATCACACGCGTGCCCAGGTAGGGCCCCCTTTGCACCCAGAGCATCTCCAGCATTGCTCCAGTTGTGGGGAATTTGCTAGGTCAAACAGCCTGGGGGAAAATTCCATTAAAAAAGAGAAGACTTCCCCTTCTCTGAGAGGGAAATATTTTGTTGGAAGCTGTGCAGTCAGCCCCGATAGTGAACTTGGCCAGAGAACGACATTCTCTTTCGATGGATGCATCAGTCACAGTTTTTGCCCATTCCTCAAGTTCCTTCTCCCTGCAAACCAGCATCACTTCTGCCTTCTCCGGGCTCAGTCTCAGCAGGTTCCTTCTCATCCAGTTCCCTGTGGCGGCCTGGCCTGGGGAAAGCACGAGGATGGCTCTTTTTGGAGTATTTTTTTAAGCATTGTTTATAGTTTACTCCTCCTGAGCCCTTGTGTATTTTTGTTTCAGCCCACTCACATGCACAGCTAGCAAACGCGCAGGCCAAGGCTCCATGCAGTCCCTTAGCACCCCAGGACGCCGCCTCGTTATCTGAAAACCGCAGGAGATAATTTTTATTTGAAAAGAAAACAGCCTGACACGGCTATTCCTCAGCCTTGCCTGCCCCAGCCTGAAAGCCCCCGCTCCATGTCCCCAGCCATTCTTGGAGAGCAGTTTTGCATGCTGAAGCTGAGCTTGTTCTCAAAGATGCCAAAGGGATTTGGTTCCTCGGCTCCCAAGGAAATGCACTGAAATTGAGGAGTGCACACATACCTGAAGGCATGTGAATATTTCCTGAATATTTCCACCAGTATTCGGAGGAAATACTCTGAATTTCCTCCGAAATATTCCTCTGAATATTTCCACCATTTTTAATACACGCTACCTCTCCCAGCACTTCAAGAGAAAGCACTGACCCTCTGGAAGCAATACAGTGCTGGTTGTGACTCCTACAACATTTCCTGGATGCGGAGTATCCATTCAGCAGCAGCTCGTCTCCTCAAGAGCCTGGAGGAAAGAAGCATCCAGGTAATTATCAATTACCCTCTTCTTACCACAGGGAAATGAGGCACGTAGGGATTCAACGGTACAACGAGGTTCAAAACCACAGTAGCAACATGAAGAAGCAGAGTCAAAACTTGAATTCCCGCTGCATAAAGCCAGCATGACGTCACAAATGTAATGCAGTTCTCTGGCAAATCCTCTTTTTTTATGCCTTTTCTTATCACAGAGCTGTGCTGGATAAAGTAGGTATAGGACTGATGTCCTTGCAGCATTATCTCTTTTGGACACCATAATGCTCCATGAAGACCAGCCCCAAAGAGCCCATCTTCTTGGAAAACACTGTTTTTATGAACAGTGGCCAACTCTTACTAGGAGCAGTGAGACATGTTGGAGGGAAAGAGGTCCCTTTGCACCCTTTGGCTGCCCCCAAATTGGTGTTAATGAGAGCTATGATGAAGCCCTGCAGAGGCATCCACATGTATATATACATCTCCAATACTAATACCAATGGAGGAGGGAGCATAGGAATTTTCAGAAGGAAGGTCATGAGATGAGATGAAATGAAGTAAAGAAAAATTTGGATGTGCTCTCAGGAAAATATTTGTAAGTGAACATGTGTCAAGCTGAGGAATGGTCTCCCAATGGGAGCGGTGGAAGTATGGAAGCCCCGTGACTTGAGTCATTTCAAAGTGGCCAGGACAAAGCCCTTGGGACTATACAGCACGGAAAATCCTGTCATGTCTGGGGTCAGCGGATGGACCAAATGACCTAGCATAATAGGTCTTTTCCATCCCTGATTCCAGTGAGTCTCTGAGAACCCCTTAAGATTTAGTGGGAATCATAAAACCCAAGATCTGTGAATACAGTTCACATACCAGGATGTTCATGTCATTGCCAGACCTTTGGTCCTTTTGGCAGAGCTAGTCAATAGACCTGGGAGTTCCTCCAGCATCTTCTTTGGTGGCTTCAATAGCTCCAAACATAAGTCCTAATCCATATATCTTTGTAATAGCCTAAGGAGATCAAACTGTAAAGCGTGAAGAGAAGCAGTAATAAAAGCTCCACAAAGTGCTTTTACCTGTTTCATTTCACATCCGAATGTAAGATTGTCTTCATCTCTGCATTCCTCACAGAGGACATAAACCAGCTTGGCTTATTCATAGTATTCTTCATCAAGACCTCAGTGCAATAGCTGTGAACAGCAAATTTAGTTTATATTCTCCAGTTCCTTTTGGTTGAAATTTGGGCAGATTACCATGGAAATTTGTCAAGATTTTCTAATCTTGATTAAGTCAAGGTTTTCGAAACCTTCTAGTGGTTTAGGAGATTCCAGTTCTCGAGTGGCTAAACTTTGTTGAAAGGCCCTGAGTTTTCCACGTGTGAGTTTTTGAGATCATGCTGTTGGTATGTCACAGCCTCTTACAATGAACGGAACTGGGATTTTTTAAGTGACAGCTGCTAAAAGTTGTGGGTCACGTCTGAAAATCCTGCTCAGGCCTGTATGCCAACCAGTCACCTTCCAAAAACTCTCCTTCTGCCCAACTGTAAGAATGAACACAGTGGCAAAGAGCTCCAGTAACAGGCTGGCTGCTCAGTGGCATCTGTCTCTGCACAACTCAGCTCAGAAAATGTGTTAAGATACGTTGAGGAAGGAATAATTGCCCAGACTAAAATAAGTCTTGAATATGTCAAAGCAGTAGTCATATGCAAAGTTTTAAACCACTTGGAGGTGGAATTTCTTAGCACAGTCCAAGGGGGCTAAAGTCAGGATTAAGAGGATTAAACTGCGCAATGAAAAGATTAAAAAATATTTCCTGACTGTCTACAAGGCAATAGAATATATTCTGACAGAAAGCAACAGGTGACCCACTGTGTTTTTAAAGAACAAGGAAGACCTACATCAGTCATGGTAATTAATTTTCCTCTGTACTAATTCTGGGCTGCTACCCATGACAATGAACTGAATGCCAAATTTTGTGGCAAAAGACATCAACAAAGTACACTATTGTTATCCTCTCTTGGGGGACACTGGCACTGGTCAGGGGGTGGAGAAATGGGCTCCATGGACCTTTCTGCTCACTTTTACAATTATTGTATGTTTTTCAATCGTATTGCCATTCACGTTGCCATTAGAGCTATGATGTGGTAATACTCAGTCTTGTGATCTCTCTGCACCATATTTTCCTCTCTTGACATCCCGATGTGAAGAGGTAGTGTGTCATGTAGACGCTGAAACATCATTGCATGCTCCTCATGAGAACAGTACCAAGAAGATGAGTCAAAAGGGAGGAAAGATCTTCCAAGTGAGGATGAGAGTAATCCACTGGTTGAGACATTTTACCCAATCCATCATCTCTTACTCTTATTTCAGAGGAATTATGCAAAGGAGTAACAAATTGGGTGTTATTTTAGGGTGGCAACCCTGTAAGCATAAGTTACGTGTTCCAGAATATGGTGCAAGGGATGCCATACAAACCTCTCTTCCTTGCTGGTACTAAATTTGTTTGCCAGAATTAATCTGAGGGTCTTTCTTTGGTAAAACATAAAGCCAAAATCCCTATGGCCACTCCCAGTTATTGAAGTTCTCCAATGCCTCTTTTTTCTTCAGTAAAAGTAGGTGTAAGCTGATTTTCAGGCCAAATTCTGATTCATATTCTGCCTACCCACATTTATTTTTACTGTAATTTTTTAACTGGACACAGTTTTTCAGTTGGATACAATCATCCTCTTCCTTTCCTGTACTAAACTGATGTGTGGTTATGGTTGTGCACTTTCCAACTTAGAAATGCTGCTTAGAGGCAGCTGCATTTCAGAGCTGGGTAACGCAACCTTTACATCCAGTGGCTATAACACCAAGTCCATAAACAGTGACAGGGAAGGCCCTATGTGCAGGAACTTGCAAAGCCAGCTTCCAGAACTAAGCAACAACCTCTTCTGAAAAGATCTATTAAACTTCCCTTCATGGGAAACACCCAAAGGAGATGACACTGATTCTAATTTCTTTCTAGAAATTAAATCAGGCGAATGAGGTTTCTATGAGGCTCACTTGACTATTTCTGCTTTAAACCATGTGCTGGCCATAATAAGCTGAGGTTCCAGAAATTGAGATCAACTGATGGTAAAGTTAGAAGCCAGATTCTGTTTTCTGGGAAATAGAGAAAGGTAGTTTTGAAAGAGCAAGTGCTGATGAGAAAGAAACTTATGATGGGATGGAGTGGGCAGGTGGAAGCAGTGAGTCATGGAGGAGCAGGGACACTAAGTCAAGCAGGAGGAAAAACTCTGTCATGCTTTGATGATCTAGCTTCCAGTTCTGGGCCTTCTCACATGGATTTAGGTAAATCATCTGTAGTCAGCTCCCCCAGTTGCTTGATCATAACAGAATCAGAAGCGTTCATTTCTTGCTGTGGGAAACTGAGAAATTCTGGAACTCAGGACCTGCTTTATATGTGCCCTACTAAGAAGCACTCAAAAATTCTTTTTTTTTTTCTGTCATCTACTTGCTGTCTTTTATTTGATTGTAATATCAGGTTAGATGTTCACTGAGCCTTGAGCTCATTAGGAGAAACTGAGCCTTTTGGAGCTTGCCAGAACCTGCAGTAGACTGAGCTCGATGACAGGACCTGCCACCCAACTGCTTAACAGGAGAGGGCTGGATCTTTGTGGTGAAAGAAATTGCAGACCCTTTGGAAATAAGTGGTGGTTTGTATCAAGCAGGGGTAGCTTTAGCTAAGTAAATCCCAGAATGCTCTCAAGTAAAAAGTACAGACTTCTCCTTGGAGAAATGGTGAGAGAAGAGCTGTTGTTTCCTGCACATATATAACACATGGGACAGGACACAAAGGTGTATGGCCCTGTAATGTCCAATGATATCCATATTCAGTGACTCCAGTTGCAACAGTCAGCTCCAGGGACATGAAGTTACTCAACAGAGGGAGATCCTTGGTCTTATCAAGAGCAGGAGGAGAAAGCCAGGCTCTTTATTCATTCCCCTGTGTGCAGAAAAGGCAGCTTCCCTTCTCCTGCCTTTGCTAATTCAGCAGAAGGGATAATCCCCTGGAAATTATCACCTCCCTAGGAGGTGATAAATGCTCCCTTTTTAAGGGATTAGTACAATGGAACCTGATTACTGAGTCCCAAACTTGCCCATGAGATGGGGGAACCCTTGCCATTTGGAGACACAGAGGTCCCTTCACACGCGTGCAAGCTGCTCACCATTTCCACTACATTCGGGCTGACATTTCCCTGTCTCTGACTTCAATAGCAGTGGGCTCTAGCTTTTCTATTTTTATTTTTCACATGGACTTCCTTGCTTGCAGTGCATTAATCAAGGAAAAACAACATAAAGCTTCTCCTCATCAGAACTAAGCAAGCCCCTCTGAAGGAGGAAGCAGTTGGAGTCAGCAGACATATCAGTGAAAGAATGAAGGTCATACTTTGCATAATATATTTATCTTGGAAAACATAATTTTATTCAGGCTATCCAAGAATTCAAGTGCTGAAACTAACACTAAGTCAACAGCACTTATAGTAATGAAATAAATTCTTTATAACAATCCAGCAGAAGGAGTTGACAAGGGTTTTGAATGGCTTGTTTTTATTAAAATTCTTTCATTCTTGCAAACCAGCATTGTCTGTGTTTCTTGGATATGGCCAATGTAGAGACACCGTGCAAAGTCTAAGCTGGAGTTTATTTAGTCTGCCTGCCTGCAGCAAAGAAAAATAAAATGCTTAATAAAAGATTTCCTTCTGTGGGAGACCCTGCAATTTGCAGATTGTAAGATAAGGGGGCTGTTTAGAGGAAGGTATAATTCTACATCTAAACAGAGATGGCATTCCCAGTAGAAGTTAATAAGAATATATCTTCAGCATTTGGTTAACCACAGACCTGAGCGAGAGCCACTAGAATTGAAAGCTTAAACTGTTCTTAATTGTACTGTAAAGCTCAAATGAAAATATTTTCTATGCTCAGTCCTCTTTAATCTAAACATGATTTAAATTCATCTGTACTATTTACCTACTGACAGTAGTATATCAAGCCTTTATTTCATGACCTCTCAGATGTACTCTTTCCATGCATTCGAAACTTCCTTTCCAGTGGCCTGAAGGCTTTGACGTTCCCTTGTGTTACATTTGCCTGAACAGCAAAATTTAGCCTCAGCTTATGACCCTCTTACCTTTGCACGTGCTTCAGTCATCTTGCTGCTCTAGGTAGGTGACGGCTGCGTCTATGATCAGGCGAGCAAAGTGAGATGGATCTTGTCTGTGCTGTAGATGCTCTGTGAGGAGGCAGGTGTTGCAGAGGTTTTGCAGGTCCTCTTGTGTGGTTATGGAAGCTGAAAACTTTCGGAACGTCCGTGTCTTCTTTCAGACTTCCAATCCACCACTCCAAGTGGTCACCAGAGCAGGCCAAGTCTCCATAATTCCATATGATTTCTATCCTCTTATCCCACCATCCAGAGAGCCTCCAAGATTTTACAGTGCATATATCCTAACTCCCTAAATAATAAAGAATCTTGGGACTGTTTGGGATAAAAAGTGCCGCACAAGGGTGAATTATTACCTCTATAATCATCATTCAGCTGCAAGAAATCATTATTCTTAGTTACGATGCTGAATGCTAGATGTGCATTTTAAAACTACATTTCAGCTCAAGCCTGGCCTGCACTCAGGTGGTTTCCCAAAATGGATTGCCATTCTTTTTCACAGAATCACAGAGTATTTAAGGTTGGAAGGGACCTCCTCTTGTGCATACACAGTCTTGTGCATACACATACTTTTTCCTCCTCTTGTGCATACACAGTCTCCATTAAAAACAATATCTATACATACACATGTACATACATTAAAAACAATATCTGTACATATTATACCTTCTGTAAACTGGGTTATTAAGAGTTAACATTTCTGTTCTACCAACTTTTAGGGCCATATTTTGCTATTTGAGCATACATTGAGCATGCATGATCCACTTGTGGCTACACTGTGCCAGACCCTCAGTGGGTATAAATTACCGTAACCCTATATATTTTCAGATTTTGTACAATACCATAATAATGGATTTGGGGAATCTCACCAATTTGCACTAGCTGTGGTTCCAGCTTACTGAGCTTAGTGCAATCACTCGTGTAATGAGGGATGATACCGTGTTTGGAATGGTTGCCTATTCTAGCCCCAGAGAACGAGTTATGTTCTTAAAGCTACTATGTTTAAATGTCACCTTTTTAACAATACTGTTCCCTTGACAGCTATGGGTTCCAACTGCTTGCTGTACGGAGAAAGCACACTTTATTTCCCTTAATATTTTGGAATTTTTCCACATAGAAGAGCCTCAGGGCTCTACATTAAACTCAAAAATCAAACTCTGAGCACATTTATCTTGATGACCACTGCAGCCTGCATGAACATGTCTTGACTCTCAGGCTCTGTGTTGGACTCCACACAACGACGAGTGATTAAGAAAAACAAGTCAACCCTTCCACTTCTGAAGTGGCCAACCTTTTAAGAACTGTAGTGTCCTTGTATGTTTTTCCCTTAATTCCCTCCTTTTCAGGAGAAATGCCCGGGGGTCTTGTCCATGCATAGCCAGAATATGCAGTAGCAAAGGTAGGACTCTGTCTGATTCTCGCACTTTCAAGCCAGGGCTCACTGTTGGATCAGTCCTTTAAGCAAACACAGGCTTCTCTAGTAGGAAAGAATGATGAACACTGCATTCGACGAAGTACAAACTGTTGCACAGAAGTGTTGCTTGGACCACAGAGCCCAGGGATCCGGCACGAAGCATTAAAGCTGGGGGAAAAACCAGAGGAAATTAATGATTGAATAATGGGTTCCAAATGTTGCCGTTCAAAGTTCTAATAATACAGTCACTTTAGGATATGTCGAACTCCAAAACAGATTGTTTTTCAAGGCAGAATTGCAGCGAGGAGGGTTCTGGGTAATACTATCTGAATTCCCAGGAAGGTAATAAGGTGAAGATTTAGCTACGCTCAACGCTGCCCTGAATCTGTTTGCTTCTGTGCATGCAGGAACAATTGCAGAGCACTCTCCCCTTTCCGCTGTTGACTGTTAATCCTGGTGGCAGGTGGCTGCCTGCCATCTGGAACACCCTTGCCCATTAAGATGCTCCCAGAAAGAAAGAAAATAAGTTGCTGCTTAGTAGCTGGGCCAGGTTTTCAGGAGAGTGCTTCTGTATAGCAGCCCTGGGTCAGCGCTCATGGCTTCATGGATTGGCTCAGGCTGTTGGCTCAGCGTAAGGGACTACTCGTTCCTCTCTTAGAGGGAGGATAAAACGGCGAGTCTACCTAGACACTTCTTCTCCCACATCCTCTTTTCACCTCCTGACTGCAATTTTCATATAGTTATGAGCGAGCCAAGCCTACTTTCGTTCGGCATCCAAACATATGGTCTCACAGGCCATTTCCAGCTTGTTTTGGAGCATTACTGTGAAGTACATGTCTTTGTCCATTAGAAAACATGCTCCTTATGACAGTAGGAACCCCAAGAAGTAAGCTCCTTCTGTCTCTAAGGAACAGCGGGGGATTTGGTAGTCCATTTTCCTTCTCATCTCTCTTCCTTGCCTACTCTGATTATGCTCATTTACAGTGAGCTCCATTTCGACTCATTTACAATGAGTCCAAGTTCAGTGGGCCTAAACTTTTCAACTGTGCAATAATAACAATAACAACTCTCCTACAGTATTTAGGGATCTGCATGTGAACATATATTTTAGATAAATATAGAAATGATTGGTCAGAAATACTGCTTGAGGTGGACCAACCACTGTGCTTGTTACCAGTCTACTATGTGTAGAAGTGTTTTTCTCTGTTCTGTCTCTTGCCTGACCCCATAAAGCAAACTTCATTCATAAAAATGTTGAAACCATGGAATGGTAGGTAAATTGCTGTTGGGAATGCAAAATCTTTAAGTGGAGAACTGCAATAGTTCAAGAACTAGATAAAGAAAACATCAAGGATCTTTCAAGATGGTGGATTTATCATTTTGCGCATTCTATCATAGTAAAACAAGACAAAACCTTCCAATGTGACATGTGTTGCTCTTGCCTTTACTAATCCTTTATAGGACTGAAAATCAGAGCCAAACCCTTCTGTGCCAAGTGCTAGGAGATCTCCTCCAGTTGCACGTTGGTTTCCATATGGTCAATAGGGGCTTTGAAATAACGGCCTTAATTAAAGCTCCTTTCTACAAATATGCTCACACAGGACTGCCTATGTCATCAGCAGAGATGGGGGCAACTCCTTTCCTGTCTATAGCTTGCCTCCTGGAAGTACGTGTCTCTCCATGACCACAGGAGACATCAATTAGTCATGAGAGTCAAGCAACTGCAGGGTGGCCAGCACTGCAAATTCATCTTCAGGAGAACCTAACCTGGAGGTTCAGCACATTTTTGCCTCTGATATCTGTGCCATATTGACATGCCTTGCAGCTAGACTGGAGCAGATGCATCTCCTGCCCCCTGTGATAACCTCTATATGCCACTGCTGACTTGGCCTTGGGACTCCCGGGGAATGCAAACTGCTTTTCACAGAGAGGCCAGAACACAGGAATGTGCTTTAATCTCCTGCTTTCACTAACTCCTCCTTAAAACCCTTTTTCCGGCTTTTTGGATCCTAAGTTACACTTATTTGCATTCCCGTATCGACAAGCAGGTAGAAATACATCCGGGTATAAGTGGGATTAAAGGCATGCTCTGAAGTGCTCTCTGTTCCTCCAGCTCTGTCCAATTTGCAGAACAGCTCTGCTTTGCAAGACCATGGTTTACGTGAGTATGAGCAAAATAACCCTTTTAACCCATTCAGAATATAGTCCTAGGAGCTTGGATCAGATGGTGCCGCACAGATAAGAATATAAACCCCTACATGTTTATCTGGAGTGATCTCACACTGCAGATCTTTTTGAAGTTGGCCCATCCCTATCAAAAAAGCAGCCTGTGGAAATAATTTGAACCAAAATCAGGAGTCTTAGAAGTATCCTGAGCATTATGTTGTAGCTACGATAATCTGAAGAAAAGAGTGCCAGATGGAAAAATAAAATATGCCAGCTTCCCTACACGCATAAGCTATATTTGTGCTGCTTTGACACAACTCTACTTCCTCGCACCATTCTTTTATATCCGGTTGACGGATATTTTTCCATAGAGTGGTAATGCTAATCTTGGCAGAGGCTGAGAGCAAATATAGCAGCTTCAATGCGTGCCCGGAGATTTCCAAGCCATTGGGAAGCATGCCTAGGAACGACTCAAAAGCAGCATGAGGAAATATAAAAGAGCCGGAGAACTGGAGAGAGGTTGTTTCACATTTGCAAATTTCCCCGTGCCACTGGATTTTAGAAGGTGAGGGGAACCCCACCATCTTAAATGATAGGTTGCTGCAGAGCACGCTGCCAAGACATATCCTGGCAAGGATCCTCATCAATTATTATCTTATTTCTTTTTACTTCTGCTTCTGTTATAGATATCTGGCCTCAATCATTAAAATATCAAGCACCCTACCGGCTTTAATATATTTATCTTTACCACATCCTCTGAGGCAGACAAGTGTGCTGATCCTCAGATTACAGAAGCAGAAGAGGAGCAGAGAGGCCCAGGCTCACAAAAAAAGACTTAGACACTTATATTTCATTTAAGACAGACTTTGGACCCCTAAAGAAACAGTTCATAAAATCCTCATCTACCTACTTAAGGCATGTTCGTACGTGCATTAGTTTTGGATGCACAGTTTTGACTGGGTTTTGCTACTGTGACTTGCCAGAACAGCTATGATCCTCATAGGCCTAGCCACCACTTGAAACTATGTCCTCTCCTGCTCCAATCTATGCTCAGAAACATCCTAATACAAGGGCACACCAGGGAGTCCCAAAGCTGATAATAAAATAAATATAATCTGAAGATCCTGGCGAGGCCTTTTGCAAAGCTGGGCCCTTGTTGTTCCTGGGCTGGGATGGAATTCAGGTAACACTTCATATTCTAACCATTCTGCTCCCAACACTCTTCCTAAATGTGTCCTATGATTCTTTATGGTTGCCTCAACATAGGTATCCCACTCATTCTCTCTTCCCATAGCCCCAGTGCCATAAAAACAGCCCCAGGAGGTGTCCCAGATACCCAAGATATCACAGATGCCTCTAGGTACTTCTATCTTTGCAAGTAAAGCTCAGTCTATAAGCAAACTTTCATGTCTTTCTTAGGAATACCTAAGAGTTAGAAAGGATTCCCTTAGAAGCCCTTTAAATGAATCCTCTGACCTTTGAGAGAATAAGGAGGTCTTTTAAAAGGTGCTGTTTATTCCCCGCTTTGCTGAGGTAAACAGCTCTCCTAAGTGGAGTCGTAGCAGGAGTGGGTAGAGCCCACCAAGAAATGCCCTTTAGTTGTAGTCTTCCTTCTAAGCCACTCATAAATCACGGGCAGTGTGACCTGAGGACACTC
Source organism: Nothoprocta perdicaria (assembly GCF_003342845.1). Lineage (NCBI taxonomy): Eukaryota > Metazoa > Chordata > Aves > Tinamiformes > Tinamidae > Nothoprocta > Nothoprocta perdicaria. Next base: position 3,596,445 of record NW_020455843.1, on the reverse strand, counting down.
AACTGTCCTCAGATATCAGGTTCCCTTTATGCCCACCTGAAAATTTGGCCCTGCACGTGCAAGGAGCACCTTAGCTGGTCCTGGCCCTTAGAGGGTCCTCACAACTGCTGGCAGAACTATTGAGCTCGAGCAGAAATTCCTAACTTGTGCAATCACTTACACTTTGTCTGTCTGAAAATTTCCCCCCCGTAGTTTTATTTGAATGTCACATTCCTTTCTCCTGCTCCTAAAAAAAAAAATAAAAAGAAATATTCCTTAGGACTTTGACCCACACACGGGTGGTGTTACCCTGGTAGCAGGAGGGTTATCTGTTTATATAGGCCAGCATCCAAGCGTCTGACAGGCCTTATGTAAATCAGGACATATTTTTGGTGCCTGGCCCGGCACAAGAAATGGTGGTGTACATTTATTAAGCTCCTGGTGCTTGTTGAGAACAGCTCTTTCCAGAGTGCTGCTTGCTAATGTTACCAGCCATGGGTGAGACTTAGATTACACATCCCAGGTGCTGGTAAAGCTGCTTTTCCTCTCCTCTCCTCTCCTCTCCTCTCCTCTCCTCTCCTCTCCTCTCCTCTCCTCTCCTCTCCTC
>NW_020455843.1:3577168-3595814 GCF_003342845.1 Nothoprocta perdicaria | reverse complement strand
TCCTCTCCTCTCCTCTCCTCTCCTCTCCTCTCCTCTCCAAGAAAAGAAGATGCTTTGCTCAGGGTTAGACCTCCCTGGCACTTCCACAGCCCCTCTTTGGCCCTGCTGTAGATTCTCATTCACCAGAAAGTGCCCTTGCTAAATAATGCAGAAAAGTGTAGAAAAGCTTTATTATAGAGAAGACCTCTCTAAGCCTTCACAGAGAGCAGGACTTGTCTGATGGACTTTAATTGAGGGAAACTCAGGCTGGACATGAGGAAAATGGTCCCATCAGCAAGAAGAACAAAATTCTGGTAGAGACCACTTGGAAAGTCTTATTAGGGTTTTAAGCACACATATCTGCTTGGAGTGATCTCCTTTAATTTGTAGGACACAAAGCAGTGGCCTATCTGACCACTGGAAAAACTTTGAACCTCGTTTTTCAACAGCACTGTTGACCTTCGTGTACAAGCACACGAAGAGAAGTTCTGCTCTGCTGCTGGTGCTCCTACTTGCAACAAGGGAATCAGTGGGGGAAAGGGAAAATTCTCAGTTTTCGTACGTGAGCACCAGAATAATGACTGGTGATGAGAAGGTACCGCAAGGCACATGCGGGAAGGCAGATGCCCATTTTCCTTCGAGAAAATGAAACTCCCTATCCCTGGTCTTTCCAGGGAGACCTTTCTAAGTGACATAGTCTGGGACCACCAACCAGCCACCATCCGTAACCGTGTGCCGCCGCTCCTGAGCCGGGCTAGCTGGAGTGATGATGTAGAGGTGAAAGGCTGCATATCCCATTACCAATCCCTAGAGCCATCTAGTCTTCTGTCTGCATTTTAGCATGAGTGTGCTTGGACAAAGCAGGACATTTTTAATGAGAACTGCCAGAAATTTGATGTCCAAAAGTGGGGAGGGGGGCAGAGGGGAGGGAAAGAGAGGAAGTAAAAAAAAAGGGCAAGTTCTGGATATTCAAATGCTTTTATTTTTGGAATCCAGAGGAAAAAAAAATGTTGGTTTTATTTTTTTCAAGTGTCTATTTCTGATGGGGGGGAGGGGGATGGAACTGTTGATTTGTTTCTGCCAGAAAAATGTAATTCATTTCTCCTTCATTGTTTCCAGAGTCCTTTGCCATTTCAAGAGGTTCTCACACCCACACAGGAGTCTCTTCTATAGCAGGCAGCAGACTCTTTCTGCATGACCCTTCGGCCGTTGTTGATTTATGAATTATTATTATTAATAGCATGCAGAAAAATTCCAAAACTTCAGGACTTTCCCTTCTTACTCTTTCAGTACAAATCCAAGAGTCTCCACGGAGCTTCCCTCATGTGTTGCAAGAAGTCCAACAACTTTTCCACTCTTAATAAGGAGAGTGGATTTAGAGAGGAATGACAAAGTGTGTGCCTCTTATTATTCCTGTTTGCTATTGATTTATAAACTGCTGCTCCCATGTGCAGAGCTCTTCAATGAGGATGAGATCAAAAGGCTGGTGATGTGATCACCTGGCGTTCTGACATGATCGAACAGTCTAGACTTAAACCCACTTCTGGATGTCAAACAGTCGCAAGTTGAGGACTGAACAGATCTTGAATTTCAGATAGCCCAAACAGAGGCATCCTGCCTTACTAAATTCATACCAGACTCAAGTTTGGATCACCTCTATTAGGTTGCTCCGAATAAGCACTTCCTTTAAAAGATAAACAGTCTGAACTTTCAAAAGAGTGTCCTCAAGCTGGCATTTTAGGAGGATGAGCATTGTCAGCCAGACAAACATCTCTTGATGGGACTAGCAGGTGTCCTGTACAACCATGAAAAATCTAGATGGAAAAACACAGAGAAATTGTTAGCAGATCTTAGAGTGCTGGCATTTATGGCCACGTAGATCATCTTGTTTAAATTAGGAATAGGGGAAGGGAGTGTCCGTAAAGAGAATGCAAACCCTCAGATAAACAAGGAAGAGCTCACATTGTCCACAAGTGTTAAGTGTCATGAGTTTGAAAAAGGAGACAATAGGCAAAAGGGACATTTTCCTCGGATGTTGTTAACAATCAAGCAGAGATATGAGATGGAATGAGAGATATGGGAAATCTGGCATAAGAGGGGGAGAAATTGCAGAGTCAGAAGATAACAAGATGAATTTGATCATCATGGTAGATGACTTTGTCTGTAAAACCACCTGTGCATTCTCCTGCCTATAGAGATACACCTGTATGAGTATACATATATATAAAAGCCTGTTTGCATTTGTGGAAATGTCTCTTAAAAACTCCAGTCTAGAATGACTATTGGGATATCAGGTGGGAAGAGTCACTGCTAGAGAAAGCACAGGAATGAGGGTACCAAAAAGCCAGGAAAAGGGAAAAGTGATCAAATGGCTTAATCAAGGATAAGGTAACATAAAAGCAGAGTACTACTAAGAAGCTAGACTGCATCAGATGTCAGGGTGATTTCTATGTTTTTGTTTATTGTGTTCTGAGTATACTGTTTGCATCTGAACTTAGAGTAACAAGGGGAAATCTGACGCTTTGAAGCCCAAGATTCTTTCTTTCTGTGGCCAAAGCATGATCTGTCCCAGGAAGGAATGATCATTATGAGAGTCTTTCACTACTTTTATGTGTCAACAGATTGAAATCTTAGGTCTTTTGTGTCAACAGATTAAAATCTTAGGAAAGTCTTCCAACATCTAGCTGAGTACCAGAAAACAGAATGAGAAGTCTCAAGTACCCTTATTAGGACCATCTATGATTCTTCACCTTCAGTGAAGCTCTGGTTTTCATGACTTTCTCCAGAAAGAGATACTTTTTGCATCATTTTTGTCTAGAAGATAATGTAAGGATGAACACGAGGAAGAGACATTTGCCCAATGGCCTAACACCCTGGCTGTTTTCTTTCTATTCTTACACCCTTTCTAGGCCTCCTCAGTGCTGATAACAATATTTGAAAGTATCTCCTTGTCCTCTTTATTATGCAAGGTCTATCTCCCCTTTCAAAAGTTTCTTCAAAGCCAGCGCCATTGGGCATTGAAGGTTAACCCCACATTTCGCAGTGAAAGAACAAGTCACAGAATGGATGGTGAGTGAATGCTGGGTAGCAGAGAATAGGAAAATTAGAGGTTGGATTGAGAATCATCCAGACAGATAGTGGCCTAATCCAGCCAAACAAACAAACAAAGAAGATCACAAACTGAACGGAGAATATTCAAAGAAAGCAATACAGAGGTGGAGTTGGAGGTAGGACAGCCTTGGCTGTTGGTGGCTCTGCCATAACATTTGGCAATTAACTTCCTTTTCTTTGGAGCAATGAGGTCTTCTCTAAAGTGAAAATTACGTTCATCATTTCCAGGAGCAGGATAAGCACTTAGGAAGATGTCCTGTGTTGTCCAAGGAGGTAGGTTTCTGGCTAAACTCTTTTCTGCATCCGGGCATTTGTGCTTCTGTGCAGTGATGACATCAGTGGTGGGATGAGTTGATTTTTCTGTGTTCGATCCTTCTGCACAGAGATGGAGGAAGCGAGGACAGGCAAAGCAAGAAGGACTCCATCATTTCTTCTTGGAGAGCAATGCTTCTGCCTCCTCTGTGTCTGTACTTTGCCTAAAAATCAACAAAAGTCAAAATAGGTACCTAAGATCCCTATAAGATACTACATCTGTTTTTTTTTTTTTTTGGCTCTTGAGGCTGTAAAGCAGTGTGAACACCTATGTGATGGTTCCCTGACATTCTCCTGCTGCCATTTGGCCCCTTAGCATATCAGCACAAAACCAACTACTGCTAGATAGTCAAGGGGTTCCACAGACCAGCTCTGGTGAACAGCATCACACACTACTGCAGAGCACGGGCCACCTGAAGGCAATTTGAAGTCTACAGCTTTCTTCCCTCCAGACAGTAACTCCAGTCCAGAAGCTGCAGAGGCAAATGGGGAGAATATAGGTCCAGACAACAACAGCAGCTGTTCCCAGCAATAGAGATTAAGGTTTGATATCTTCACAGAAAACCTAGAGTGCCTCTGGTGGGGCCTGTTGACAGTCCAGCATCACCTTCCCCAACATCCAGGCTCAGTCATCACTACACTCCTCAATTCTCCTGATTCAGGAATAAAACTTAGCTCAAGGGTAAATTTTTGGTGACCCTGTTACAACACATGTACCAAAGGGCCATCTCCACAAAATATGTGGCCCACTTCTCAACTCAGATGCCCATGTGTGGATTCAGGAAACAGTGGGACTGTTTTCCCTACATATATCTGTCTCTCTGATTTGGTGTTATTGCTTTCTGCTGAAAGGTTTTTGCACTTTCTTTTGCAGCATCTGGTACAGATCATTCTCTTGGTCTTTTTCTGCTTGAAAACCATATCTTCTCTCTTCCCCTGCCTTTTGCATGGTTAGCATACTTGAAGGGCAATTAGGCAAAACCATCCAAAGTCACTTCTCAAGTGGCTTATCCAAGATCCATGAAATCCCAGTGAAGAGGCTCTTTTTCAGCATTACCCTAGCCTTAATATACATCAGCTTTATTCATTTTGGTGATTAATGAAAAATTCCACAATCCAACTTTCATTCACACTTTTAGTTAAATTAGATTCCTTTCCCCTCATGCTTTTGTGCAGATAGAAACCTCTTTTCTTAGTGTCTTGTAATCATCAAGTTTTCCTATGTATTCACCTTTACCTGTCTTGCATGTCTATTTCCCATAACGAATAGCATTAACTTAACTCCACCATGTGTTCTTCATGTTGTGTAAACATCTTCCTTGAAATGATATATCCTGGGGAAAATATTATACCTCTGGCTGTTTAGCCTCTTTAGTTGCTAAGTTCCTCTCTGATGCTCACTGCTTTCTGGGAATCTGAGATTATTATTATATATGTAAATATGAGATATATTTAAAATTATGGAAAGCTGGTCCTGGTGGAGATCTGCAGACACAGAAACTCCTAACAGGAGGAGCTCAGCTCTTTGCATCTCTAGTAGGAGACTGGTCACCAAACCTGGGCATCATGGCTTTGTGCAAAAGACTCTATAATAGACTCCATTCAGCATTGGAACTATCATTAAGAATTGAAATAGAATGAGAAGGAATTGAGAAAAACAGAACAGATAAAAATCATACAGAAGTCATGTTGCTAGATTTTCAAGGACGGGGGGGGGGGGGGGGAAGGCATATTTTGATTTTTTTTTCTTAATTGGAAAATTCCAAACAGTTCTTCAGCTAGCAAAACAGTGCATAGCCTTCAATAATTGTGCGAGCATTTTCTTAAATTGTGAATATTATTTGAACTGTTAATGCCATTTTACTTTAAGTGAAGAAAGAAAAAGTCCCAGACAGTTCTTATAAATCATCTGTTGCTTGTCTGGTGATCTTATCCAGCACAAGTATCTCAGTGCTGCACAGAGAAAGCCAGGATCCTTACCCCAGGGATCTCTACGGACTCTTGAGTCATTGAGTCCTATATCATGCATGTCATAGACTCTTCTAAGCCGCAGATAACTTCATAGATAACTGGGCCCAGTGCTGCTCAACTTAATCATCAATACTTGGACAAGGGGACAGAGTGCATCCTGAGCAAGTTTGCAGATGATCCCAAGGTGGGTCTGACACTCCGGAGGGCTGTGCTGCCATCCAGAGGGATCTGGACAGGCTGGGGAGCTGGGCACAGAGGAACCTCATGAGGTTCCACAAGGACAAGTGCAGGGTCCTGCACGTGGGGAGGAATAACCCTGGACACCAGTACAGATTAGGGGTCGACCTGCTAGAAAGCAGCTCCACGGGGAGCGACCTGAGCATCCTGGGGACACCAAGGTGCCCATGGGGCAGCAGCGCCTGGTGGCCAAGAAGGCCAACAGGCTCCTGGCTGCATCGGGAAGACGTTGGCAGCAGGGCAGGGAGGGATCCTGATCCTGCCCCTCTGCTCAGCTCTAGGGAGGCCAAACCTGGAGCACTGGGGGCAGCTCTGGGCTCCCCAGGACCAGGGGGACGTGGAGCTGCTGGAGAGGGGCCAGCGGAGGGCAACCAAGATGATGAAGGGACTAGAACATGTCGGGGAAAGGGTTAAACTGAGGAGCCGTCGGGGGAAAAAGGAGGCATTGAGAGAACAAGGAGCAGGAAGGGGGAGGAGACACGAGGCGGCAAGATGGAGGCGCCGTAAAGCCGCAAGCCCGGCACGAGGAAGACCCACGGAGGACTATAAATATCAAGAGGGAACATGGTGCCTTCTGGTGATTGGGCGGTTGAGAGTACGGGGCGCGCTCCGGTCGGGTGTTACGGGATAAAAGGAAGAGTTACAGCATTAAAAGGGCTATTTGTCCCTTTGTTCCCGCCTCCCCCCCCCCATAGTCCCCTGCGATTCCTTGAAACAACCGACGCCACCCTTGTATGAGGAAAGACTGAGGGCGTTGGGCCTGTTGTCTCTGGAGAAGAGAAGATTGAGAGGAGATCTGATCAATATATGTAGGTACCTTAGCGGGGAATGTGAAGAGGACAGGGCCAAATGCTTCTCGGTGGTGGCAGTGACAGGACAAGGGGCAATGGGTGCAAGTTGAACCCCAGGCAGCTCCATCTCCATGTGAGGAGGAACTTCTGCACTGTGAGGGTTCAGAGCCCTGGCTGCCCAGGGAGCTGTGGAGGCTCCTGCTCTGGAGATATCCCAAACCCGCCGGGATGGAGCGGGTGCTCTGGGTGTCCCTGTGGAGCAGGGACTGCACTGGATGATCCCTAGAGGTCCCTTCCAACCTCAACCATCTCGGGATTCTGTGATTCATGAAAGCTGGATAGATTTTTTTATTGCAAGGAGGCTGAAGAACCCTTGCAGTACAGACGAGGGTGTTACTGGGTGTGAGAGCAGGGTGTAATGGGATGAAACTGAGGTAAGGAAAGATGTGATTATGAAGGTGAGCATTTCCAAACTAAGCAGTTTGCTCACTGGACTGCATCTTCAAAGGAAACAGTGACAACTCAGTTATTAAAAACTATTTGGTCAAAGCAGCTCATTTTAGAGTCACCTGGGGTCCGTGGGGGTGATTTGATGCATCAAACCTTGCTGGGGTCTATCTAATGGTAGCAGATCTTTTCTGATCTGCTAATTTCCTAGAGGGGAAGCACAAGCACAGGCACCCAGGAGCAAGGCAGTGCTCCGTATTCCCAGGTTGCAGTGAAAGAGAAAGTGCTTTTGGATCTGAAAGGTCTTTTCAGCCTAGGCAGACAGCTTGGGACGTTTTCTGAATTTAAGAGGTGACAGAGTGACAAGCGCAGTGATCAGAGAGCATTCACTGGCTTTTACCACAAGTTTTATAGGACAACCCGAGGGTCTCTCCACAAGATTTATAGCCTCATAACCTCCTCTTTACGGCAGGCTCCAGTTATGGCCTTTATTCACTTGTTATTTGTGTGCCAGCACTGGCATAGAGTCACTGATTCTCTGAGTCATTTTGTCCTGCTTCTTACTCTTTATGACTTCTAACTTTCTTACTCTGCTGCTCTTTTGCTCCAGTTTGCTCTGCTCTCCCTGCACTTTCTTGTGGTCCTCACCACGTCCTCACACTGGTCTCTTTTTTTTTTTTTCACCCATTGACCTCATACAAGGAGCCTTCTGGATTGAAGGGAGGTTAAAGGCAGTTAAAGGCTTTTTGCATTTTTTTTCCTTGGTGATGGTGTGTTTCCTCTGAACTCCTGGGATCCCCTGTAAACACCTCTTCCCAAAGACCCCATATGCCTGTAGTCAGTCACTGAGTGGTGGAGATGCTCCTCCCACCCCCCTTTGCCACCAGGTGGTCTCAGGTGGATCACCTCCATCACCTTTTTTTTTTTTTTTTTTTTTAAGATGTGGCTTTGAGACCAGATATTTGCATTTCATGACTGCTTTATGAGAGCTTCCAAGTCCTGCCTGAGCATCTGGCTCCCACCAAATCGCCTCTGTGTTATCAGCTCCTCAGAGATGCAATGAAGGTCATGTTGAGCTTTCACTATGACACCTGGCTGTTCCATCCAAGGAGGAGCTGATGAAAGGTGGGGATGTCACAGGGACCTATTGCTCATAGAGCTGCGGGGCCATCAGGACCATCTGCGGGAGCAGCCAAGGGAATTGCTCACAGCTGCACACGGCGGTGATGGAATCACAGCCCCTTGTTCCTGCAGGTTTCCCCACCTGAGGGGCCAAGGAGGACCTTGATGCCTGCCCTGTCCCTCAGCTCCCTTCCGCAGCCCCATGGTGTGAGCCTCCAGCAGCCCGGCCTCTTCCTCGCGTCCCTCCCGGTGCAGCCGCAGCTGCCCAGCGCACGCGAGACAGCTGGTCAGCGTCTCCTCCGCGTCTCCTCCACGTCCCCCCCTTCCAGCTCCCTGGCTGCCCTCCCTGTCCCCTCACCAGCCTGGCCGCCCGGCTTTCCCCACGGCCACCCCGAAGACGCCATAGCCCCCGCCAAGGCTCCGCGCTGCCTCTCCGTCGTCCCTGCTCCGCTCACATTCCTCCACCTCTCCTGCGACATCCCGCTCGCGGCCAAGTGGGACGATGATGACACAGTAGGCTCGGGTAGGTCTTCTGCTCCGTCTTGTCCCGCAGCCAACCTCTTTGCCCTCTGGATGAACCCAGTGAAAGAGAGTGTCTTTGGAGCGCGCTCTTGCCGGCTTTACATCTGCGACCGGTTGCAATTTAAATTCCCCTTCTGTTCGGGGAGAGGAAATCAGAGAGGAGCAAGGAAGAGTGATAGAAAAAGGAAAGGGGAAGAGGGAAGGAAAGGGAAGAGAAAGGAAGGGAAAGGAAAGGAAGAAGGAAGGAAGAGGCTGTTTGGGAAGAAATCACAACCAAAGGTAACTGAGGCAGATCTTCTGGTTGGAAAGAACTTCGCAAAAAGTTCTTTTTTTTGCTTTTTTTTTTTTTGAAAAAAAGTCAATATTTAATAATAAATCAACTTCCGTCTTCTAAGGAAACAGCAGAAAAGAGCAACAGGGCTTTATCCTGAGACCATTACTACTTCACCTGTAGCTCCACAGGGTCGCTCTCAGAGGGGGAATGAGCTGAAATTTCACACATGCTGGTTGGGAAATTCTTGGAAGTTCTGGTTTGGCTGGTATTTAAGGTCTAATCCAAAGGCAGGTCAGGACCCCAATTGCATGTCCAATAGTCCTCACAAACTCATCCCTCTCCACTGGATAAGTTGGTGGGAAACAAACTCATCATTTTTGGTGCTGAAAGGCCCCAAAGGGCTGTGTGTCCTGCCTGCCATAGGCAGCCAAGCATTTAGCCCCAAACAGCAGCAATATCATAATCCCTGGACATGGATCTATTGGACAGAGACAGAATGTCAAACAGCATAAGCTTGCCCCGAGATGGGGCAACAATGACTCATTCAGCATAAAATTGTTAAGGCCCATCTGCATCTTCAGAGAGCTACCAGGAAACATCAATCTGCTTTTGCTTATATTCACTTAAATCAAAAATAACTCCATGGAAAACAGTGGGCAGGCAAGGAGATCAGGACCAGATCTTCAGTGACTCGATCACTGCTTACCTGTGTTGTACAAATATCTCATGTTACTTTGTTGGTACAGATGTACATCTAATGAGGCAAAGCCTGGAAACTGTAAATATATATATTTATGTGTACATATGTATCTGTATATATATATATATATTATTTCCCAGCACCACTGCAGGCTCCCAGACTTTTAACATCACAACCTCATTAGGGAAAAGACTGTCCATCATTATGCATGTTCAGATCTAACACAATACCCTCATTTTCAATCAGAACTTACTGGCGTTACCCTAATTCGTTTGCTAACAGTCTAAGGACCAGCAGAGCAACAGCATCCCAAAGCAGGAAACAGAACAGAACTCCAAATTTCCAATCCTCAGGAAATTGCTACATTTTTGTTTTAAAAACCTTTGTCCCAATTTGAAATGAAAAATGAACATTTCAACATTTTCCTTAGCAAAGACATTCTGAAAATATTTCAGTTAAAAAAATCAAAATATTTTCATTTGACTCTCAGTTTGCTTTGGGTTACTTTCACTTTGGAATTCTGGTAGATAAATGAAGTGGAATGTCCCTGGGACTAGAAATCTGACAGCTCTGAGGTCTCCAATGGGAAAACCTCAGGTACCTCATATTGAAGTAGAAAGCCTGGATGCTCTAAGGAGTCCAGTGCTCTTGAGAGACTCCAGGATCACAGCACTACGGCATGGAGACTGGAAACTTTGGCTTCTCCAAGCTTTAGGTCCATCTAAAGAGCCCTGTGAAACCTCAGAGGATTGAGGTGAGCTAGGAAGAAATCAAGTGGAAAATCCTATCCCAGTGTTTCAACAGTGACTTGTCCAATTGTGCATTATTGTGAAACATTGCAGTGTGGAAGAAGTAGAAATTCTCTGATGGAATTATTTATATCCCCATATATATATATGGATATATTATATTCCCTATATTCTATCTAAGGATATTATATCGGGATATCTATAACCCTGTATAGAAGAGAAAACAAAACTTGTCAAGCCTCTCTTTGGGGTTTTGTTTTGTTGGTTTGTTTTTCTTAGAAGCATAAACACAGAGAAAAACAAGTAGTTTTCACAAGATCAAGCCATGCCTGGATGGAGCTAAGATTTGAAGGCAGGAATCCCTGGATTTCACTCCCTGTTTTAAGCACCAAAGAGCAACAGCAAGAAGGAAGGAAGGAAAGAAAGAACAGAATAGCATTGGCATCCTCTTTTCCATCTTGGCCTTCCCATCAAAAGTGCAAATGATTTGTGCATCCATCGAAGGGATTTGCTGAATATTAGTTCAGCTGCAGAGCATTCAAGTGGAAAGCTGTGGAGATGAAAATTGCCAGCAGCTTTTCCCAGCCCCGTTGACTTGTTTCTCACACAGTCTGTCAGAAAGGCGGCTGGATGGAGGGTTTTTTTTTCCATTCTGAAAGATCATGCAGAATAATCCTTTGCCACACTGGGAATGCAGCTACCTCCTCACAGGTGGTAGCAATTTCCCATTAGGTACTGGTGCATCATGAGACTGGGGAACTAAGGTTCTAGGTAACTAAGGAACTAATTGCTCCAATGGATGCAAGAGAGTGTACAAAAGATGAAGTATGGACATTAAAAAATATTTCATCATACTGGCCATTATAATGGCCACATACTGGCCATTGTTTCATCATACTGGCCAATATTGCCATTGTTGGGCAGCCAACATAGCACTTCCAAAATTTGTTCTGTCCTTTTATATTTGATTATATTTGAGTTTGGAGCAGGAGAACAGTTACTTTAATGAAGAAGAAGGCCCTTCACCTGTCTTCTTTTACCCTCTATCAGCTAATGCCAGACATTTCCAAAGAAGGTGAGGAAAATCATGCTGCCTATCTGATCTTTGCTGTCCTGCAACTTTGCCCTAAATGGAGGGCCTGAGATACAACAAGGCTATCTCATAATCCAGAGGTATGATCTTTAAAAGTTGTTAAGTTCATCAACCTGTATATTTACATGGCCCTTGCTATAAATAAACAAGAAAAAATGGATGACCTTAAGCCCAGGAGTAATAGAAATAGAATGAAATTTAATACTATGAAGTCAAGCACTTAGAGACTAATAACAAGAATAGCTGCTTTAAGCTAGAGGCTCATCCTTTGGAAACAACAAAGTTGCAGGAGAAAGATGTGGATGCTTGTGTTCATCATGGCATGATTAGGCACTATTAGTGTGATGCAGCTATGGAAAAGTAGAATGCAACAGTTCTATGCAGTCTGAACACTATTTACATTGCAGTTAGTCTTAATTAAGTGTTAAAGCGTGGGATAAGATCTTCTTTGGCATACCAACAACTGCTCTAGTCTCATGTGTGCAAATAAAAAGGTGAATTTGAACTAGAACAAATACAGAAAAGGGCTCCTGAAGTGATCAGGTGGACAGAATGTCAATCAAATGTGAGGAGACATGGAGCTTGGTTTGTTTAGCCTTGATAAAAACAAAAGATGCATTGCTCTCTATAAATACATTGGGGAGGTTAAAACCGCAGGGAGAGAAGAGCTATTTAAGTTAAAGGACAGTCTTGGAACAAGAACAAGTGAATATAAACTAACTGGAAATAAATTTAGTATGGAAATTAATACAAAGTTTCCAAAACTTTCATCATCTCAGATATCTATTATTACTGCATCCTTCTCCCTGACTTTGACCCCTACAAAATCTCCCTGCTCTGGTGCTTACAGGGTCATTCCCCTAGCCAATCTCTCTGCATCTTTCCCCTGGTACTTCTTTTTCTGTTAGATCAATTGTTCTGTTCAACTTATTTTTCTCCTGTTTTTCTTCCTCCTAACCCTTCTGTAACCTCCAGCTCAGCATCAGCGTTGTGTCCCTGTTCCCCCTCTGCTTTCAAGCTGTATCATCACCACTTATTAAATTTTCAATATGCCTGTGAGAAAGGCATCTGGAAAAAAAAAGCAGAAATTGCAGAAATTTCATTTTGGGAGGTTCATCTTGGAGATGAAGGGTTTTTTCTTTTCATTACAAGAGTTGACACTAGAGTTTTTCCCCTTGATCTTCTGACAAGGAATTTGCAGTTTAAGACCCCTGACCCTTGCACTAATTGATGGCTAATTGATCAGTGCACCACTGTAGGTTAGACCTGTAGTCCAATCCTGATCAACAAGGACTTTGACAGTTAAAAATAAAGTGGTGTGTGTAAAATTTAAAGCATATTTGGCCTCCGAAAATCAGTGCTTGGTGTGTTCTGCCTTGTACTACGCCTATATTGCCACACATGGACTTCTTGCTTTATCAAAAACTAAACAAGGCTCCAGTGCTACAAAAGTGGCCAATTTCCCTGATCTTTAAGTCACTTTCTAGAACTGAGCACATTAGTACTGGACTATAAATTGTGCAAGGTCTTAACAGTGACTCAGACTCTCAGATGTACTTCCTGCAAATTGCCTAAAATGTAGATCTGGTTATAAATCTTGAAGTTATTTCTTACTTAATTGACCTGTTCCTGCCACTTCTCTAGTCCTGGCCCAGCTTGGGCATATAGCACAAGATCAGTGCTCAGTTTTTGGGTGTGTAATGTAGGGGTATGGGTTTTCACTCAACACCACCCGGCTAGCTTGCGAAGTCACCAGCTACATGATCTACATTGCTGAGGCACCTTCCAAAGAATGCACTGAATCACCCACAGTGATGGAAATGGATCAAAACAGCATTAAGAAAAGCAGAGAGAGATGGATGGTGGAAAAACAAGAGAGGCAATAAGGAAGAGAAGACCCATCAGAGAAGAAACGAAGGCAGAGGTACCATCTGTTGAGTGCATCTCAATGTTATTTGGCTTGAGCCTTGTCTGCTCTCCTCAAAGTGGAGCAGTAGATTCTGACCAACACCACAAATATCAGTGGCCAGTGCTGCAAATGTCAGCTGTTGTCCTCTACATCAGTGCTATAGTTAACCAGGGACTCAGAAATGATCTTAGTTTGTAATGGAAATGAACCGATGGTGATGTGGCCGCTTGCATCCACCTTCCTTTGACCCCCACCTGTCAACCCCATTCTTGGCCCACAGTAGAAAAACAGCAGCTGTGTGTTGGTATTTATGTTCACTGCAGCCTGAAAAGTCACTGCCAGCGCAGAGCCAGGTCCTGTTTCTGCACAGCCCAGCTGCTGATGCTTGCAGCTTCCACCGCCTCCTGCTTCGTTTCATCGCCTCCAAGCCCGTATCCTGTCACCTTTCCTCTGTTGGTAGTAGATTGTGCAGACCCAGCATGTCCTCTCCACAGTGCACAGCTGAATTTGGCATGCTGGAGGAGTCATTTGGACTGCAACCTGCTTCCTTCATGCTCACCTTTCTGGAGAGTTCCTTGCTCGTGGTTGGAGGGGCCAAAGAAGAGACAGCTTGTCCCCGAGGCCTGGCTGTGTACCCAAAGAGCCAGTGATGTGCTCTTGGCCCTTTCTGGTCCATACAATTGGCATGCATAGGCACCTTGGGTCATTCAGCAAGTCAGCTGCATAGATACAGGAATTAACATATATCTCATCATGTGAGGGTATATATTTTGCTAGCAGAGCTAGGCCCATTCTCCACAGCCAACAAAAAACAGGGGTGTGAACATAATATCTGCAGAGCCAGTCCCACCTATAGCCAAGACATGTGATCTTCTTTTGGATCTCTAGGCGTCCTCTGTTCTCTGCTGTGCCATCATAAATAAATGCCACAAATATTAATATATATCTTAAAGAGTTACAATAATCTCAGGAAAATTGGAAACTAGCATAATCCCCAACTGTTAATTATGTTACACCAGGAGTTGAATAGGGAAAAAATGGTTAAAACCACTAGCGATATGATCCCTTCTTCACATAACATCGCTAACCCCATTGCCCTGGGCTTGTTCTCCATGACATGCTCAGTGTCACCGAGGTCCCTCCTCCTTGTACAGATGAAATCTCTTTCCCATCTCGGCCAGACTCCAGGCAGCTCAACCCATCGCTGCTCCAGCCCCATCTACTCCCTCTGTCCTGACTCTGCACCAGCTGGGAGTCTCCAAGTAGAGACCTATAAGCATCCCTATAGGGTACCAAGAACTGCTTTGAAGCAAGGAGAGCCAGCTACAACAGGAGTGAATGAGTAGTTTTAACTTCAACATGTAATTTCAGGGAAAAAAAAAACAGATATTCATAGGAAGTCTCACTATATTTACAAGACTGCTGTAGGTCCAGGGACATCCAGGTATGCTAAACATCTTCTTTATGAAGTTTGACCCAGCTTATGGACAAGCAGACTTCCAGGTGGTATAGCTCCTGGGATGGTGGCACTGGGACCCTTGTTTTGGAAATCGCCAGAGTCCAAAGGACTTCTGCTCCCACATGGCACCCACTGCCCTTAGTACCCTGGTGTCAAACCAGGACAGAACTTCAACCCTCTAGCAGCCGGGGCACATGACATCATGTCTTGATGAGTCCTCAGGAGGAGTTAGCCTGGGCTCATCCCCACCAACAAAGCTGCCCTACAAAAACCGGAGGCACGTACGTGACAAACTCAGCGTGCTGTCCCCTTCCTTTCTTCCATACCGGTCGCGTTTGCACAAAGCCCGGGCAGCCATAGGTTGGGAAGCTAATGATTTTTATTTCTTTAATGAATTCTTGGCAGACAGAAGCCCCTGGTAATCACAGCTCCCTGCTTCAGCCTCGTTTACTGGCTGCGAGTTCAGAAGGGGCTGGGAGAAGGAGCCAGCGTTTCTCACCCAGGTCCTGCAGGCAGCCTCATCAGCAGAGATAACTGACATGGGAGTCCGGGCTGCCCAGGTTCAGCCTTGCAGTTCAGTGACTCCATTAGCTGAAGAGTAGTAAGAGTAGTTTTGGCAGCCTTCACTGAAGCAAAACCTTGTCTGCATCCTAAAAATCCTACCTGTGGATCCAGCAAGAG
The DNA here is from genome assembly GCF_003342845.1 of Nothoprocta perdicaria. NCBI lineage: Eukaryota > Metazoa > Chordata > Aves > Tinamiformes > Tinamidae > Nothoprocta > Nothoprocta perdicaria. Next base: position 3,580,457 of record NW_020455843.1, on the reverse strand, counting down.
TGAGTCAAGAGGAAGGGGAAAAAGCAATTGAGACATTGTGAAAACTGAAAGAAAGCATTAATTTTAACAGGAGAGACCAACACAGAGAAAACGGAGACTTGACCACCAAGCACGACTCATCCAGCATCACAGTGAGATCCAAGGTAGAGTTAGGAGCAGCATGGAAGACCGGAGAGTGCAGTGCTTTATCCATCAGGCAATGCTGTCTACTCGTGATTCCAGCTCATGAGGCATGAGATGATAGGGAAATGCATTTGTTAAGACATTAGATCACTGGCCGGGCAAAGCAGGAGGCCAAACTTTGTCCTGCAGATGCCAAACCATCTTTCCATCCTCTGTCCTTCCGTAAGCACCTCCAGCAATTTTGGTTGTGCAGAAGAGCCTGCTCTGGTCTGTCTCCTTTGCCTTTGTAAAGTATGACCGTGTTTTGCACACAACCTGATAAATGTTTCTCCAAGGTGACTATCCTGCATATATTGACCATGTCCTCTAAAACATTTCAGGAGACATTTAAAGCTGGGACATTTAAATAAGCTATGTTCACTCTGTACTCAAAGACGATCTGCAGATCCCATTAAGGCACTGCCAAATATCAATTTGATAGAGCAGCTAAAATGAGAAGTAGAAAAAAAAAATTGATACTTTTTTCCCCAATGTCAAAGCTAATCCTAGGAATTTGTTCATTCTGATAGTATTTTATTTGCAGATTTAAAAAAAATCAGAAGAAAAAGGACTTTACTGGCATGTTGTGCATTAGCTTCTGTTCAAAAACTTCAAAAATGTTCCTATCAAATTTTGGAAGGTTACAAGAAGGATGAAATGGCTCAATTTTCAGAAAACCGCATCATTTTCATTGAGATTTGCAGAAAACCTTGGGCACAAAATGATTTTGTGTTTGCTTCTGCGTTCTTCCACTTCCGAACTAAACCAGATTTTAGAATCATGGCATTTCCTACCAAATGAAACCGTGCAGTCCCCACACAGCTATCCTACTCAGGAAGGACAAGGAATGGTTTGTTGAGCAATTGGCAGGAACGAGAGTTGTCCAAAAGAAAATCAAGCCAGGAGAAATTTTGAAGCTTTTCAGCTCTATTCCCGGCGGTCAGACCAAACCTGAGCAGATCTGCAAGGGTGAGCCACGCTAAGAGGACCCCAAAGCCCAAGCAGGAACCTCACCATTACCCACCCCGAATAAGTTATATAATAAAAAATGCTTTCCCACCATATGCATTGGATATAGACTTCCTATAGACACTCTTATGGAAGCGGAAAGGGGCAGGGGTTGCCCTAAGTACCTTGGCTGCACTCTGGCTCCGGCTGCGTAGGCTTTCCAACCATGCGTATTCCCTGCTTTATTTTTATTGGCTTCAGTGTTTTGAAGCTTCGTGGGTGAAAAAAAAAATAGAGCCATCCCTCCACGTACTGCCAGCCCTCCTGTTTACTATGTGTCTTTAGTGGAAGTCTACACAGCTGCCTTGGACGCCTGTGGTAGTACCCAGGTAGAGCGAAGGCCGTGCTAATTCTAGCTCTCATTTTCCATGCCAGGCTGCTGCGCAGCTGTTTACTGCCTCCAGCCTCTCTGCAGAGACAATTATCTGCGCTGGTTTTGGCACTCTTCACTGAAGTGTGAAATCAGCCTTCACTTCCCAACTTGGTCTTGTTTTGCAAAGAGCCATTAGTGCCTCTTGGACATGGTAAAAATAATAGTGATAGAAGAGGAAGATGTAGGCTAGGAAAATTGTGGGTCTGGGCTCGCGTGATGTGTCTATGGGTGAAATAGAGAGGTCTGTCCATCTGCTGTGCTGATAGCTCCTTTAACGGGAAATCCAGGAGCATTGAAATAAGTAGGCAACGTACAACTGTCCAACTGTTGAAACCTAAGCCAGAAGAGATAGAGAGTAGTTTACCTGTCCAAAGCTCATTGACCAGCCCTGAGGAACTGTCACCACCTTCAGCTGCTCCAGGCCAGCTTCAAGTAGTTATTCCACATAGCATTGGATTCCACGTAGCGTTGGAGAAGAAAGGTGCTTGGTGTGCGTCCCTCCTCAGCCTGGTACCCACGGGATGTCCTCGGGGAGATGTGCCTTCAACACCATTCCCTCTTAGTGCTATAGAGCAACCTTCATCTTTCACAGCTCCCTGGGGCCCGTGCCCTCAAACAGCGCTCACCAGATTCTGAACCAGCTCTCAAATCCTCCAGTTCCGGAGTAATGTAAAATACACATCATAAATAGAAGTGTCCCTGGCCCCAGCTTGCTTTCGGCTTTGCTTCTGTTTTCTTGAGCCTAGCCCGCCTGATTTGCTCCAGTAGTTCAATCATATTTATTAGGAATTTATAGTTCTCTGTAGAGTTTTTATATTTAGCTGCCTACACTGGAAAACCACATTTTTATAGATGTTGGATACCACACCTTTTCTCTGTGGCTCCTCAAGGCTGCTTTTTTTTCCCCTTTTTGTGCTTTATATTTGATTTCTGTAGCTTAGCTCCATTTTGTCTCTGTGCTCCCCTCCACCAATCCTACAAACTTATCCTATACTTAACTGATAAAGCAAATACAAATGTCGTATTTAAATGACTACAGCAGTTCATCTGTAGATTGAATCAAATTCTGTGTCACAGCTGCTTGGCTCCATGACTGACACAGGGAAAGAGGAAAAAGAACAGTTTTACACCATTTGCAAGAAGTCTGTCACCCAGTTTTACAGAGGCAGATGTGTGAACAAGATCTACAGGCTTGGACAGCTCTATATCATGGTAAGTTTTCTTCTAGCCTACTCAGCACCAGTGCTCTTGCCATCAAAGGGATGGGTTCAAATCTGGAGAAAAACCCTGCTAACCAGCGAATATCTCCTTTGCACGGTTATTTAAAGCCTGATTCTGCACAAGCAGATACAGCAGAGGCTGAGGTCTAAGTGACCTAGCTTTTTGCCTTGCAAGATTAAGTTGGACAAAGCATATCCATACTTTCTTTACCAAGTGCTCAAAAGCTGTGTATCTGAGCTGTAAATTTTCTTAAGAACTCACTACAAATACAAAATCAAAAGGGAATGGTAGTGATCTCATTCTGTAAAGAACTTCATGCTATTTAGACTCCTTAATGTTTTTAAAGAAGTTATTATCATTCATAGTACGGACAAGAGATCTTAAGAGACCCTACTACAAGACCATGAAGAAAGTCTTTACTGTAAAATCCAGCAGTACAAACTCTTCTCCTCTCCTCTCCTCTCCTCTCCTCTCCTCTCCTCTCCTCTCCTCTCCTCTCCTCTCCTCTCCTCTCCTCTCCTCTCC
>NW_020455843.1:3481447-3577108 GCF_003342845.1 Nothoprocta perdicaria | reverse complement strand
CTCTCCTCTCCTCTCCTCTCCTCTCCTCTCCTCTCCTCTCCTTTCTTCCTTTCTTCCTTTCTTCCTTTCTTCCTTTCTTCCTTTCTTCCTTTCTTCCTTTCTTATTGCTGCATATGTACATAGGTTCTTGTAATCATGGAATATTTAAGGTTGGAAGGGATTTATGGGATTTCTAGAGGTCTTCAGGCCATAATCCCCATACTCAGGTCTAACTTTTAAGTAATATCTAGCTTATAATATCCAGCTACCCAAACTTCTATCCTTGCTCATGATAGGTTAAGTCAAGTTACAGGGAAAGTGGGATTTTTGTATCAAGCTGCCAAAAGACAAATCAGATTGCTTCACAAATAAAACCTAGTGCAGGAATTTCAGAGTCTCTCTTCTTAACACTGAACAACAACTCAACAGTCTACAACTGCATAATATCACTAAAACCAATGGAGTCATTACTCTAAGCTTTCGAATCTGACTTATCTAATAATGCATCACTTTTTTATTAAGAGTTTGGAGCCTAGTAAAGACTTCACTTTCCCTTAATGGTCTTGCCCAAAATTAAAGAAACCACCAACAGCTCATTAATACCTCATTAGAAGGTGTGAATACGAGACATGAAGGGAAAGTTGTGTAAAGCAACCATTAGGAAAAAATCAAATGCCTCCCAGGTAATCTCCTCATACTCACTAATCTAGCAGGAAAGTCCAGATCTCCTCACTTCTGTCTTGCTTGTGCTTGTTCCTTTATTCACTGTGAGTGGGACTGTGAAAATCCTGTTTATTACATGTATTGGCACAACTGTTGGTGCTGGTGTGAGGGGTAAAACTGGACAAATTTCAGGATTTCTGATTCCTGGAAAAAATTGTCATTTTGAAATTTGTTTTATGCTGACTAAGAAAATAAAATTATTTCCTTCTATATTGCCTAGTAACTGGCAATTCTGACACACATAGAAAAAGATTTTGGAATTATTGGCCCAACGATTATTGATTATGTTAGTAGAAATAAGCATTATTTGCAAAAGAGAATTTTTTTTTTTAGTAAAAGTCAAAAACTTTCATAGGCATTATTCCTATTATTTACTACTCAAAATATTTTTTTTCTAAAAAAGAAAACTGCCGTGCATTTTGAATGCATATGCTGAGTGTCATCATACCTGCAACAGCAATGGCAGGAGGAAAGGCAGAAGGGACAGCAGTTACTATTCTGCTAATGGACTGTTTCAGTTAGTGACTTCCAAGACAAAGAATTCCACTTGGAAGTGCAAAATTGATGATCCTTTGGTATTTTCCTTTTTCTGGCTATAAAAGGAACAGTTTGGGCTACTACATGGAAGGGTGGCAAGGAAGATTGCACCTTCATTTTCTAGCCCAGTGAGCTAGGAATGGAAGTTCACATGGCAGTGAAAAAGCTTCCAAACTATTCCTATATTCATTTTAGAAAACTCCCAGCACCGGAGCACAAATGTTGAGAAACATATAATCCCACAAGCCATCCATGAGAGCACACCCGAATAAAGTTATCCAGAGCAATCCTTGGCAGCAAGAAAAAAAAAGCCCAATGGGAGAGTGAAGCCATATTTGCAAAATGACGCATTGACAAACTCCAGGAATGGAATTCTGTGAATGCCTAAATATGCTTATCCAGCTCAACAGAGAGCTTTCCAGGGATGCTGAATACAGAGAAAAAGATTCACCTGGGGAAAAAAAAAATTAAACACTTTGGGATCCATCCTAGCATCAGACTGATGCTGTTTTCAATCCCATGTTAAAGCCTAGTAATGCCTCTAGGCTAGCGTGGGAAGGCCATGATCTAAAGCCTGTTGAAGTCAGTGGAAAGACTCCTGTTGACCTCAGCGGGCTCATTTCTATCCTCCCCATGCAGGAGAATGCCAGCTGCGGTTTAGAAACTGCTGGTGGTCCATGTGCCTGTGGTGAGTGGGCTGCATCTGGGCCATCAAAACCCATGAAGCCCAAAGACATATGAGCTACCAAGTCTGCATTTCCTAAGCTTCATTGAGTGTGTGGTGGTTTGCAAGAAAATTTGAGGGTTGGCAGACTTTATCTGAAGAAAGTTTGGGAATTACTGCTCTGGTACCTTTTCTAGAGGCTTTTTACACGTAGTAAGTGCCAGGGCTGTTCCGTGTAGCCTCACAATGATTTCTCCAAGATTGGGCACAGCTTCTTGTCCTTGTTCCAACTCCCAGTGTCTGTTTTCTTAGAAATCCCTTATTCAGCCCTAGGGAAGAGATAAAACTGAGACTCGTGGCTTAATACCGTGGGTCTCTTTCCATTGCCAAAGTGATAGCCCAGTGCACTGGTTCATTTTTCCTTTTTCTTGAATTCATTCCCTCTTCCATTGAGGGTGCAAGTCATGGGTAAAGACTTTCACAAACTGCTTTAACTTTCCCTTGCCCATATAATTAGAAGTGAATGAACTTGTAGTCACCCCTTACTTGACTGAGGGAAAATTACCTCATGCCTAGTCGTTTCTGTGTGAAAATCCCCCGTTGTTACAACATCTCCCTTTTACAGGAATCCCAGTTAAAACTAAGAATTTCCTCTAATAATCTTCACACCAAACTTCCCCTGTTTGGCTCACAGCAACTTTAGAGGGAAAGATTTCAGCCCACAAGTTCACCCTGGGACAAAAAAAAAAAAAAATCAATCCATTTAGGTTTTTAACATCTCAAGTGTGGACATCACAACCATGGCCCAGTGTTTTAGCCAGTGGCCTCAGAAATGCTGGAGCAGATGCCAATGCTGCATTCATGAGGCCCATGCTTTCACTTCCCAAGGGTTCACTAGCCCTCACCTGCATCCATGAAGAGCTGTTCCAACACCACAGTCCCTGATTGGTCTGGGCTGCTGCTTTCCAGGATGCTGTCTCCAATCTTGTGCGACCTTTCCCGATTATTGGCCAATGAATCTGGCTGCATTATAGACTGCTCAAATGAGCTGCCCTAGTCATCCCGTCCAGATCCCTTGGGTGAAACTGCCCTGTTTCTGATGGTTTTCACCACTGTGCTGGAGACTGCAACCCTTGCTAACTGCGCCAGCAATAATTTTTCACTTTTCTTGGATCAATAAGACGTTGGTAAAGGTGTTGGATAGCACTGGGTTGGGACAGATTGCTGTGGGACCCCCACTAGCCATTCTTCAGCAGATTATGAGTCCCCGTGCACAGATATTCTTTGATATCTATCAGTATTAATCCATTCAAGACAAGGATTTTAAGTCCTGTAAGCACAGCCGATAATCTCTTTGAAAATGATTCATTTTTTCCCTCCTTTCCCTTCATAGCTTTCCTCACCGGAGGTTTCCTACCCAACAGAGTGCAACACAGCCACACAGACAGATGATTCAGCACTAGTAGAACAGGGAGGGATAGAAACCTTCAGCAAGAGCTGGGAAGGAGCAGCTAGGAGTCTACTAAAGCTGGTCAGATGTTGATGAGGTGGTTGGTTTCCCTTGGCAGCTCACCTGCTTTTGGAGGTGCCAGATTCTGCCCATTTTTTCCTCCTCCTCCTTGCTCGCTGTATTGGGCACTGAAGGCCGAATTAACTCTTCAAATGGCCATGCTGCTTGCGAGGACCAAAAGAAATGTCTCTGGCAAGAGTGAGAGTCTTTTCAAATGATCATCGGGAATTGTTTGTCTTCCGTGAACATGAACACCCAGGAGCCAGACCTCATTTGGCAGCCCTATACAATGTGGGTCCCATTAATTTTGCATAATCCTAGTGACCTCGATGCCTCACTCTGCCTTACCTCCACTTCTGTCCTCCCTGCTGCAGTCTGAGTCTTCTGTTTCTAAAGAAGATGTTTGGTCCCAGATTCCAAGAGGCTTTCGGCGGGACCTGTAGGATCCTGTAGGATTTTCACCATTCCAGGGTGAGACCATGCTCATTATCTTGCAGGGGTTGTACCTGAGCATTGACTCCATGCCTCAGTGACCATCACAGTTAGCGCTGATGACCACTGCCTTTCTCAGAGGAAGTGATGGAGGCAGCATCTCCATGCTCTGGGTCTGTCCTACACAGTCCTCTTGAGTCTGACACCAGTAGCATCGCAGCCCACCCTTGCACCTGCCAGTTTTTCATTGGAAAGCCTTGCCTTTCAAAAAATCCTAACAGCAGACAAGTCCTGGAATATATTCCTACTAAGGAGAGTGGGGATTTCACTGCCTGGTTAGTTTTATGATGAGGTTAGATAATTTACGGAGAAAGTTGTAAGGTGGGGTAGGAGGGAAGTGGAATCACCCTTGCAGAAAGTGCCCTGTGGTGCTTCTTGGCAAGTGATGCAGTCATAGTCCAGGAGCACCCAAGGGGGTAGACTGTGACACACAAAGATATGTTGACAACTCCAAGATAACCACCACAAGATCATGGCACAATTTCTCCAAGTTGTCTGGGACATTCATCATTTCCTTGTACCTGGACATGATAACAATAGCAACTAAGTCGTCAAGGGCAAGTAAGGGAAAAATCAGCATTGCCAAAGCCATGTGTCTCTAGATGAACAGGGTGGATTCCACCTTTACTAAGGACTAGGGACATTCAGTCTTGTTCTCTCAAAATATAATTGAAGTCACTCTATGAAATCTGCTATTTGAGTGCAAGGTTATTCCAGGGGCAGGGATAAAACACAGAACAGAAGGCAAGCAGATTGTTCTGTTTACTAATAATAATTGGATTTCAAGCACAGTCCAAAGATAACTCAAGTCTAAGTTACATTCTTGGAACACGGTGCAACCAAGATGATGGTTGCCAGCTTCAACCAAGAATGGAGCACCAAGCACAAATAGAGTCTGCATGTGAGCTACCTGTTTTGGAAAAAATGGGAAGGGACGGAAACAGTGTGTGACCCGTCAGATACTGGGATTTCAGGAATGTGACACTCAGCAAGTACAGAGAATTCTGCGTAAGGTATTTCTGTTAATTTACATTCTATTAACTATCCTATGCTCATTTTGGCTGAGGAACAGGAGCTGTTTGTTGTTGCCAAGGTAGCTTAGAGGGACAGGAGCTAAAATGATTCTAAAGAGGCCATGGGAGAGGATGAATACTGACTGTGCCTCTACTGCACTGAACGAGTGAGGCTTTGGAGAGATGAACATCTCCTGCCAGGCTTTCTCCTGCCTGCATGTGCTGTCTTGCAGCCTGGCTGGGTAAACATATCAATATTCACTTTAAATGCACCCTGGAAGACTTTCTGCTGGTCTACCAAACAGAAAGAAGACATTAAAAGAGCAGCATGAAAGATAAGTGAAGAAGTGGCACAGTGGAGGATGACTGTCCTTATTTAGAAATAAAGTTCCTCAGAGGAAGACCTGACAGGAGAAGGAAGCAGACTCATAAAGGGAGTCATTTCAGCACGGAAGAGGTCTGCAGTGCAGGTGGACCATCTGCTGACTGCGTCCCATAGCAGTTGAGCTCTCATACATGTCATGACTCTCCAGCTCTCTGAATCAGGAACCACAGAATTAAGCCAGGCATGAAAATTATCCAAGGTTTCCTGGAAGGCTTTACCAAAACTAACCACATTCTTATTCTGTTACCCAAATGGACAGACTGATTTCCTGAAAGGCTGGGCACACAACTCATTGACTTCAAGGACAAATGTACTCAATTCTGATGCTCATCAGGACATTTTAGGAAAGCTTGATCTCAGCCACTATTTCTCCATAACCCTCACTTGCAACTCTCAGTGAGATGTCTTGCTGAGTTTGGGTAAATGCAGAGTATGGCTAATTAAACGTTATGGGAGGAGTCACTAGATGGCAATGTTACCCATGTTCACCAGTTTGGGTGAGTACAAGCAAGACTTTCAAGTGAAGAAGTGCTCTTTTGCTCCTGAGCTGTGTTGTATGGAAAGTTTTTGAGAGAAGCTCTGATAGGCACCACAGAATTATTTTCCGTTTTAAACCATGCAAGTCAACTCTTGCAAAAAAAAAAAGTTTGACATTCAACCTGGCATTTTCAGAGCAACAATCTGCTTGTGACAATCACTTTTGCAGGATTATGGTTTAAGAATAAAATATCATGGAGTACCTTTAAGCTCCCTTTCATGTAATTTTTCTTTAGTTTTCTGTAGCCCTTATGCTGCATCTATTCTAGTTAATTAGTTGGTGACTAATTAGTCTGGATTGTCCTGACTTTTATGTTGTCAGAGCAGTCTCCATCTGACTTCCAGCCCTATCCAGCTAGCAAGTTCCCCTGCAGTTCCTGGCCAGTCTTTGGTCTCAGTTTGCACAGACCAGGAGCCATTCCCATGGGAAATACGGATGTAAACACCCAGGCCTAGGAAGCAAATGTGTTTAATCATACAGATGTGACTATTCTGTGACTGCGGGTCTCCAGGCCACCGAACGGTCCCAGGTATATTTAATTTATTAGCATCAGTTTGGTCTTAGCGTCTGAAATGGTACAAAGGAAAAGGGCACAAAATTAATCTGGTGACTGAGGAATATTTCAGGAATTTTGAGCAAGACACCAGGCTATTGCATGAAAAGTCTGTCATGAAGTCTGCTCAGACTGTCTGTCTATCTCCCTTGCCTATGTGTTTCAAATTATGACGCTTGATCCAAGGTGGATTGAAGAGAGGCTGAGCTGCCCTCCCAGTTGCTGTCATCATCTGGAGCTTGATGTATCCCAGGAGTGGTTTGGTGGCAGGCTTGTATTCCTGACAGAAAAAAAAAATTATTCCCTAATGTAATTAGATGAGGAATTTAGCTTTACATGGGGGGCTGCCGGTGTCTGTGTCTCTATACAATGTAAATCTAAACTCACGCTAATTTGTCCAAGTCCTGCTCTCATGAGAGGGAAAAGGCCTCCCTCGTCCTGTTTACATTTTCCTAATTACCTCATTTGTTCTGTGTTTACTGAGGGCTTGTGTTCTCAGGGGGCCAGCATGAGACATCACCATACTACCAGGATGGTCCTTGATTGGAGAGGCCCTGAGTCGACCTAAGGAGAGGATCAGATGGCAGAGGTGGGGATATGTTAATTCTTCCCAAGAATTTGAGGGGTTTAAATGCTAGCAAGGGAGCTTGGTCTAAGGGCACGGAAAGGGAGGCACAATGGCCAGGAAGGAAAATATACGTCAAGATAAAGTGGGAAATATCCCCTACCTGTGTGAGCATGTAATAGCAGAGCCTGAGACCACCCCCCGCCTCAAGACTAGGGTCCCTTGTGGTTTTGAGCTTACTGATCTAGCAGAAATGGGAAAATTAGTGCAACCCTGGCAATGCAACAGCCTGGGTCTAGGAAGGGCAAAGATTGCTGGGAGGGTGCAGCACCATAAGCTTTCTTTGCAGCATCATAGGCATCTGTTTCAATGCCTGATCTGCATTAATGGGCCTAAGGATCTTGCACTCCAGCAGCACTGGTGTGTCAGAGTTAATGCCTGCTGGGTTGGCCCCTATGCCCTGAGCTCTCTTTGGATGACATAAGCCGTATCAGAAACAGCTCATTTGTGGTTTTCTGGCCACTTTCTCTCATTAAATTTGCCTCATCTTTGTACCATTTTGCATGACAAGTGTGTCAGATTCAGTGGCCCAAATGTGAAATATCTGAGGAGTGGCTAGCGGAAAGAGGAAATTTAGTCCAAGCATTAGCATGCCTGGCTGGGGCTTAGATAATCTGGATTGCAAAAGCCTTGTTGAGTAACTCTGCCTAAGTGTCAGGCACAAAATTCACCGAGAGAAATGAGGTGTCACTGCACCCGGTGGCAGTCCTAGCAGGTCAGTGGTGACTGGCACTGGGAGTGGAGCGCACGGATTGGGTTTGGTCCTCATGGATTTCGTCAGGAGAAGAGCACTCATCCCATACTAACTGGTACAGGCTAGCCCATAATCCCGATGCTCACACTTAGGGGTGGAAAGTCAGCATTTCCATTGCAGAGACTTTTATCTTGGACTGGAAAGTGGTGGTCTCAACCCGTAATTTGGGATTCAGTCATTCCCGTGCTTTCCTTCTTGTTTCCCAAATCTCCCACACCAAATTAGGCTATAATTTCCCTGATCAATTTAGCATAAGAAATAAAGTCAGGAGCAACGTTCTGCTCTTGGCCAGTGACTCTCATTGTAGAATACAGAAAACCAGGACTCCTGGTCCTGTTCTCCTCATGCATTGTTGAGCAAAAATCTCCATGTTTCCATTTAGTTTTTCATTTTTGGAAGAGATGTAATAACAGTGGCCCATCCCAGAAGGAACCCAGGGAGTCTTGGCTCTCCAAGATCCTTGAGTGAGTGAAATTACGGAGTCAAGAAATTTTGAGTCCTCACTCCGGCATTTCTAGGAATTTCCCCAGTTGATGATCATGTCTGGATCTTTGTGCAAAAGTTGCATTCACTTAACTGAGTTTTTAAAGTGGAGGCAAGGAACACAGCCTTTGCTGAGGGCCAGAAAGGCATTTCAAATGCTTATAATAAGCTGCACGTTGTTATTGTTACTACTATTATTTTGATTGTTGTTATTGAATTTAGATTAATGAAGTAAGCAATTGTGTAGCTATCCACTACCAGATAAACATGGAATTTATGCTTGCAAGCATAAATTACAGAAGGAGGAAAAAGGAACAAGTATCCTCATGTTATTCACCATAAGGTACCACCAGGTAGGAGTGTCCACAGAAACTGCTGCCTTGGAGAGCTGAGCTCCAGTCCCAGTCCTCTCAAGGTGGCAGATGAAAGCTGAACTAGTGAGCCAAGTTTAAACTGATATGTGAAAATTCATGGAAAATTTACATCAGTTCTAGTCATCCAGAACTAAGCCCTGTTTAATCCCGTTTAGCTTAAACCTGTCTGTACAAATCAAAGTGATGAATTTCTCTGTCAAACCAAATCATCCTCTACAAAATACTCATACCAAACCACTTTAAATGCACACCTATGGTTACAGCCAGACACCTGCCTTATCGTTTGAAGGGCTATATTTGCTAGCTTTTATGGAACTGATATGCGTGTGTTAGAGGCATGCTTGCAAGCACGCCACGTATATGTCTGCCCTAATGAAGAAGTAAAACTATCTTTGCTGGAAGAGGGGAATTGTTTCCATACCTCCATGCTTTCCAGCAACCCAGACCTCAGGTTTCTGTTTTGAACGAGGAGTGCGTTGTTTGTCGTTACCATTGTCAGAAGTCCCTCAAAATGCAGGCACAACAGAGCAGACGCAGAATACAAGCAAGGTAAATGAGGGACAATGGCTTAGAGGTCTGGGTGGTCCATTCATTCCAGTGATGGTAATTTTCATGTCCAGGATCTTCAAGGCCAGCTCCCTGCTGTTGCAGTCACCACCTCATAAACTTAGCAAGTTCCAGGAATTCATTTATTTGCTCCCTTTGGAAGAGTGGGCCGGAATCTCACTGCTCCAGTGGTTAAAAACATCTTCTACTTTCCAACCTAAATTTATTCATGACCAGTTTATCCCCATCTGTTCCGATGCCAACGCTGTCTTTAAGTTTAAATAGCTTTTCTCCCTCTCCAGAGTTTAGCTCCCCATCTTTTTATAGAGTATGATCGTATCTTCTCCAAGCCTGCATTTTGCTGAGCTAAACAAGCCAAGTCCTTCAAGTATCCTAACTAAGGATCCTAAGGGCACTCCCTTTCCCTGATGCTCCTGGTTGCCCTTCTCTGCACCTGTTTCAGGCTGAATTCATCATTGTTAAACATCATGAACCAAAACTGAACCCTGGAGACCAGCAGCTTTGTACAATGCCACTAATAGGAACAGTGGCCTAGAAAGGCTGTGCATGCAAAGTCCTTTCAAAGTCATCAGGCTCCATCTCAAGATATTGACATCCAATTCTGCTAACTTTATTGCAATGCTGTTCTCCAGTCTCCACCATTACTTTTAGAGATGGTTGAGGTTTGCAGACATTTTTCCCTGTGCCAATATAGATGTTTTCCTAAAGCTCAACTAAGTCCTTCATGTTAACTATGCATACTTCGGTCATGATGGGGTCTCACTGCTGGGTCATAGTCATCCTGTGGTCAAAACCCAGAATCTCCTCCATCTAAAAGAAGAAATTGATTTTCCCCACACTGTGGACTATATTCTTTTCTTGATTGCTCTTTTTTTATCATTTGTAATGCTAAAACTCATATGTTTTTCTGTTAATCTGGTTCTTCATATATTCACCCTGCACCCTGTGGTCATGTTCTGCAAGCAGACCTATATCTATACTACCAAAAGCATGTTCATCTTGGGGTGAACTGTTCTCATACATAGATTTCCAAACTAAACCATTCCAACCTTAACCATTCTACCATTCTGTGATTCTGTGATTTGAATAAAAAGGAAATCAAGCAGTTCACTTTGCATTAGAGGAAAATATGTGTTATGAGTGATCTGAGGAACTAAGTTCTGGAGTGAAAGAGAAAGGCACCATCTCAGAGTTGCCTTTGCTAGCGAACATCTCGTGAAATACTGAAAGCGGGTGGAATTTGAAGATACAGTCTTCTCCTTCAAGTAAAAATGAAACCAAGTCCAAGAAACTTGGAGGAGTCCATGGCATGAGTCCCAGGGATGGGGAGCAAAACACTATGGTCTTTATAGCTGAACCACTTACTGTGACTCACTCCACTGACTCATCAGAGCAAAACCTACTTCAGGAGTAGAGAAGGAAGAATTGCCACTTTTCCCCACTTCCTTCCCCTCAATCTCACTCTAAAATGGATGGACACAGAACTTCTCAAGAAGAAATAACATGGAAAGGGCATTACAGGCTCTGTGTCCAGTCACTGTAAAGAGTTGTCTTCCATTTAGATGTCAGGAGCTTCTGCATTTGATGGTGACTGTCACCATCAAATCCCAAACCCCAGGGTTTGTGGCACAGTGAGAACCCATATGCCTTTATGCCTGCGGCTTACAGATGGGCAAACTGAGGCAGAGTTGCCATGCCTGCCTGCCAGCGAGTCACCAGCAAAAGTGGGAATAAAATGCAATCATCCTCACTTCCCAAGCTCCGTGATGGTGGAGCTTGAGGGCAAACTCTTGGCCTTGTGAGGCCATCAGTCATGCCTTGGCAAGGTATGGCTTTCTGGAGAACGATGCTTAGCACTGCTGAAGACCAGTGCCAAACGAGACCTGATGCCCCAGGCACCTGAATGCCATCAACCTGTCCTTGCCATCGTATGGGAAGAAATTTTCCAAGCAGGAGTCAGAATAAGGGCAGGGTGACTCCATGAAGGAGACACTTTCATTTCTTCTTTGTTTTGCATTTCAGAATCTGACATCCGACTGGGGAATTTCTCTGTGTCTCAGGATGGGGAACATTTACTTTTAATTTTATTTTCTTCCTTTCATCTCTCCGCTTTTTTGTTTGTTTTGTTTTGCTTTTCTTTTTAATACTTCACTTGAGAGGCTACAGGCAATCAGGGCTGTAATGCAGAGAGCTCGAGGAAATTGCAGATGACTCAAGATGATGCAGAACATTTCGTCTAAACAACTCAGCTCCTCACTGCAACATTTTCCGTAGTCAGAGCCACATGGCTGTGGAAATCCCACCAAATGCTGAAAGGAACGGAAAGAAATGACAAATACCTCATGAACTTCTCACTGGCCTGGCACTAGAAATAGTCATGGGGCAAATGCAGGTCATGGTTGGTGCAGCCAGCTTTGGTGCAGAGCAGCGCAGCAAACTCACAAGTGCATGGAGAAGAATGCAGGACTGGATGACTCCTCCTTGGTTACTCAGATGTGTTCTCTCTTGAGGAAGATTGAAGAGCTAGGGCAGAGCAATAGAGCTCTCTCTAGCTTTTGTAGAAAGGCACAGGAACTCAAGAGAGTCAAATAATTCCTGTCCCCCCATCAGCAAAATGGAGAGGTGATTTTTCCTTGCCTGAAGGAACGGGAAAGGGTCTGGTACAGACTGTGATAACTGAAAAGTGTTTGCAGAGATACCAGTGGAAAGCACTTGCCTTGCAGATGCACCTGCACTGAGGGTTGGTATATAGATGTTTACACACGTGCAAGTGTTTCCCATACGGACATCCCACCACAGTCAATGGAAATCAAGTCTCAGCAGTAAGTGGAGCCTGCAGAGTGAACAAGAAGTTCAAGACAACAAGTGCTCTGCCCCATGTGTTGGTTACCCAAGGGCCTTACAAGTGACAAGGACAAGGATGCCTCTCTGCAGGCAACTGAATGGACCATCATGAGCATCATGGGCTAGCCAAAGATAGCTCAGAGACCAGAGTACTTATGGGTGACTAGGATAGGCACAGCCTAGGAGGCAGGGCTTTGTTGGTTGGGTATTTAGGAGAAGCAGGGTCCAAAATGGGTTTGACAGAGGAGCTGATTGCATCAGTGTGCCCTCCTTGTGCTGGAACACCTCCTTGGTGATGTTCACTATTGCTGCAGAGGAACCTGGATGCATGCGGCCGTGTGTCTCCTCGCTGCCTGGCAAGCGCTTCAGGCCTGGGGACTTGACTATTCCCACCTCTGGTAACCACATTTCCTCCAGGAGACCTTGGCAGCCAGCATCAGCACAGCCTGTCCTCGACATGTAGGGCGACGGCTGGGCTGGTATGTGATTGTGTGACTGACAGATTCCACCCAATATACGTCAGTAAGGTCCACATCTTGCCTTTTTTCTCCTCATCCTCCACTTCTTTTTTTTTTTTTTTAAATATAACTCACTACATTTACGCCAATAAAAACTAGTAAAATATCAGACTGTTCTCTGCAATTTCAGTAAACCTGCCCAGTGTTGGAAGACTCCCAGCAGGGTCGTGAACTGCTTTCTATAAGTCTTGTGCCTCTATTTTTATACCGGCAGCAAGAACTCCCACATTCAAATGGCTGTTCCAGGAGGACACGCAGGATCTTCACCCCTATCACACAGCCCTGAGAGGCCCAGATCAAGGTGTGATCCTCAGCCTGATGCAGGGAAAGGCGGGATGGGTTCCAGAGCTTACAAACCAACAGGCAAAGCAAGTGACCCGTAACATCATCCTAGATGATCATAACAACAGAGATGAGAAGCCACAGACAAGGTGGAGACCAAATGCCCAATGAAATGTTGACATTTAGCTCCTATTGATTTTTGTAAGATAGCTTTCCACTTTCAGGTCTATTTTAAGAGTATCCAAGTGTCCTTTCCAGCAAAGGACCCTCTCTTTACCTGAGGAATTAGCTGATACCTCCAGTATGTCTGAAAATGGACTACAAACCAGCTCCTTTCTCAGCGACCTGGTCCCATTTTGATGAAGTTAGAGGGACACAGAGACAACAGCAACATTCTCACTCTTCCCAGCCTTTCAGGATGGTGAAGGGAGTCCACTGTGATGCATGTAAAATCAACAGAAAAACTGCTTCCCAGAAGTTTCAGAGACTAGAGTTTGTTTCAGCCTCATAGGGAAACTTCCTAACACTAATTTCTCCTCAGGGGTATCTTGGTTGAACTGCAGGGCAAGTCATTTCCATAGCATTGTGCTTCTAGCAGGAACTAGATTCTTTGAAACGAAGATATGATTCCAACCTTTCTTCCACATATTTGCATCAGGACTTGTGAGCCACTAAAGTTTGGCAATATTTAAGAGAGGTAAATTTGAACTGGAGGTTAAAATCCTAAACTGCTGAAGATGGTGAGATGGTCAGTGGGGCACCTGGGCAGTGACTTTAATGTCCTTGCAATTTCTTTATCTAGTTTTTCCCATGGGGTGTAAGATCTGGGCCTTGGAGAAATGTATAGAGGAAGGGTTTTCTTCTGAATGAACAGGAAAATCTGTCAAAAATCAGGATTGAACTTGACGTATTAGACTTAATCAGCAAAATACATGAAAAATACAACAGTCTGTGATCAGAGCCTTGGAGAGCATCTTTGTTGGGGAAACCAAAATAGTACCACTTATTTTCCAAGAGGTTACCAGGGACCTCATATAGAGCATTGCTTGGATGGGAAGGATGGTGTGAGATGACTCTGCATCTGCAATGTGTGGGTGCTTGTCCTGGCCAAGCTAAGAAGCAACATTTCTGGTTACCTCTGGACTCCCATGAGTTAAAGGTCCTGTAGCCAGCAGTTACGAGTCACAGGTAAACATTACACCACAGAAATCAAATCATCTGAAAAACTGCGTTTGGCCCCATCATCGCTGCCAGATGAGAGAAAGCGGAAGAGGATATGGGAGCTGATTGAATTATAAGGATATAGAGAGAATAATTTGGTTAAAATGAGATAATGTAACAAAGATCAAGAGGATTAGCCAGACTAATACACAGTGAAGGTGGGTAAATATTAGCAAGAAGTTGGGTAATAATGATATCTGAGATCTGCCTTGAAAATTAATTTTAGAAAAATGAAGAAATCATTTTAGAGAAAAACGTCTGGAGAGAACTTATGGAAGAGAATATGTGATTTTATCTCTGAAAATAAGACTCAAAAAGATCTGTAGGGCTTTTCCAGTCCTCTTTTTAGCTCCATCACATATTTCTTCAACCCTGAATCTCTTTAATCCTTTCAGAAACCTTTCAGCCGTCACCTGTCCTCCAAGATGGGCAAGGTTTGTAGGCTACAGAGTCAAAATGGACCACTGAGATGAGTTATCCTATTCTGCCAAAGGCAAAGAACTTTATTTCCAATCACAGAGGGTTAAGTACCACGGGTGAAGTGCTCTCAGCATACAGGGGAATATTCAGTTTTATAACCACGGTACCTAGGCTATCTCTGCAGCCAAGAACAAGGACAAGATCCCAATTTCAGCTCCTAGGCCCTCCTGGTCAGCGCTGATTACGCAGAGAGCCTACAGCTAAATTTAGGTCATTTAAAAACAGTACCATAGATACAGTTTTTGATGTGTGTGATATAACTACATAACTAGCTGGTTAGACACATTAGACTGGCCAGAACCTGTCTGATTTGAAAATATTGGTAATGGGGATTTTTATTCTTAAAAAAAAAAAAAAAAAAAGTGAGAGAGAGGGAAGGAAATAAGAAAAAACAAACTATCTAGATTATTTTATCTCTCAAAGAGAAATAGAATTATTTAATAGACTGGTCTGGAATCTGTTTGTCCTCCTGGAGAGTCATTCTCACCATCATGGTGCTGCTCCAGCTGTATTGCTGCCAGCAGAGACAAGAGGGCGAAAATGCAAATAGAGACACTCACCAGCGAGTGACTTGGTGACCACAGAGCAAAACGGATGCTTCTTCCGTAAGGTCACGAAAGCTGAGGGAAGGAAGTGGAGCCTGGCTAAGCAGATCCACACCAGCAAGGACAGATCAGTAAAAAAGTGGTGCTTTGGCACGCAGACATCCGTGCCATCAATCACACCTAGCTCTCAGGGCAGCACGGAGTTCAGGAAACATGATCAAATCCGTCATGCCCAGAGCACACTGCAAGGCTAGGGGGAGATCGGGGAGGAAATGTGCATCTTTTTTTCTAGCTCCACGCTCCCAGGGGATGGTGTTACCAACAGAGCTGACCAGTGCCTTTGGGAGCAAGGCCCGTGCCCGCCGTTCCCGAAATATTGCCATTTCCATCTGAAGGGATGCGCCCGGGTGTGTTTGCACACCCAGGCTGTGCTGCCCTTGTGAGCACAGGCACACATGCGTGTGCTGCTCTAGCAACGCAAACCGCCTCGGGGACACAATTCTTCCTCGCTGGGTCCCCACCCAGGTTGAGTCAGAGGCTGTTCCATACCTTTTCTCTCCTTTCCTGTCAGAGTTGACACCAGTTCCCTCTGCCAGCATGTGGAGCTACGTGGTGGCCGCTTCGTTCCCTCCACGCGGCTGCAGGAGCGTGCACGCTCATGCACACGTGCCCTGGGACCTGCGTGAGTCACCGTGTCCCTGAACACCACTCTTGGCTGCCGCCTCTGCAGGGACTGTTATTCAGAGGTCGGGGACTCTGAGATGCTTTCTCATGCGGCAAACAGGGATGCGGGGAGCATTCCTGGGAGATGGGGGGTATCTACTACAACTCTGGGTCACAGTGTGTATTTTTCCTTGGTGTAACACACCCATGCAAAAGAAGCCGTGACCTGCATCTGGCTGCTGGACTGGGCAGCGAAGATGCACAGATTAAGGTGTAAATTGAGTGTAGGATTCATGACTGTGGTCTGGTTTATTCACTCTTCCCTTGGTCCATGATATTGAGGGGAATAAGATGAAGATGAAAAGGCACGGGGAGGGCTTTCTCAATGTTTTATTACTCATGAGAAATTTTGCAAGAAAAACAGAGATTACATGAAGAAGTCTGTTGATAGCTGAAGAGAGTTTGTTTTGATCAACCAATGAATCAGCATTATTAACTGTAAGTCACCTGGGAGCACCTTATCTAGAAACATGAAGATGGAATATTGATCACAGAAGATCTTGAAGATGGAAGCTGCAACCTGATCTGCAGGTTTTCAATCCCTAGCCACCTCTGACAGGATCAGTTAGGTTGGTATAGCTGAGTACATGGCATATGAAAATAGGGTCATCCCATACACAACCTCAGAGCAGAACCATGGCCGGGTCTACGTGTGGTTTAGACAGAGCTGCTCCTCTTGCTTTTGTCCTTTCCATCAAGGAGAAAGAGTTTAGTTAGTGAATATCCATCTATGTCATTATACTCATGAAGTTATATCAAGATCTGAGAGTGAGGATGATGAGGGATGTGATACAAATGCCTGTATCCTTTTAAGAGACTCCAGGATACTCCAGTCAACCAAACAGGACTCTTATGAATGACCGAGTCCCTGGGAAGCCCATGTGCTGATCCAGGTGAAGCTGCCAGCCAGGCAGGTTAATGCAGGGTGTCTGAAGGGTTGAAGATGCACCGAACTGAGCCATAGGTGTCTGCCAAAGCTGCTGTTTTCCAGGGACAGGAGATAGTGATTTTTTCACATATGAATAACTGAATCTGGTTGGTTTGAGAGACAATGAGGATGGGATGAGAGGAGAGACATGCACATTCAGGGGAAGTCGGAGTATATGCATCAATAGATCTGAAGAAAGTGGAGTTTGCTGTTATATCAACAGTGATGACTCCTGCCTTGGATCCTGTGAGGGTGGCAGAGCCCCAGAACAGGCTGCCCAGGGAGGTTGTGGAGTCTCCTTCTCTGGAGGTCTTCAGGATCCACCTGGACACAAGCTGTGCCCCGTACTCTGGGTGTCCCTGCTTGAGCTGGAAGGTTGGACTAGATGATCTCTAGAGGTCCCTTCCAACCTTGAACATTCTGTGATTCCGTGATTCTGCCTTGCACTATTCTCCTAATATTGCAATGCCCTCTGAAAGCTCATGGACCAGCGACATCACCCAAACCTCCATTGAGAAGGTGCTCCACTTTTGCCAGCCCTGCTAAATAATCATCAACCTCCAGCAGCAAAGGGTGTGAGATGTTAGCCTCTTAAATCACCCCCATGTGAGTTTCAGAATTTCAGAATATTTCAGAATATTTAAGGTTGGAAGGGACCTCCACAGATCATCTAGTCCAACCTTCCTGCTCAAGCAGGCACACCTAGAGCATGTGGCACATGTGGCACAGAGTTCCCAGAGCTTGTCTGGAGAAAACCAACAGCAACCATTCACGGGCAACTCGCTTCACCGTCTCAACAGAGAGGCCAAGGAACCAAGTGTAATAAGTTACCTTCTGTCCCTCACAGCTGGTTCCTCCGGGTCAAAAACCGAACCCCTTTGGCAAGGCAACTAAAAAGAGGGAGCTAGCACTCGGGCTGCTGGCACGCTACCTGGTCTGTGGATACACAGAGTAATTCAATCTCCAGGGCTGTCTTTCTGGCACCTTTCACAAGCCCTAAAAATTCAGTGCGCAGTGAGAAAGAAAACAGAGCAGGGTTTGTTTGGTTCTCTGCCCCGTTGTAGGAGAATGTGGGACAGTCACTAGGCAGGGAGGCTTTTTTTTGGTAGGAAATAAAGACTTTTGCCTTGCATAAAGCAAGAGGCATAGCACATTCCCCCCCCCATCTGTTTACTTGACAAAACCATGTGTTCACATTAGTTTTGTGACAAGAAGAAACACAGTCCTCTCAGGTGCACCTTAAGGACGTGCCCAAAGGCTGCATTTGGAATACTTGGATCAGCATGCAGGATGTTCATCTCTCCTACCTTCAGATTCCTATTGTCTCAACATCTCAGCAGAGAGACTCATCTATGATTTCCTCTGCAGGCCACAGAGAGACAAAGGGAAAACAATTCATTTCACCAATCCAGATGCCACTTTTTAGGATCTGCCACTGGGAATGCCTACTTTTCTCCACTGACGATAGCTGGGAGCACAGGATGCTTATTCAGCAGAATATGACCATACTATAGCCACTGATATTGGTCAGTTGCCTACTATCATGTCCACGTTGAGGAGAAGCATAAGCAATGCAGAGTAGCTCCTGCTCAGGTTTGCCAGCATCTGGCTCCCTGCCTGCTCAGTCGGTGGAGAGAAAGGGTCATGTTGCTTGCTTGAAACATCTGTAATAAATGAGGTGCTTTCATTCCTTACCTCTCTCCACCGGCTGTATGGAGAATTGGGCTCAGAAAGTAGGTGGTCCTCAGTCTTATGAATGTGGCCTCTTAAGAGGTAGGTCAAACACAGCTTCAAGTGACTACAAGGCTACCTGAAAGCTCTGAAACTACCCTGGTTATATCTGTATAACACCTATATCTAACATGGGAATATCCAGGAGAATGAAGCAAACAGAGATGTAGCATTCACAGGCACACACATTAATTAGGACATATGCAACTCTGGTTTGGATTCTCCTAAATAAATAAATCAGATTTACCTTTAAGTTGTATCCAGTCTGGAAAGGAGCATCTCTCCCTAGCTAAAAGTGCCAAGTTTGCTGCATATGATGACATGGATCCAGTATTTGATGTTTGTAGTAGTCTATATTTAACATAAAGGATTAAAATAGACAGATGCTGCAGAAATACATTATACTGTCACTTACCTTTAGAATTCACTCATTATTGTCACTACTTTCTTCTACCTGGTAGTTCAGAAATGAGCTGAAAAGAGTATAGCTGTCCTCCCACAGCACTATGCCCAGAGCCAAGGTCCTGACAAGCGGGTATCTTGCTTTGAGACTCCAGTCTGGTACATCAGCAGGGTGGTGGGCCAGTTTGTGTGCATTTGAGCACATCGTTTTGTAGTATTTTGGACAGACTCAACAGTATCTGCACCTTTATTGTGAATTATTGTGCCCAGAAAGTCATAGAAGTGGGAGAGGTGGACAACTTATCAACTGGAAGCAATGTAAAAGAATCATGCCTACTTCAAGGACTGTTGGTCCAGAATCATCATCTGAACTCGTGGTTAGTGTTGATAATGTTGCTAGTGACTCCATACCCTCAAAATTAAGAATTCTCCATACCCCAAGCCACATTTAATCCCCAAACCATAGGCAAGTCCATAATCAAGTCTGCTCTAGCAAGGATTATATACAGAGCTTCTATAGTGAACCAGGAAGACTGATTTCCATAGGCAATGGCCCACATTGTCTTTGCTAACATCATGTCTGGTTTTCTCTGATTTCCCCAGGACAGAAGAGTTAAATGGCACGGCTCTGGCATGAGCCCGGAGCCAGAGTCAAACTCACCCTGGGCTTTGTCAGCAAATGCACTGTTTTGTTTCCATGCTCATTGCACAGATTATTAATTAGTTTTGCATTTTTCAAATGTCAAGTGCTCCACCATCTCTGGGAAAAAGGAGAACGGGTAATAGAGCTGTACCAGGCAGGACTTTAAGTGAATAATAAATGGCTTTCTATCTTCAGCCATAAAAATCCATGAAACTATGAGAACTCAGAGTCAGCTTGACTCCCTTATCTGAAAAGTGAAATGTGTGTAAATACATTCTTTTGGGGCCTGAAAAAGACTGGCATTGTTATTGATTGCTGGTTGCCAGGCATTCTTTTACATAAGTAGGGTTGTTTATTCCTGATAACTATATGGGAATTAATGACTGTCTCCTAATGCTATCCTTGCACCGTGTGGTTTCAGATGAACCAGGTTCATCAAAATCATGAAACATCGAAACCCAGAAGGAAGGCTGGTGTTCTGGGTTAAAAGCCTCTGAGAAAAAGGTAGAGTTATTGCTAGAAATGCTTTTCATATAATATCACCTTGTTCTGCTCCTTTGGTTGAAGTAGCTGATGCAGTGACTAGCACTCAATTAAATTAATTAGGTTGTTGGTGGGACTCAAGAAAGTAACTCCTGTGACCCCTGTGATGTAACTGGTTTCCAGAGGGATAGTGTGGCTCTTCTTCCAACTCTTTACAGGCGTCATCAATGATTAGCTGAGTGTCTGGGCGTTGCTTGGGATACAACCAGTTGACCAGGAGCTGGCCTTGTCATGCTGAATGTGAATGTCATGTGTGGTGGCTTGCAATGCTTAGAGTGGCTTTAGCAAGCTCAAATCCCACTGTCCTCACCAAGACAGTCTATGGAGTCATAAAAAGATCTGGAAAGGACTAATTTGATCATTTTGTCTATTCACCTTTGGTCAATATAAAATTGTTCCCTGTAATATGTTCCCTCAGGTTTACTTCTGAGTGACTCAGGTCCAAGGACTTCCACTGCTGCCCTCCACAAGCTGTTCCACAGCTCTCTAAATCGAGATAATTTTCCTTCTGCCTAACCTGTTTTCCATTGCATGATTTCACACTATAGCTCTTAATTCTAATTCCTTTTCCTTCCCTAAGTAATTTGCAATTCCCAGTTTAGTCCTTTCCCAGTATGCCTTTTTAGAAATAGGACTCAGATGTCTGTGGGGAACAGTGTGATGATATCTTCTAGTCCACCCTCTGCCTCAATTCTATCTCTGTCTTTTTTGGTAGATGTGGCTCCAGCACTTTCTTCAAGGCCTACAGTGATGAAGATGCCAACTCTTCGCTATAGATAATCTATTCTATGCTTTGTTACCCTTATCTTCAGGAAGATGTTTCTGAATGTGTCTAACCCACATTTACATTTAGCACTTCTATACCTCTTTTTTTTTTTTCCTGTAGTCGTTCACATATTTCAAGTCTCTTTGGATTATGCTCATTTGTTTTTCCCTCGTCAGTCATGCTCCCTTGATGTCTAATCATTCTCCTTACACTCCAATGGACTCTCCAACTGGCCTGTATCTTTCTTGTAGTGGATTAACCAATACTGACTGGAGCAGAACTATTTGATTCTGCTGGAAGGCTATGTTCCTGCTGGTACCTCACAATACAATGTTAATCTTTTCTTTACAATGGCAGGAATTTCTTGATTCATGAGCAGTTTGTAATCCCATGTTTCTCCCTCAAAGTTTCTCTGCAGAACTGAAAACTGCAGAGTTATTCCCTATTTGACATTTGTCCAGGTAATTAATCATGCCCAAATACGGTCTTTGCGCGTGACTCCTTTAAATAGCATCTGCTTTTTACATCTAGATTTTATATCTGTAGGCTATGACCATAGCTCATAGATTTACCTGGTTCAGCGGTATCTCTTGAAGAAACGGCCATATATCAAAAGCAGTTTTGTGATCAAATCCCTGTGAAGAACACAGGTAGAACACCGTGTAAGTGCTCATTGCCCTGGGTAAGTGCTCTTATTGTCCCTGGGTAAAAGGATGGGGTGAGTTTTGCCACAAAAACATCAGGCCAGCTTTGCTTTCACAGGCTCCTGTGCATTCCATCCACCCCTATCAAATAGGTAGTTTCCTACAAGAAATCTCCCTGCTCTGAACAAAAAGTTCATCCACTGCGTCAAGCTCTGCTCTGCAATGACTGCTCAAACTGCATACACAGCACAGGCATGTGGCTGAGGAAAAGCTGAAAAGACCCCTCAACAACACCCTTTAAGAGAAGGGGAATATGTAAGAGCAAGGGCAAAACGTGCAGGAACCAGCCTGCACAGCGTGACCTGCAAAAGCTTTACCACTGGTGAAGACCCAGGAGAGGAATGATCCCATTTTGACTCATACCTCCAAGGGGATCTTGAAAAAGCTGCCAGCTTAGAAAGGAAACACCTTTTTCCTTCCAGACAGAGTCCTCCCAGGTACAATAGTTCATACAAAACTAGGCTAAAAAAAAAAAAAAAAAATTGTATTTCCCCCCACTGCCACCACCTTGGCATAGAGCAAACTTGGGGTCACCGACCTCATCAGGCCTCGTCCCCCCAGTCCCTGCTCAGCTGAGCATCCCGGACCCTGGAGCCTGGCCAGCATCCCCACCGGAGCCGCGCCGCCCACACTGGGAGTGCTCAGACGCCGGTCTGCCAAGATGTTTGTGCAGCTACAGCAAACCAAATAGTTCACCTACCTTCCAAAGGACATCACCAAGTTAAAAACAGATGGAGTATGCTGGCGACGGGAGAGATTTTTTTCTTTTTTTTTTTTTTTCTTTTTTTTTCCACTAATGATTCAGAAGGCCAGTAAGAGAGTTTCTAGCCCTGGCTTTGGCCCAGCATATCCTGTTGAGTCATAGCTGATGTCTGCACTCTAATCTTAACACATGTGGATGGGCTTGTTAGAACTTGTCATCTATCCCCGGCTACCAAAATATCCTCCTGCTTGACCTACCCCGCTTCTTACACAATATCACTTCTGTGTTTGTGCATGTGTGCATACGCACAAGTGCCTGGGAGTGCAAAAGGGTACACAGAGAAGACAGAGAGAGCTGGGAGTGCAAAGGGCTACCAAGGCTGGGCGGCCACGTTCCCTTTCTGTGGCTCTCTCTCTCATCCCATTTCAAACAAACAAACAAATAAACAAACAAAACAGTTAAGAATAAAGTTGCTCCCGACTGAAGGTGAGAAAGTCTTTGAAGCTTTCTCAAGCAGAGTCTGGCCATGGCCTTCTGCACAGCTGCAAGGAACAGAGCATCAGCAGTGCTTTTGACCAGGCTGGTTTCTGCCACTGGGTGATACTATATGCCCACAAACAAGGTATAGGAATCAAGGAGAGCTAGTGATGTTGACTAGTTGCTATTCTATAAAACACTGGCAAAAACATGAGGTGTTAAGCAAGAGGGTTTTATGCTTTGATTATTATTGTTATTATTTGCAGAATCCCTAAAACTTCCCCGTGGAAGGGCAAACCCATGTATAGTAAATACAGGCCTCCTTCTATCAGACTTTATGTTCTCATAACTTTTTTTTTTTCAAAGTTTGCAATAGTCTTGAAGATCTTTCCTGCTCTCTCCCCTGCGAAGGACCCAAGATTACACATTTAAAAGCAGCGTTCTAGGCAGATAAGGGGCCAAACAGGAGAATGCGTCGATGAGATGAGATTAGATTAGATTAGGGCGCCCACTACAAAATTTAACTGCAGACCCTCCCTGCTTCAAAAGTACCCAGATGGGGGATTTTGCTTGGCCTGCGTTATAAAGATAAAGCACATTTGCAAATGCAGATCCAGATTGAAGTTCAAACAGTCCTAACGCTCAGGAATGTTCTGATTTGTGGCTTTGGTTTTAGTCCACATCAAACTTTAAAACAAAAGATGAAGAGAGATCGCTCTCAAGATAGCAGGAGATAGGCTGATGTGACCAGGGCTCTAGTATTCTGGGCAGTAGTTGAAACGCTCCAAAACAGAATTTTCCTTTAATATGCAAAGCTACAGAACACTTAGCACTTTAAAAATTATTCCTGGTGAAATGCTGGGAGATTTGCCATTGACTTCAGTGGAGTTTGGATTCCCTCCTAAACATTTAATCCTCCATATGGGGTAAGTATTTTTCATACTTCTTTGCAGATGGGGAAATGGAAAGAAATCACGTTGTAGCTAGTCGCCCAAGGCCAAAGCACGGTCAACGCAAACCCCATATTTTCTGGTTCTCAGCCCTGCGCTTGGACTTGGTGCCACGGTCTTCCTGAAGATCGGGACGCTGAAGGCCACACACAGCGTGTGTGTTTGTCCGCTCTGCTCGTTGCTTTCCTTCACCCAGGAGGACGGTATCTGTCTCTCTCATGCTCTTCCACCATGGCCTGTTAACTAGGAGCAAGCCCACCCTCATGAGGGAAGGTAATAACAGCATTTGCACAAAAGAAAGGTCTTCCAAAGCTCCTTCTGCAGCATGCTAGGGTTTTGAGTAGTGCCTTACCATTTTCCTCGGATAGAAAATAGAAAATGACAGGGTCCTGGGATTAAGTCAGGTCTGTGACGGACTTTAAACTTCTGGCTGACCTCCCTCTGGTGATGGATGTGGCTGCTAATAGCTTTGCGGTGCTTTCTGTCCTCTAAGTTGAAAATTGTCCTCTGGAGGTGCTGAGCCCCCTGCCCTGGCTGTCAAGAGAGTTAAGGAGAACTAAGCACTGATGTGAGCATTGCACACCAGAATTGAGTGAGGTAGGATGAATCCAGAGCTAAGGGAAAGTGATCTTACAACTTCCTCATCCTTCCCTGTTGACTTGAGAGGCCTTGTTGAGAGGCCTTGTTGACTTGAGAGGCCTAAGGCCTTGCAAGAACAATCCCTGAATTGCTAAGGGCTTCTTTTGCCTCGTCTGTCATAGAAAGTCCCCAAATCTGTCTTAAATTCCGTAGCAAGAAGTCTGGATATAGCTCTGAGATGCTGCATGCAACTAGAAAGCAGGGAAGGGAAGGCCCTTGCGGATCAGCCCTTTGCTTTAGTCATGTTGAAGCAATTTGCTGTGAGCAGAAGCAGCTCATAAGGTTAAAACCAGCACATCTGGGCTTCTACTCCATACCCTTCCATGGCAATGATGTCTACCTGGGTTTTAATGGGTGCTACAGCCATGAAGCAAGGAGATGAATATATCTGGGATGGGAGGCTAGTGCCCAGAAGGACATGAGCTCTGTACCAGTCGTACCAGTGACCTTTGACAAATCCTCCCTTGTTCTGTGCCTCAGTTTCCTCAGCTGTAAAACTGGGAATGGCGAAATCATCTGGAAGTAGTTCTGAGATCCAACGGTGAGAAAAAGTAGGTGTTACTTGTTGCTAATATTACGCTAACAGTTCTCCTCCTCAGTAGCACTGACGGATGAAGAATAAAGGGCGCCATGCCAGGAAAATGCTTCTAATAACACAGAAGTGCCGTGAGCTTTGCAAATAAAACTCTCACTTGGGAATCAGTGTACCCAGGAGTCTGCAGCTTTAGACCTAACAGGCTCCTGGCCTCCAACCAAGTGTGTTGGTAATGGGTCCCAGCTGCATGCAGAGAAACAGGTGAGAAAGGAGTTCAGCGTGCAAAACACAGCATCCTACCGTGTGCTCGGCACCGGACAAGCACACAGTCATCTGGGGACAGTCATACCGAGGAGTGCTGAGTACTGATTTGAGCAACAAATGTTCAAGAACACTAGAATATCCAACTGGGCTCTCAAGAGGTATGGAAGTGCATTTTCAAGACGTTTAGAGTTGGCCGGTGGAAGCTGAGGCATGTTGAGGAAGAAATATGATGCTACTGGTTTGATATGTCAAAGACAAGTTCCATGATGTCAAAGTTAGGTACCCAGTGGCTTAATGATGCACAGTGACTTTGATGTTGGTGACGTGCTTTCACATCCAAATTAACAGGTAGCACTTGGACATAATCAGTAGAAATTATCTGATTTATCATCATGATTCCTAAGTCATGATATGTGCATAAGTGCAACATAAATTTGATTAGAGAGGGATCCAATGTCCAGGGCCTGAATAGCTCACTGCTGTGTTTAACACAAAGATTACAACAGTTGTCTGTGTATGTCTTAAGCTCCACAGAGGTGATCTGAACATAGACCTCTTAGATTAGACAGATCCACAGTCTTGAATTATTTTAATCTGTTTTGCCCGATCTCTGATTTCTCCAAGTGTGGCAGCCCGTATCTTTTACAACTTTTTAAAGGTGGCAAGCATGGCATCAGCATTTATTTTTCACCTTGAGTCCATACAACATTTGGTGACTGCCAAAGCGCTAGACCAGGCTGGTAATTTCCAAGTGCATAGAAGGAACATGCATAAATTTGCCTCAGAGCCTACGCAATTCAGCCCCTCTGAAACTGCGTTGAGGCTGTATATCACTCATCAGCACTACATTTTCTTCTTGTCCTGATCATGGCCAAAAATATACTCATCTCTACCATTTCCTGACCTCATTTCACTGTCAGGAAATGTCACCATATCTTTCAAGACAGATCTCGAGGAATCACAGCTGTGCCACTAAATAGGTCAAATGCCAGTCAAAGAAATTCCAGCATCATATGCAGATGCCCAAGCCTCGCTCTAGTCAGATCTCTCTATTTCTGGGGATAGAACAACACGTGCACATGGAGAACATCAGCACTGCTTGAGATTGCCTTGAGATGAAGTTCTCACGGTTCATTGGTGAAGTCCAAGAACTACCTTTGGGTTGATATAAACAGTTTCAATAGATGGTTTAAACTACATAGCTAATGGGATCAATAAATGAGTCAAATCCAAACCAGTTTGGCAACCAATGAAAAGAGTAAAATGACATTAGCAGTGATATAACCTAGACGATTTAATCTAGAGAATGGGTTCTGATTTAAACCAGATTATTTTGGCCTAGGTCCAGATACCCTTACCAAAATATCTAGTGTAGATATCTTAATTCAGACTCTGTTTCTTCTCGGTGAAGAGAGAGATGCCTCTAAAGGAAGTTCAGACTTTACAGAGGGTTCCCATGCCTTTTCTTAAGGTTCCTCTTCATCAGATACAAGTGTAGATGAGGACAATTAGTCTGCTTATGTCATACCATCCACTAACATCCTACCGTTATATGGATGAAATCAAGGCCTTCATGAAATGAGGCTTGTCTGACATTTTTGGGGTTGTAAGAAAAGCAGCCAAGATGTACTCAGTGATGACAGAGACCGAATCCCACTTCTGTCTTAAGAGATAACCTCATAATAAAGGAGATTGAAGAGATGGAAAAAAAAATAGTTCCGAAATTCTTGTAACCAGCACCTTTTACAGTCAGACCTGATGACATGTGGGTAGGGTATCACAATTGATATAGCTGCATATATATCAGAAGAAAATTTAATTAAATATAGCATATTTCAATGTTCTTGTTCATTTTTTAACCTTACTGAAAATATTCTTTTAAAGCTTCAGTGATGAATTATGGACTTTCAGAAAGTTTAATTATTTTTTAATTTCCTTTTTCTTTTTTTTTAAATGAGAGAAGTTCAACACTGAAGCCAGATCCAATATTTGACCTAGAGTAAAACACTTTGTTGTATATTTTATTTCCATGGCATTTCTGAACCTGAAATTCCACCAGGCAAGACAGGAAAATGCACTGATCTTATGCTATAAAGTCCAAAGAGTCCTTGGGCCTCAGAGCAGTCATTCACACTCCAGCTGAGACACATATCCCTTGAATACACCTTTGCCAAGAAAGCAACAGCAGGTCAAACTGTAGGTCAAAATGGATTGAGGTCCTCAGATCTAACCTTGAGGCTAGTTTTGCTCTGAGCAGTAGAATGGGCTGGACAAATTCCAGAGGCGCCTTGCAACCTAAATTATCTATGATTTTTAAATGAAAGGTTATGTGCACAATCTAACTATTATAGTATGCATGCATCAGGAGAGGAAATATAAATTAGAGATGGCGAAAGGATTGTTTCCATGACCCTTGGATTAAAACTCCTCCCAGCCCTTATAGAAAGTCCTGAGCACACTTACACTCCTTTCTTTTTGAATATGTACTCACAGGAGGTAGCTGGATAAGTTGCTCATACACAGGAGGCAGCAGATGTAGGATGAAGTCATGGTTTGGTCTTGTCTGATGGCAAAGTGACTGGGGATCTGCTATGGTTTGGTATCATAATCGCAATCCATCCTGGGCCCTGAGCCAGATTTGTGTCTAGGACATTCCAAAATCGCCACTGGTTAGATCATAGAAGCCCAAAATTTGTGGAGGCAACGAGGCATTAGATACAGCAACTAACAAGTAGGAGGCTCCAATGACTCAAAAATTTGTTTAGGAAAATACACAACCAAATCAGTTCCTGTTACTTTATAATGCTCCTTCTGACATGATGTCTTGAACTCCCATGTCTCTGCTTGTCCCATCAGATTTTTCCAATCCTTGTACTTTACTTTGACAGTGCTAAGTCACAGTGCTCCCATCCAAGGTGCCATTTTTCCATCAGCTTTGCTCTGTGGAGTGGGAGAGTTAGGAAGGAAATTACAGCTGACAGCTGCTGAACGGTTCCCATTTTACCAGCAAGTGGCCAGGCTTTATTGTGCTAGATGTTAAAGGCCATGCCCATGTGCCACACCACCAAGATATCTGCTAGGGTCAAAAATTGAGTCCAAACTTCAGAACATCATTTAAATCATTTAAATCAACCACTTTATGGCCACTTTCTCCTGTCTAAGAGGAACGGGACAAATAATTAAGGAAATCTTAAGTTTTATTTCAATGAGGGACAGAACCAGGACCTGCTGTCCTGTAAGAAACTTTGTTATGTCAAAGTTTAAACTTTTGCTCCCTTCTTATGTGAGATTGCACAGAAATATGCTCCATATGCAAATATTTAACTTTTCCATGGAAAGGAGAGGAAACATATTGGCTCTGAAATATTTCAGAGCAAAACATAATGTTTTGACATTTGTGAATAGGACAGTTTTGTTTTGCGTTGTTGAATGAAAATGAAAGTTTGCACTTCAGCTTAATCCAGCGTGAATTCCAGCCCTGCAGAGCTGTCTTTTGGATGACTTTTCTTTAAAAGCCGAGAGGCAGGCGGAAAACAAAGAAACCCCCGAACAAATCCATCCTTTTCCACCTCCAACAAAACAATTTTACAATCCTGAGCTTGCTCGGCCAATTTCGCAATGCAGGGGAGGAGCTTCAAGGGAGGGGGGCTCCAACACATATTTGTTCTCGTTTCACTGTCCATGGAGTACAAAAGAAATAAAGGTCATTCAAGCTGAAGGAACATAATGTATCAAAGAAATGTACCCATAATCAATACCAGAAGGAAGATGAGAGATTGGCAGGAAACCAAGTGAGAAGAACCATTGAGAATGGATGAGCTAGAGGAACTGGCTTATAAGGATAAAATTTAAAGGAGAGCAAGCATGCGGCTGGGCTATAGAATGACTTAATGGAGACTTGGCATCTCCTCTGGGAACAGAGGGGAGAGCAGCGCTGATGGAAACAGTGCTTTTTTGCAGCAAAGTAATCTAAACTAGAAGCCTGCAGGCACGTGCAATGCCAAATCGTGGGCCTTTTCACACCTCCACACCATCAAAGCACGACACCAGCACTGAGTTGTTTGAACTTATGCTCATGCTCATTTCCCAGCAGACAATTTCTCTCCTGCATGGGAAGAGAATTGCCATTATATAATGCTAGAATGTGCCCCAAAGCATTGCTCCTTACGCCATGCTGAATGTCCCAGGAAATGTCCCTTTTTCCTGCGATCATTTTACTTCCATCCAACTTCATCCTCTTGAGCTTTACGGAGTAGAAAGGCCACTTTCTACTTTTCTACTTGGGTAGAAAGTTTACATACAATCCAGAAGTAAAGGGACAATGTTGTGAAGCTCCTTGCCAGTTATAAGAACGGTCTTCTTCAATGTAGTCTTCCCTTGGATTATTGTTTTATTTTACACTTTCTACCAATAATTCCAGTTGGATAAAAATAAGTTGTATTGCCCTGAAGTTTTGCATTATTATTCCTGCATTATTAGAGAACAGCTGCTTCACTCCAGCAGTGGGCAAGGTATAAATACATCCATTTTCCCAAGGATTTGTTTTCTTGATATTTAAAAGAGATGCTCAGGTCCTTGGAGTCATAAATGTTCCTCTAATACAGCAGGAAGGGAGGGTGTCTTTCTACAGGATCTCAATATTTTTCAGTGACATTCACTCTGTGGGTCAGGTAGGATTTTAATGCTTGAACACTATATATAAATGTGAGATTGTTATCTAGGAGGAATGAGCTGAAATGAAGGAGAGGAAACTTTCAGTGGAATTATCAGGAAATGTTTCTCAATGGTGAGACAAATGCTCAGCCTGCAAAATAATCCCTTGGGGAGCAGTGATTTTCCCCTCATGACTCACATTGAGTTGAGTTGGACAAAGAACTGAATGATGTGGAGGAGGGGATGGTCTTGCAGTGGTGGTCAGGTTCTGGAGCAGGTGCTACCAGGCAGTTCAATCCTATGGATTCATTCATCTTTAGCAAGGATGAATGCAAGACCCTCAGCGCTAATAATCTGCAACTAGCCTAGATAATCCTATTAACTAAAAGCAATTCTGTTCTCATGTGTGAATCTGGGGACTGGATGGAGATATGATAGAGCTCACATCAAAGACTAGGTGGATAAAGTTCAATACAGTTTATACAAGAAACATTTCTTTTATTTTTTCCCTAACATTATGTAATAAAGATAAGAGAAAAAAATAATATTAGGGAATGCTACACAAAAATACAGAGTGGGAAGCCCTTTTTATATAAGTCCTAAATTGGCTGGAGAGAGGGGTCTACTTGAGGAAATGTTAATTAAGACCCAGAATATGCTTGCATGGAATGAAACATTTAAGGTCATGTTGTTGGCTGAGAACTTTGGTGGCCACAGCAAGGATAAATTTCCCAAAGTGGCAGGTGCAGTTAAGGGCCCGTGACCCAATTTTTTACTGTAAGGGTTAGAGTCTTCGTAGCTACAATTTTGAAGGAACTTGCCCTGCATTACTTACTCAGAGCTGAAATAAGTAAGCTTCAAGATAAGAAACTGAACACAGCATTTGGGTCTCTCAGACTCCTCAGAGCACTTCTTGCAGGCATGTGGCTTTATATAGGCAGAGTAGCACTAACCTACCTTTCTTACAGATATATGGACAGAGATCCAAGATATTGCCTCGACCAACTAAAGCCAGAAATGCAACTGAAAGCCCTTAATTGTGGCCTCAGGTGCATCCGTTTTCTGCAAAGGTTGCCCTGCAAAGAAGCTCCCAAATTAACCATAGACACAGAGGATTCTTTGCTGTATTTAAATTTTACCATTGGGTCATCTTCTGCTGCTTATCACCACCATAAGAAGAGCTGCCACAAAACAGATGAAGAGTCCATCTAGACCAGATCTGCCAGCAATGGGTGCTTAGGCAAAGGAGATGCAATGGCAGCAAGAAGTTCTCTCTAATGTTTTCCCCATGTCCACTTAGGATTGTTTAACATCCATGGCTGATGGGCACGGGTCACCTGTCTGCAAGTGGTTTGTGTGCAAATGGCTTCACGTTAGACGTGCAGGCCCCAAAGTGAAATCCAGGAATAGGTTTTTGGTGCTGAAACTCCTAGTGCAACCATCAGCGAGTATGAGATGTTCCAAAAAGAGATCGCAGAAGCTGACTTGGTGATGGAGGATCCAACTAGCATTAGTCTAAAAATGCACCAGGGACAGAGATGAATCATAAATCTCTCTCTCCCATAGAGAAATAAGAAAAATATCCTTTGCTTTGTGATCCTCTCCTGAAAATAAGTGTCACAAGTTTTTAAGAAGGAAAGAGAAGGATCTCTCCTATGTCCTTCCTTCCCTCAACCTTAGTGCAGTAGCTAAGTGGTTAGCAGGACATAGGAAACAAAGTTCAAGCACCACTTTTTGTGGGTGTGGGAACCAGACCCCACCACTGCGACCTCCCTAGGATACATGTGATATCTCCCAGGATTATGAAAAAGCTTGCTTCCATTCCCCTGTAAGACCGCAGGGATCTTCTATGTTCCCAAGAAGTCTGCATATAGAAAAGCTCCTAAAAAAAGTAACGTATTTCTGGGCATTTTCTGAGCATTTTGAAATCACTTTAAAAAGGAAAGATTGTTTGCATGGTGGCAAAGTAATTCCGAGGAAGAAAGACAACTGTAACCAGGACCATATTTAGCAACATTCCAGAATTGAAGAACATCCAAATTTTCTAATTATGCTTTCATTTTCTTTTAGGGAAGCCTGTAAAGAAAGGCAAGAGGGTGTCCCAGCTAGCAGTCCCTGAAGAATGGGCACAAGATGGATTTGTGCCATTTTTCAGTAACTGAATTCAGGATTGAATGAATCAGTGCAAGAAGAAGGGGGGAGCACAGCTCTCCATCACAGTCTGAAAAATGCTACCCTGCAATCATAGTTCCAATGTACCCCATCCAGATCCTGAATCTTTAATGTGCAATGCATTAATATAACCCTAGAATAATTTAGAGTGGAAGAGATCTCTGGAGCAGTCTGGAACCTTTTCTCAAGCCTGATCTAAATTTCAACATTAGATCTAACATTAGATGATGTGTTTCAGAATCTTCTCCAGTCATGTCTTGAAAATCTCCAAGACTGGAGAATCTATCACCTCTCAGGGTCCTCTTTCCAGTGTTGCACCATTCCCATTGTGAGGATATTTCTCTTTATGTCCCATCAGACTTGTCATCGTGCCCTCTCGTCCTTTTGCTGTGCACTTCTGACACGAATTTGGCTCCGTTTTCTCTATAAACCCACTCTAGAAACTAGGACATGACATGACCTTACAGGTCTCAGCAAGAAGAAAGGCCTTAGGCCAAACCTTGATATCACAGAGGTACCTAGAGCATCAGGAACAGATTTCATGAGAACTCTTCAGTTCATCAAAGGCAGTGGAGGAGGCCTACAAAGTCTGGCTACGTGCACGATCCCACTCTAAGGTTTAGTCACCAGAACTGGTGTAGGTTGCTACATTTGTACACGGATTTAAGCATTTGTACCTACCCATCCTGCACACCACAAACTCTAACCTTCAACTCTCTTTCACCCGAATCCCCTGAGCTGTTATGGATGAGTCACTAAGCAGACACTCGTTGCATTCCCTCCTGAAAAGTGGAAATCCCAGTGCTGGCCAGGGAAATAGGCTGTTTGTTAACAGAGATCTCTTTCCAGGAGTTGTTTGAAGCAAGTCACACGGCTTCCACAGTGCACCAACTGACCTTGCCCTTATCCTCCAAGCCGTGGAAAGGCGTGTGATGTTATTCAGCCATTTGAGTCGCCTTATTTCCTGGAAAATCCAAGCACAAATCAGGAAACTTGATGGAGAACATGAGTGACTCATGTTTTTCTGCATGGCCACAACAAGGGAGTTGAAATGCTCCGGATAAGGAAGAAACTTATCTGGAATTTAGTCCCTCGGGACTTTTAAAACCCAACCATTGGGTTTCCTCAAGTATGTTTAGCCTAGCTTGATTTTGTGATTCACACCAACACATCCTTAAAACATCATGCCAAAGGCCAGATCAAGCCAGTTTTGATCCATTTTGCTTCACATTCTCGCAGAGTGGAGTTTGGTAAGACCTATGAACTACACCTTGTCACCAGGTATCTTTAATCTTCAAAGCTGATGTCCACAAGCCTGTTTTGTAGCAAACAGGGGGATAATGAAGAGGCACAATGACACAGCCAGCTTCAAACTCTGGCTGGTGAAAATCGCTCAGACAACAACACTAAGAACCTGCAAGGAGAGAACTTGGACCTTGGTGCTTCCTTTCCATCTGAAACTCTGCAGGCAGCAGCAATAAATTCGAACGGCCAGCCAAAAATCACTGAGCAGCTCAGGCTAAAACAGAGAACCCTCAAAGCAAAGTTCACCCTTTTATTTTTTTTAATGCCTGTGTAATTGCCTTCACTTTGAGTCAAGTCAGCTGTTGCGCTGCCTTAAATTCAGAGCAAGACCAAACTGTTCAGGTAAATCTAAGACTTTCAAAATACTTTTGTTGCTTCATCACACTGAGTGCATTCAGAGCTGGGAAAACCTTATTTAAGCAACAACTTTGGCCCAGAGTGTTGTGTCCATGATATACAGCGATTGTCCACAGAAGACTAATGCTTTTTGCATCCAGGTTCTTGATTCTGCTGGTTAGCCTTGAGCTGCAGCAGCATCAAGATGAGCAAAGACTTGATCCAGCAACACGAACATCGTGCTGTACTCAGTGACATCTCTGTGCATTGATGCAGGGGCAAAGACCTCTCTGGATCTTGTAGCTGAGTTCACCTCCTTTGCAGATCAGGGACAGAGTTTTCCAAGAGGATGGCTGTCAACCTGTTGGTGTCATGACCTGGCAGACCTCTGCCAGTATTCAAGACAGCAATAAGAAATACATGAGAGGGCTGATCCTAACCTGAATAAAAATCAATGGAAATAAGCCTTGTGCGATTATACAGTCTCTGGTTGCATTGGGGTTTATCTGTTAGAAAACTTTGGTGGGCTTCAAGTGCATTTGAGCCACAGGAATCAAAGGGAATTAAAATTCTACAAATTTTGCACAAGTAAAATGCCAGAAAGAAAAAAAAATTTAAAAATGGAGTTCATACAGTCACAATTTTGTCTCATTATTGTGGATGTAAACAGGCAATAACTAGCTTTGTATATGGCTTCCCACTGATGTTAGCAAAAGACTCTGCGAAAGGAAGACCAGTACAGGCAGAGGAAGGAAATGTTAGAGCTATATGCAGAAATAACAGAACATTTTTACAATAACTCCATTAAAAATTCAATCAACTAAGAGCACAAATCCTTAGAAAACTGGTTTTTGTTTGTTCAGCTGCTCCAGATGACTGTTTTTAGTATCTATGAAGTAACTAGTCCCTCCCCTATCACCTCCACCTTTTTTAAAAAAAAGAAAAAGAAGAGGCACATTCATTTCTTTTTTATTTTTGTGAATATTTTTATAAATATCCACTTCCTTCCTCTTCCACGATTTCTGAACAGTTGTATCATTTTCCTTCTCATCCCAAGTAGCATGCTGGGAAGGCCGAAGCTGACACATAACTGCACATCATATACCAATGACCTGCTGTCAAGGCATCACTAACTTCACTTTAGTTCCTAGAAAAACTCTTGGGGACACAAGCAAACACCTGGTTTGTGAATGCAGGAGAAGACACTGAATGCCAGCCAGTACTGATCTCTCAGCAGCAAGCTCTCTCAGTCCAATCTAATTTCTTTTGTTGACAGATAAAGAGAAAAAACCACACACCTTGACCTCAGTAATGTGTTTTACACTGTTGCATGTGACATTCTGGTAAAGAAAATGGTCCAAATTAAATATCTGTTTCAAGGAGAACCATCCAAAAGACTTTCTTTTTGAATAAAGTTCGCAGTGGTTCATGGTCCTGCCATGATGCACCATGCAGGATGCACTGAGCAACATTGTGCAAAGGTCTGTCCCACTCCATTAATGACCAGGAATGTTCATTAATGACCAGGAAGATGGTCATTTGCATACAGCAATCTGGAAGCAATCTGGAAAGAACTGCGAGTACAGGGAAGATCAAGATTGGAAATCAAAATGAGTTTGACAACCTGGGGAACAGATCTGGAAATAATAATAATAGTAATAATAATAAAGAGCTGCAGTAGGAGACGGGCATGAATGTGAAAAATCAGTTCTTCAGATGCAGAAAATGGGGAGGCGTTCGGCCTGGTGGCAGTTCTGCAGAAGGGAGTCTCTAGAAACAGTGGATGTCGTAAGCTCATAAAAGTGGGTGTCATAAGTGGGTGTCCTAAGTGTCGTGAGTGAGTCAGCAAAGTTTTAATGTTAAAACACACAAACCCCACTCCGTCTTCAAGCAATAAGGCAGCTTGTAAGGTAACACCATGCTGTTGTCTTCCACACAGGAGATGATTTCTGTGCCTAGGCTCAGGCGCTGCACTGTAAGAAAGCTGTGTGCAAACTAAAGACAGGCCAGAAGGAAGCAAGAAGAGTCCAAGGTCTAGAAATCATGGACTGTGAAGAGAGACAAACAGAGCGGCTATTGGAAAACAGGTGCTGGGGAAAGGATGTGATGGGAACCTTCATGTAAAACGGTGTTAAAAATGGGAACAGAATCTTTCATACTCAAAATCTGTGACGGACAGTCAAGAAGTCCTGGGCTTCACTTGCAGCAGGAGTAAAATAAGCTGGTGAGAAATGCTTCCTAGGAGATAAGATAACAAAGCAGAGAGCCTCACCAAGGGGGCTGGAGGATGTTGATGGAGGCCTGTACCCACCAAGAAGGTAAAAATTTGCTAAGGACAACATAGCTGGTCCTGTCCTGGAGCAGGGAGGTGCATTAGGTGACCTACCAAGGTCTCTGGTAGGCTGGTTCATGCCCATTAAGGCAGACGATAGTTTGCTTTCTTGTTCAGCGCACACGACGGACTGCAAGTGCCCAGAGCAGATTAAGCCTGGCCTTCTCCTGTAAGCTCATCCACACGATGAGCGTGTTAGCATGGGTTCCCCTGCATGTCCCCAGCAACGGAGTGGCTGTTCCTAACGTGGCATTGTGTGAGCATCCCAGAATTAATCAGAGGTAATCAGACGAGCTCGGCTGGATGCTGTCCACCCAGGGAACGCTCATCCCTTGCCAGCCAGAGTCCTTCACGGCACGCTGACTTTGCAATCAGCGAGGGAAAGAAAGGGCCCCTCATTAACTGCCAGAGACTCGGAGCTACGCAGAGAAATGGCAACTTCTGCATCTGAAGAACTGTCCAGACAAGGGGGTGGGGAGGGGGGGAAGAAAAAAAAAAAAAAGATTTTAAAAAAAAGGCACTGCTTTCTAGTGTTTCCCCTAAAAGCAACCTCCAAGGAGCCAAAGAAGAGGGGTGTCTGTGTACACACACACTTGTGCAAACTTTCCTAGGTTATATTTCTGAATCACTGTGGCCTTGAGTTGCTCGGGTACTCCCCCCATTAGGGAATTATAATCATTCCTGCCTTTGGAGTCCATCCAGGACAATACTTCATTTTCTTAGTAATAGTGATTATTATTGATCTTGTATCTGGGAATCCCAAGCACAGATGAGACCTCCAGTTGTTGGGCAATCAAGCAGCAAAAAAAAAAAAAGAGAATCTTTGGTCAAAGAGCTTTCAGTCACTTGAGCCTCTTAATGCAACTCCCATTAACTGAAGCATTTGGAAAGATCCCATCTGGAGATTGGCTTAATGTAAGGAAACTTTTGCTCCTCTTCCTGGAAAGAAGACCTCACCACAACGTGACCATATGTAGTTCTCAGCTTGGGACAAGCTGCCATTTAACAACAAGAGCATCCACAGAACTCCCATGTAATTTCCTAGTATTCCTTTGTTTGCTGCCTACCAAAGTAACTGTCCTGCTTGCTTAGTGCTAAAACTCTTTCCCTGCCATCTCTCAGAGACCAGAGATTTCCAGTGGTCCCCAGTTTGGTAGCTCAGCTCAGTCCTGAAGCAAATTGATTTATGGAGGTGAGTTCTCAGCTGTTTACTGGGTGCTCCACTTCCCACTGTGTATCACATCACAGGCTACTAGTTCAGGTTGCCCCTTGCCTAGCTGCCGGTCTGCAAACAGCAAAGACAGAACTCCACAAATATTAAAAGAGCAAAATAGGCAGAGCCATGCACTTAGGAAAAAAATATCCAAACTGCTAATGTTTGGGCTCAGTCAACCAAAAGGTCAACAGAAATGGACCCTTTGTTTGGCCAGTTGTCCAGGGCATGAGTGGCCTGCCCTTGAGTCCTTTCTGCTTTGCGCTGGTCTTCAGAAGAGGGGGCATTTGATCTGCAGCTTCCACTGACAAGCCAGAGATTAGTGCCAAAACTGAAGGGATCAAGCTTGCGAGACAAGCAGGAACTGTTTAATTGAGGAGCCCAATTACAGGGTATCGAAATAAGGGATGCACAGCATGAATGGAAGTTGAAGTGAAGCTGGGCTCAAAAATGCATTTTGAACAAGTCCCATAGGAGTCTAAACTCTGAGGAGTGGGGGGAAGTTGTTCAGGGTGAGGCCTGAAAATAGGTGTAAATAGGAAGAATTTAAGGAAAGGAAAATTTAGGCTGAATATCAGGAAATGTTTCCTGACAGTAAGAAATACAAGGCTGTGACTAGCCTCCCCTAGGGAAGCTCTGGGAAGAGCTGCAGTTTGAGTCATGTCACTGCTGAGCTGGACAGAGCACTAGATAATAAAATGCAAAGGAACAATCCCGCATTGTTCCCTGGGGGTGGCTGAGATGACCTCATAGGTGTTCTTTCCACCTCTAACGTCTCTGCTATCAGTCCGAGCGTGACGGGAAACGCTGGGATCACGCCCTCTGTATCCTTAGCCGTCCCTGAGAGGGCAGAGAGGAGCACCAGGGGCCATGCATACTTCACGTGCCACAGAGTAGACGCAAGAGCGGGTTATTTCGGATAGATTTGGGGGGACAGGGTATCAATCTTCGCATCAGATTGTCCACAGCTCGCTAGATGCTTTGGGTTCCCTCCTGCATTCTGCCAGCGAGGCTCATTCTCAACTTGAGCCGCTTTCTCGGGACATATTCGGGAATCCTTCACAGAGCCCAAGCATGGGAAGTCCATGCAAAACAAACAAAAATAGATATGTGGTGTCTGTAATGAATGCTGATGTCTTGCACAGTGTGAATATTTTAGGGCAGAAGGCATGGGGTCAGTGTCCTGCACAGCTTCAGATCTAACCCCTGTGGAGATCTTGGACACAATCCCTGAGCCATTC
Organism: Nothoprocta perdicaria; assembly: GCF_003342845.1. Classification (NCBI taxonomy): domain Eukaryota; kingdom Metazoa; phylum Chordata; class Aves; order Tinamiformes; family Tinamidae; genus Nothoprocta; species Nothoprocta perdicaria. The sequence goes on along the minus strand of NW_020455843.1, from coordinate 3,538,761 downwards.
TAGACTGACCCCCTTGAAGCTTTCTATTTGCAATCTTCCACACATAGGATGGACATTTACTGGGGCAGCTCTGTTACAACCCTGCTACAAATATTCTGCAATGAAGAATTTTGCAGGTGACTCCTTGTTGCCTTCTACCATGGCATAAAAATCGGCGGTGATATAAGAGATCCAAATATTTTCTCTTTGAATAGAAAAATCCCCAGCAAGAAAGCGTTCTCTCTTGCCTAGAGCAGACCCACAGGCAGACAGTTCATTAATTAGAGCCATCCCCTTATTCTGCAGGTGCATGAGCACAGAGTGAGAAGGATGGGACATCTCCACAGCCACAAGCAAGGGCAGTGGCAAAGCCAAGCATGCCTTCAGCATTCCCTTCCCTTCCTGCCCTCTCCCTGAGATAAAAGTCCAATTCTAACAAGCACAAGACTTTGCATTAAGTCTGAATCAGCAATTTGATTCCATTTCTGGAAGATTTAGCATTTGGTTTATATTACTGGATGCCTAAAAGCGCTCTCTGCATGAAGGTGACTCACACTGCCAAGCAACTAGGCACTTGCTGAGCGCGTGCCAGGATTCCTCAGTGTCTTTGCTGCCTCAGTGTTTCTAGTGGTGCATGTGAATGCCATTTGGTAACTGATAACAGAGCTGGCTTTAGGGACACATAAATCTTATGAAAGGATGTTTTTCCTATGCAGTTCCCCCTTCAATAGGAGGGAAAATGGTGGGAGGGCTTTGGAAACCATAGGTATTACTTATTTGTATTGATCTCAGCAGAAGACTGAGAGCAGGGCTCCTCTTAGTCCCTACAGTGATGTTTAGGGACACTGCCCTGACTTCAGAGAAAGGGGAAAAGAGGTGGAATGAGTCCACATTCACAGTTCACATGTGCTCGTGACCAGACCTGTGGGCAAGGCGAGACCATCTCTTCCCACAGGGATGTGGCACTCAGAGAGGGCCATGGCCAGCATCCTGGGTAAGACTTCAGGTCCCTAAAGAGCTGATGACACTACGGTTGGGTCAAGCAAATCTGCTCTCCAGGCAGCTGGAGGGAGCATTTTTGAGGGCTCACAACAGAGTATGGCCCTGAGTGCTAAAAGCCACTTGTGTGCCCGCAATAAGGTTCCTTTAAAGCAACTCATTTCTTTGAAAAGGAGAGAAGGCGGGGAAATTTCAGAAAATCGTGCCTCTTCAAGAAGAGATGCAAAGTCCTCCCACTCGTCACAGAGCTGCGGTCATTCTTTAAGCTCCTGGTCGCTGTCTGGTTGCTGTTGTCTGCGTTGCCAACACAGCCAGTCCCAGGAAGGGAGGAAACTTGGCCCTTAAACAATGTGTTTTCCCTTCAAAGCAGGGTGTGAACTGGAGCTGGTTACAATAACACTTTCCACTTTCTCCTGTCCCTTTCAGAGATCTCCTTCCACTTCAAGCGGGGATAAACATAGCGACAGGTCAACCGCAACTCACAGCTCCAGCGAGTCCACAGCTCTTGGGAGAAGAGCCTGAATGGACTAATTGGCAACAGGATGCTGCCTGTGTCTTCAGAGGCGCTGCTCTCTCCATAGTCATCATCGAATTTGGCTGCTCCATGTCATCCTTTGGCTTTGTGGCAGTGCCAAAGCAGTCCCGCTCAGGATGTCCCTCTGGTGCGCGGGTGTCTCAAAGAGCCTTCATCTCCTGGGGACGTATGTGTGGGTCATTCACCCTCCTTCTGAACCCTATTACGCCACGTTCCCAGTTGACACACCTAATGTTAACCTGAGGAATGTCTTCCTCGGGGCTGGGGAGAATGAATCAGTTTCTTTCCTATTTTAAATTTTGCATAATATAAAAAAGAATTCAGAGCTCCACCCTTTAGAAATGCAAGCTTACTCATTGCCCCGGGCTCCCCCAGGCCAAAACTCACTGCCTACCTTGCCAGCTTGAATAAATCACCACGGCTCCCCGCACTTCAGAGAACTTCAGGCTGCATCAACCCGGCTCAGGGTGTCCCTTTCCTCCCCATGACCACCCATCCCCATGATGTCCTGCTGTCAATGTTCCAAAGGTTAAAAGAGAGAGGAATCTTCTGAGATGTCTGGCTATCTCCATGAGTAACTACAAATTATTTTGTCTCCTGCCACTTCCATTTGAGGGATTGTCCAGCTGGGTTGGTATGTGTCGAACCCCTTGATATGCAGGAACTTCAGCCAATCTTGGTTCTTCCCACCTGCAAAAGGTGACCTTGTTTGCGCAGTGGCCAGTCCCAGCTTCCTTACCTATCGAATGGTCATTCCCTAGGGCAGGCTGGATCACAGGATTTAGAAGAGCAATACAGCTCCCAGAGAACTGATCCCTAGAGCAACCAGTGGTTCGCAGTTTGCTCCTCTTCTGTGAGTAACCAGAAAGCCTCTCTTCTGTTCTGCAAGGAGTCTGTTTTGGGGACAGCATCGTCAGGACAATTTATTTTACAGGCAATTTGCATTTTTCTTTCCTTTGACTTCAATCCGTTTATAATGCAATGACCTTCCCTAAATCAAGTGTTTTGGGGTTACAGGTTACAGTATTTATCGTTAAAGAGGTAGATTTAGGGTGTAGGACTGCACTCAGGAGACATATGTCCCTGTCCTTTTAGATCTGATGAAATAATAAAACCTTTTAGACAGATGCATTTTTGGAGGGGGCTGAAGGGTGAAAAAAAAAAACACCAAAATGGTCCATGAAATCATCAGAGTCCTGTCAAAATGTTTTTGCTAAAAAGATCCCAGTGTTTTTAATGTCACCATATTTTGCTATGCTTCTATTTTAGTTGTCCCCATCTTTCCTAGTCAAAATGCCTCTTTGTTTTTAATGCTGGAAAACCTAGCTGTAAAATATTTTAAGTACTTCCTTACAATATGTTCAAATCCAAAGTAACATATCTCATCCATGTCTGAGGAAATTTTCTACTAAATATAGGGTTTATAGAACTATTTTTAGACTTCCATTTAACCAGAAATGGTGTTATATTGTTCCAGGGTACAGATATTTTTCTGAGGTCTTTGGGGAAAAACTTTGTATTTTTTTAATTCACTTGTTTTTATGTCTTCGTTCGCTGGTGAATTTCTATGTTTGTTCATGCATATGTGTTTGTTTAAAAACCTCAGTTTATCACCAATTTATTCCTAGCTCCTCTATCAACAGCCAATGTGACCTTGGTAAATCACTGCCTTTCCAGCCCTCAACGGCACTGGCAGGGCTGGTGCAAAGTCAAATTCATTAATGTGCATTCATATGGCGATGGTGGGTTGCTCATGCAGGTCTGGCCCGTGATATCAGGCACCTACTATTCTTAGCCACTCAGGCCTAGGAGCTGACCTCATATTTGCCTGTCCTGTGGATGGGAACAGCCTGAGCGAGGTGTGGACATTCACCAGCAGCCGTGCCTGCTATCAGGTCCCTTCCTCCTGCTCTGCATTCCCCACACTTCAAATATTTATAAGCTCTTGTATCACCCACTGGTCAAAACCATGGCCTTTATCTCCTTAGCCCTCGCCTTGTGTTTGGGACCAGCTCTCTCAGGGCTGCTCTCAGAGCAGTTCTGCCTCTATCAGAGGTGAGTCCTGCTGCCCTCCAGCCTGGTCCTGCTCCCTGAACCCTTCCTAAGGGCACAGGGATGATGCTGGCCGCGACTCTGGGGCAGAGCAAGAAGGAAGGGACATGAGTGAGGAGGACAGGGAAGGCCGGCCTAATCCAAGCCAATTAACCTGTGATTCATCAGTAAGCTGCTAATTGCCTGCGTTTTGAAAGGGCAGCATTGCCATGGTGTGAGTGTTTCCTGGAAACCCTCACTCTCTTTTTCATCTGTCTTTTGTATCCGTGGGCAAGTCTGGAGTGAGCTCCTGCCCGGGCTGTCTCCAACCTGAACCTTCTTGGGCTGATATCACTTTACAGAGAGCTAATCATTGGAATCTGGTACTCGGTTCTGTTCCCTGAACATATCTCATGATCTGGAACATCCCATCTGGCCTCCAGCTGACACTCCAGAAGGGACATATGTCTCCCACAGGTCAAGTGCCATAAAACTCAACCTCATGTGGATATTTCAAATCGCCCAGGACATATCTGATGATATTTTATATATGTGCTTAAGCAATTGAATTGAAACCCTGCTGTTGGTCAAGAAAAAGAGAACTCTTGATAGTCTTTAGTGCTGCAAGATGTGTAAGGAAATGAATAGAAAAGAAAGATTAAGAAAAGGGAAAGAACAGTGGGATGAAGGGGTAGGTGAGTGAAGGATTTACAAAACAAAGTGGTGTTCCTTTATCACTTTTATTTCTAGCAATTCCCAGTTAGGTGTCTGAGGCTAAGATGAATAGAGCTGGTTCTTCCAGATCACATTTGAATTCAAGTAGAAATTTATGCTACAGGTTTGTGTTTGTTTGTTTGTTTGTTTGTTGCTGTTGTGGTTTTCATCTGTAAAATGTTGGTATGGCAATAATTTACTGTAAGATTGGATCTGGATGGCCTGCACATGCCACACACTCAGCAAATACAAGTCTGGGATAAATTCTCATTGTGCCACATCCACAAGCCTCAGAGGTGGTCGGAAGGAGGACCTTAGGGCTCAGGGTCTGAGGAAAGGTAACAGCATGGATCCACACCTGGTTGAGATGCTAAAACAAGATAGGAAAATGGGACTTTTCTTTTGCAAAAAGTTGGCATCAAGGTCTTTGAGATCTTAATATTAGGCTCTCAGCCAAGTAATGGTGAAGTGACACCATAGCAAGTGCATTGAAAAAAGACCATTTTATTGCTCAAATCATGGCCCTAGCACTGCCCAGCTGCCTTCTCACAGCTCCTCCTCTGCCTGTTTTCTAGCAGGTTAGTCACTTTGGTGGCAATATAACCGAGCAGCCAGCATTTCTGCTCCTCACCCATGGCCATGCTTCATTGTGCCTCTTCCTCTGGGCTGTCTAGATGCTTTTTGACCCAGCACCCTGGAGACCTCTGTTCAATGAACTGCTGAGGTCTGCAGAAAAACAGAAGATTGGGATGATGAATATAGAGGGAAAGATCCTCTGCCCTTCTCTCTTTGCCCTCCAGACTATACAGTCTTTAATAGGCCAGGATTTTCTCAGTGTAGCTCCATTGCTGCCCCTGCTCCAGCTTTCTTCTCCTGAATGTGGCCTACTGCCTGGCAAACTCTATTGTCCTGACCTCACTAAAAACATATTCTATCCATTCTAGAATAAGGGTCAATATTTCCCCTTCCAAACTTTGCACACACTTCCAAATTTTGTAACAGTCACACTAGAAAGTGAAATGACTTGCCCAAACTAATATTTCCAAATCCTGAAAGGTTCCCAGCTGATATTTACCCCAGGCACTTCCTGATTACAGAGGTCGAAAATATGTGCAAGGGTTGAAATAGTTTGAATGCAGTCCCAAACAGGTCCCCACCTGAATGACTATGCAGTGGTCAAAGCCAGGGAAGTGCTTCTGGGCACATTTGCTGTAGAGTTGAAAATGCAATACAAGAACCTACACTAGAAGATACAATACAAGAACCTATACGACCTAATACAAGAACCTGTGTTTGTGTCACCCTAACCATGAAGAAAAAGTTGTCTGCAGGTGGAATATTCCATGGCATAGAAGCAGCCAAGTGAAGGAGACGTTTGGTGATCCTGGTCAGGGTCCTGATCAGTTGACCCCTCTGGTAAGCCTCTGCTTTGCTGTCAGAGCAGAAATGATGCTAAAACCACATACTTGTTTTTTAGGAAACCTGAGGAGCCAGTAATGGAGTCACATGTCCTGACATACTATTCCAGCTTCCAGGAAGCTCCATCTGGTTCCTCTGTGTCTGATTTCCAAGAATCCAGAAGAGCTTCTTGGAGAGGAGACCCACCCAGTCACATCTTCTGAGTAGCATTTCCTGATGTACAAAATTCACCAAAAGAAACTCAAGGAAACAAAATGCTGGATTAGCGCCTAGGTAATAACAATAATTACAGTAATTAGAATTAACAATAACTATGTCCCTACCTCAGGCCAGCACTCCAGCACTCCACAGCCTGTTCAGATGCTTATTTAAGCATCCCTAGACACCTCTCGTTACCTCACCCACTGACTTTGCAAGGTGTCTGTTCTGCTTCACACTTTCAGTCCTTCTCCTGTTGGCCAGAAGAGCAAACATTGCCCCGAGATCATCTGCCAGGAGATTACATACACATCTAATTGCCGATTCTGATGACGTCTTCCTTGAATGTCCAATATGGGCAGAGCTTGGATGTGGGGAGAGTTACTGGAGTGAGGAAGGGATGCGGGATAGGGAGGATTAACTGGTCCCTTGTGAGAGACGTGAGCTGGACATCGGCCAGCTCTGATGTTGACGTCCACCAGCACCAAGAGCAGGGTTCCTCCTTTTCCTTTTGGAGCAGCTATTGCAGCCCCACAGCCTTCACCTTGGCTTTCCTCAGAGAAGCATGGGTAGGACCCATAACGTAGAGACAGTCCTAAGATGCCCCCTCAATACTTGTCCTTGTTGCCCATATTCCATCCTAAACATCTCTTGGTGCCCACTATTGGCTTTGGAGTCCACCTTAGTGCAGCTCTTCCTAGATGTTCCAGCTCAGCCCTTCGGTACCTGGAGGAAGGCAGGGCACAGAGTTGGTTCATCTCTGTAATGCCACTGAATTCCACCCAGACAGGTAGTTCCTCCCTGAAATTCCTGAGTTTTCCTGCATTCTCCCCCATCTCCTTCTGCCTCTCAGCTGGAGCACAGTCAAACAATGATCTTGCTTTGTTTTCCTTCCAAAGACACCTGGAGATCTGGTAATCAAAAGCATGCATTGTTATTTTCCTTTAATTACATGGGATGCATTTTATTTGGAGTTGTTTGTTGTTTTTAGGGTTTTTTTCTGACGGATGTTTTAGTGCTCTCTGGGTATCAGTGTTCTTGTTTGTGAAACAGTCGGGGATCTGTGGCTGGTGGGTGCCATAAAAATAAAATGCATTATTATTAATATTATTATTGTTATTATGATTATGTGCTGGCTAAGCATACACAGCTTAGGAATGAAAAACATCTCTGCTATGCCAAGAATGGTGAGGAAAAAAAACACTCTACAGCATTACAAAAAATAGCAATAACAAAACAAGCTATCTTTTCAGACAGACTCTGAATTGGTTGTGAAAATGTGTATTTATTTAAGCAAGTAGTGTCACAGATAACAACCTATTACATGCTTAATTTTCAATGAGCATGTTTCTAATAATCAGTTGATATTTAAACATATGCCAGCTGTCACATTAAACCTAGAATCCAATTTATAAGATAAGGATTTTGCTGTTGCTGTTATTTCAGATTCTAGATGAATATCAAAACCAGCCCAGCCCAAAGATTAGCAAGTGTTTTTATCACTCCCACACTTCTCCTGTTAATCCTTAATAAATCTGCTTTCAATAATCATTTCTGAGCATGCAATTGCTGCCTTCTTATTGCGTCGGAACTGAATGGCTGTTTGTCGGGGGAATTACAAGCCCCGTCAGAGCCCAGCTCAACTCCAAACATGAGTCTCCTTATGTTGCTGGCAAGGCTTGGGTTTGCCCTGTGTGCCACCTCAGGTCTCCTAGTTGCATTCATGGGTATCAGAACAGAGTCTTGCAAGTCTGTTCTTGCATGGTATGGTGGTGTGGCATACAGGAAGAGACAAGGAGCTAGCATCCTGGACCAGGGCATGCCAGAGGAATGACCCCATGGATGGGACATGGGTCATTACAAGCCAGTCCACTGACCTCCTGCAAGACTTGCCCAACCTTCTCTGTTGTCTTCTTTTKCATACAAGATAGTGCCATGCTAAATTGTGTCCCCAAGGAGTCAGCACTCAGATGAATGAGGACTTGCTCTTGTGTATTGACAACAGGAGGATGTGACCAAGTGACCAGACTGGAGAGCAGAAGTGTATGGTGCAGAACCTAGCACCACACAGAAGGTTGGGTGCTCTTTGCAGGGTGCCAGCTCCTTGCTGCAAGCATCTCAGTAGCTTGGCACTGGTTAGAGCGCTAGACATGTTGTGCTTTGCACTTTGCTGGTGCCAGATATTGTTTCCTCTTGGCCATTCTTCATATCCATRAGCCACATGTGGAGGTTCAACATCTCAGATTGAGTCAGAAGAGGGTCAGGAGGGGTAGTAGGAATATACCAAGGTGCTGATGTGTCCCCTGGGGTCTGGCTCTGTTCGGCACAGCTGTGTCAACCCACCCTCTAGGGCTGAGCCCTGTGTTTCAACATGAGTCTCTACTCATTTCCAAGGCAACTCCAGAAAGCCCCAGCCCTGGAAACAATCCATTGCTGACAGACTTATGATTTTGTACCAGTGCTGCCCTGCCTATACGGATTGCAGATAAGGAGCCTTCCTCTCCTCCGAGGTGAGGTCCCAAGTGGAGCTTAATTGCTGGGAGAGTTCCCAGGTTAACATCCTTACCTGTAAAGAGGCCTTAAGTTAGCACTCACTCATCACAACTAATAGTCTTGTAGATTATCCCAGCAYCTCCCAGTTCACAATGAATTGTTCATCAGAGAGAGAGATGAGGAGGGAGCCTTTTCTGTTTTGTAATGAAGGAATAGAAACCCAGGGAGAGCAGGAAGCCCAAGAGACGGAAGAATTTGCCACAGGCTACTGTGTCTCAAAGGTCTGTGCTCTGAACTGTCCACCTGGACCTGATGTAGGAGATATACGACATGTCTGAGACAGATCTGTCAGAAGGTTCTCTGCTCCTGTAGGTAAATCTGTAGGTTCTCTACTTCTGCATRAGGTTTTTATGGGCATCATGGCAATATCTGGAGTCAGAAATGAAGAGACCCAAGCCAAACATGAGACCTGTTCAGTGAAGAAAGGAATGATAAGATGTGTTATCCCATGCTCACCTTGCCGGGTCCCCCAAGAGGAGCTGTTTTGCAGTGGGCAAATGGACAYGTCCACCCTGGATCTGCATCTCCTTAGTACAGACACTGTGGCAGGATCCTGAGAACGGATCAGTTGCCAACAAGGAACAACCTTCAAAACTGTTGAATTTTGAAGCACTTAATCCTGAACCCTAAGTGCTTAGTCCTGAAATCTATCCCACATATGAGACATGGATTCTTGCTTTTATACCCAATGTGCTTTTGCCCTTTATTTTATTATTCTTTCTTATTTCTTATTCTCTCTTTCCCAGCTTATTTTATTATTCTTTCTTATCTCTTATTCTCTCTTTCCCTCTTGTCCTTGCAGTTTGCTTGGCCATGCCAGCACCCTTTGCAGAGTGGTTGTGAGCCCACAGCTGGAAAGGGCAGCTAAAAGCAACACCTTAAAAGATTCAGTGTTTGAGGAAAAAGGAAAAAAATCTGAGGAACTTATAGGGATATTTGCTGTGTCCGCATTTTTCACGCAGAGAGGCTGCAGGGCAGAGTCAGCACCAGAGACAGAAGCTGCTTTTTTTTCTTTTTTTTTTTCTTTTTTTTTGCTTTCTCTTTGCTTTTTTGTGTTCCACTCTTGTTTTTTTTTCAGGCAAGTTGGACTGAACTCCAAGAGCAAATGCAAGCCTAGCTGTGTCAGCATTCTCATCCTTTTCTCTTAAAAGGGTAGTTCTGAGTGGAACTCTCCTCTCAGGATCCTTCTTGGTCAACACATGGYTTGACTGAGATCCCAGCTTCCTAAAAATATGCCTTGCAAAGGCTCCTTTATCCTCCTGTATCTCCAGATGGGAGTAGATATGAGAAGAAAGAGCAGGACAAGGACATGTGTAAASAGTGAAGTCTCAGTTATCCAAAAGGAGAATCTAGTTATTAGTTCCCATTTGCTGAAACACAGGAGATGTCTCACGGACACCTATACAACTATCACCTACGGCAGATTTCATGAAAATCTGTACAAGAGGGGGCAGCTATCAGCACATTTATAGAAGGAAAAGTGGTGGTGCAGTAACCACGTTTCTGGCTTTCACTATCTTCTTGAGTGCTCCTCAAGTCCAAATCTCACTCATTTTGCTAATCATAGACTACATGCTCTTTCTGATGCCATTTATATCCCTACTGGGAAAAAGGCCATCTACTTAGTACATAGTCCTGCCATGCCAAGCTATTCCAAGCCATGTTTGATAATGCTATGAGGCACAGAAGGCCTTCAAAGAAGACTATATCACCAATAAAAAGCCAATGGAAGAACTTAATTGACTTTTCCTCATCTGCACCTAAATGACAATGGTGAAAATCTTCTGCCATGAATACTAGGGGCTCTACACCTGCAGATACACATGAGTCTTGAATGGTGTAATTGAGCTCTGTCAGCAAGCAGAAACCAATATTCCTTAGAGCTAAATGCCYTTTTTCCCAAGCATTTTGCTGAATTGAGGTCACATCAGGTTAAGCAAGATGCGAACACTTCTGCAAGTTTTTCTTTCAGGTCTGAAAGATGCTGTATTTCAGGATTGCTTAGGGATTTCTCTTCCGTTCTGTTTATCATTTAACTTTCAAGAAGGAAAGAAGTTTATGCATTTTGTTTGCTTTGCAAACAACTCAAAGGACCTTAGGTTCCATGAAGTTCTGATAATTTATAGAGACGCACCTGAAAGTTCTCTTTGTTGTAATAGATGGGACTTTGCCTAAGACTTTTTGCAGTCGATAATAATAAAAGAAAGGGAAAAATAATACACATCATAAAAGAGCAAGAGTAAAGACAAATCTGAGGACACCTAGGCAGAATTTCCCCCTAAACCTATGTTTTTCAAAGTTTCTGCAGATCTGGAGGTAAAAAAATGACAAAAAAATCATAAAGCAAACAGGTGACAAAGTTCTCTGTTGCAGGAAGGAGCCTAAGGTGATGCAGGGGACCTTCAGAAGCAATCAGTGTTCCTTCATCTTCCGTCAGGGCAAAGTTTTTGGTGGTTTGTTCTTTGCAAATGTCAGCGGCACGGCGTGGGGTGACCTTTCCAAGAAAGCCTAGCCTGGCATGCCTCTGGAAGGCTCCATCAGCCTCAGACCCAGCGATAGCAAGGTATTTAATTGACCCATCCTTTAAAAGAAATGGGTGTTTCATAACATTGGTTTGAAATGGCTGCCGTTAAGAGCAGTGGGTTTTTTGGTTTGGGTTGTTGTTTTTTTTTTTTTTTTTTTTTTTTTTGTTCATTGAACGGTACAAATGGGCAATTTACATGTTCAGTCCTAAAACCTGTAGAAGTGACCTCTGGAAATTTCTGCACCAAATCTTTGGTCATGGGAATGGAAAGTGAAACTTGCCTCCCTCTGAAGATACAGCCAGGAAGAGGAAACTTTGGAAATATTTAATCTCTCCTCCCAAATAGGCCCAGTAACAGGCTCATGGGTCTTTAGATCTGCAAGCTGGGATTGCACAACGATGCGCAGAAACGGGCAAAGTTCATGGTTGGCCAAAAAAGCAAAATAATGAAAACCAGGTGGCATTCCTTGTTGCTCAGTAAGAGACTTGGACTGTAATGCCATTGCCCTGCAGTGGCTGCCAAGCACAGGCACTTTGGGCTAACACTGCTATCAGAAGCAAACAGCCACCCTGCGATTTTGGCAACAACTGAAAGATTCAGGAATTTGTCTTAGTTTCACCAAATCTTTTGTCCCAAATAAAAATGTTCAAAATATCTTTTGAAATAGTTAGAATATTTCATTATGTTTGGATTTGTAATAATTTGATTTCAATGTGATTTCAGTGTGATATATTTTCAATTTATAATGAATGAGTTTTTGTATCAAAGATCCACTTGATTTTTTTTCTGATTTTAAACCACTTGTGAATTCAAATTTGAAATTATTCAGTGAGACCTGAATTTTTTATAAATTATTCTTTTAATTTTGATTTGCCAAATAATTTAACATATCTTTCGTCTCAGTAGGTCCGAAAATAATTTCTTGTATGTGCAAAACTTCCAGTTAACTATAATAATCAGTTACTCACAGGTCAAGTCTGAATGAAGAAGTATTTCAGAGTTCAAAGTTTTGTCAAAACCATGACTCAAAAAAGGTTGAGTATTTTTCTCCTAAATAAGCTAACCGCAGAAGTCAATGGAATCAGATTTCCTCCAATGTGCTGCGTGTCCAAACACAAAGCAAGCCATTTTTGGCCCTCCACAAAGCAAGTAAAATGTTAGACCAGAAGGAAAAGTGTTCAGAAAGCCCCACGCTTTGAAAACGGACAGTTGTCCAAGAACAAGGGCTGATGTCCAACCACAGAAGTGACCAGATGATGCTCTCTGGCCTGTGCTGTGCAGGAATTTAGACTAAAGAAGAGCAATCTCTCTACTCTGGTTTTAAAACAAAAATATTTTGATGCCTTCAGTGATGGCCCGACCCTGGGCTGGTGTTTCAGTCTACTGGAGGACTCAGAAGAAGTCACTTCCAGAGGTATCTCTTCCAGATTTCTGAGCAGGGCTTCCAGTAACTCAGCAAGACAATYAGAGTCCAGTATAAGTTTAAAAAGTGTTCCCAAAGAGCACAAAATATAGTGCAAAAGGAGTTTAGACACTATCATGACTGGCAACACTGATCTGTCCTGGCCTCTGTTCTTGTACGTTGACACAGGTCATGGTTTCTCTTCTTTACTATCACGTCCTATTTTGGTAACTCCAAATGACTGTGGCACAGAGGCCGTTTGGATGAATCACTCCCTTCTCCTTCTCTCTCCATCCTATTGCAGTATCTGTTAGGGAAATTTAACTCAGACAAGATTTAATTATCTAACCAAGGCTGAAAGTAGTCTAGGATTATACTGAACTATGAGCCCCTTCTAAAACCGGAGAAAAATACAAATCTTGAGATCTTTAACAAGCACGTGTGACCAAGGTTTCCTTCCAGCAGCTTCCTTTCTTCTTTCACTAAGGGCCCAAAGTGAATCATAAGGTTATGGCCTTTCTGTGGAGCCCAGGGAACAAACAACTAGTCTCAGTCTATATGGTGACCATGTCCAGTGGCCACAGATTAGATTAATGCAACTGCGGCTGAATGTAGAATCAGATTTCTTTTTTTTCTTTTTAGCCACCTGATTCATCACTCACGTGMATTATGAAGCACCATCCATCAGAAGTGACTTGCAAACCTGATAGCCTGTGAGGATTTAGTTTTCTTAGTTTTCTGAGGCTCCTAATTCACCCCCTGAAAGCAGATTAATTCACTCAGCATAAATGATGATACAGCCTATAGTCTTAGTTCTCTCCTACCTTGGCTTTTATTGCATGCTCATTGCAGCAGAGGTGGAATGCCTGAGGTGGGTCTGAACTCCAGCTGAGAAAGTGAACATATTAATCAAATCTAAGGAGGCCCTCTATCTCACTCCAATTAATCATCTTCTCCTCAGGACAGGTGGGAGAAAGTCCTTTATCACTCTCATTAATCACAGCACCCAATTGACAATTCAGTCTACAGTGAAGGTCTAGATAGAAAAAAAAAAGAATCTGAGAAAAGACAAAAGTTTCTTGGATATGGTTTCTGTCTGTTTTGTTGCTTTTTTTAAGAAGTACCTCTGGTCAAAGTAGGACAATGTCAAACAAACAGCCTATATTTTGCAGGGAGCTGCACTTGGTGTTTTCTGGCCTTCTGCCGTGGAAGTCTTTGACACTATGGAAGCCACAGATTCCATGYGCTCCAGATTGTTATGCTCCAAAGCCCAGTTCTGCAAGCAGATCTTCATAGCCCAGCCACACTTTTACAGGAATGACATTTTTCCTGTGGGTGTAGATGGGAACTTCTTCAAGATCCTCCATTCCAGGATTAAGTTACTCACAGTGAACAGTCCAAATTCCGTTTTCTTTTTCTAGTAATAAGAAACACAAAAAGGACTATGGGATCTGCCCACATTCTGCAGTTCTGGTAACTAATTCCTTTAAAGCTTGACAAGGACGAACTTTGTCTCTTCCATTTTTCAGGGTGATGTCCCAACATACACAAGAGTTGACTCACTTTGCACAGTGCAAGGTATGGTGCCAACACCTTTAGCATGTAKGAAGCGCTGTGATGATGGTCCCTAGGCATACAGTGAGCCTCAGAGAATGACCTGGTCTCCAGAGCATTCATGAAGAAATTTGGTGATAAAAGAACTGAGGGGTTCAGCAGCGTTTTCTCATTCATGGTCACAGTGTCTATGGGCAACTCCTGGGTACCAGGAGGGCACCACAAGGGTACCACAAGGTGACAAAGCAGATCTGATGCTCTGATAACAAGTGCCAAATGTGCTCAMAGGACCACGGTAGCAAAGTGTTGTTGGTGTCAACCAATCCAAACGTTTTAGTGCCAGACTTGGCATCCATGCCAACGCTTCAGCACCTTTATTCCAAAACATGTCCCTCTCTTTTTATGCCTATGGCAAGATATTTTGGTTGTATTTTTCCTGCTTCTCAGGCCTCTTGTATAAAACGCAGGCATTTCCTTTATCTGTATCATGGTTCACAGAGCACATCTTATGGGTGAGATATTGCCAGCAAGCTCCTCCAACAATCACAGGAGATACAGAAAGACATAACTGAAACCTATCTGTAGGGAAAGTCTGATGTTGCCAACTTGGTGTTAGTCTCACCGCACCTTGTGTCTCAGCAAAGGTGAGAATCATTAATCTATGGATTCCTTGGATGAAGGGCATTGTGTTCTTGTCCCTGATCTCAGACAGATCCTCCCGTGGCTACTGCAATGTAAACACAGATGTCCAGCTCTCCCTTTAATCCGCCGCTTTCACCCTCCATGCTCAAGTTTACCAAGTGAAAGTTTCTCCAAACCTAGGATATTCYTGAGCCATAGGTCAGAGTGCTCATTTATTTATTCTTATTATGCATTGGATAATCGCATTTTCAGTCGGTACCTAGATTAACTGTCTGTGGCTGTTCCCTGCTTAACCTCTCCGACAGTAAAATCTGTGATGGTGACTGGGAACAGAAGGACATAAAACTACCTACGTTCCCAGCTCAACCCCCAGCCATGAATCTCTGCAAGGGGACACAGGTACACCAGTCCCTCCAGCCCGCCCAAGCGCAGCCACCAAGGATCCTCTTTGTATAATTCGAGTTGCAGTTATTTCACCAGCAGATTTACAGTGAATTTAAAACAAAGGATTATTTACAGCGCAGCGGGGCCAGCAGCAAATTAAAAAGAACTGGAGGTGGCAGAGGGAGCCGCCAGTGTGGAGACTAATTGCTATTAACCCACGGCTTCATCACTCAACTTCTGAGTTGCAGGAAAGTTATTGTTCCCAGGGGCCTCTCGCACTTAGGCATTGAGAAATATTGTTGGGAAATCCAATCAGTCATGCAGTCTGGACCATAAAACAATGCCGGCCGCTCAGGGCTCTCTGCAGAACTGGCGCTACATTTCTCCATTTCATCATTTCTTTCTTTTTGCTGGAGGTCGAATTTATCAGGCAAACAAGGTCCGTGCCTGTGTGTGCRGGACAGCTGTTTGGCTCTCCGCTTTCTCCTCTGACCTGACAGCACACCTTGGTGCTGGCGAGGATCCCTTGGGACATCCCCCTTCGCTCCTCTTTCAGGGTTACGTCCGTTTCTGTCCCATTAGCTGTGCAGAGGGTCCTCTCCCTACCTTGCTGCCAACAGCAGCTGAATTCAATCCAGTTAAAAGTCTTCATCCTTCCATTTCCACTAATAACCCTACCTGCAGTCTGCATGCTCACTGAGAGAAAAGAATCTACTAATCGTATAGCACTTTCCTTGCCGTTTGGTGGCACTTATGTTTAAGTAGAATATAGGCATCCACATCAACATAAGGACTAGAAAGGCAAACTCAGCTCCACTTTGTCCCTTGTGCCACTGTTGGAGAAGGTGCAACACCTGGAATTGTCATTATCAAGCTGGAAAGGCCTGGTCCTAATGCTAGAGGTGTTGAGTTCTTGGTTCATTGAGGGTGCTGAGAACCACCTTGGTTAGAAACAACATCACTTAAGGTGCTAKAGACATCTGCCCCAGAAAGGGAGGTCTGGAAAAATGTGGCTTAAGTTCACGCTGGCAGAACTAGACCAGTCAGAGCAGGCTGGTGATGTCCAAAGCACTTGACCTACTCTGAGTCACTTGMTACCTATAGCCCTGAGACACAACTCCGCTCATCCTGCGTGTGTGTGTGTGTGRTGTGTATGTGGGACAGGATTTCAGTTCGAGGTGGAAAAAGTAAAGTGCAGGCTGTGTTGCAGCCTGTTRAAGTGGTGTTTTTGATAGCATGATGCCAAGGGTGTGTTTTGCATGTCCCGGGGCATGGCATGAGCTAGCAAGGTAGCAAGGTATGAACATGGAAGACCTGCCAGAACGGTCTTGGGGGGCTGTAGAGGCAACCAGGCTTCTCTAGGTCTCATCTTCAGTGCCTGCAGGGTGATCATTGGAGTTTATCCTACCTGGAGCATCAATCCAAGTTTTGAAATAACTAGTTTGCTTCCCGATGCTGAGAGACATTGAGAACTAGGAGATTCATATGCAGAAAGTTTGGGAGCAGGGGACCAAGACTTGGGAGAAAACCAGACTTAGGTATTTCTTCTAGAACTGCAATGGCAGAAACTCCTGCTGACCTCAGCCTAGGCAATAGATCACCTGAACTTATCTTTGGTTATGGTTTTGGCTGGAGAAATCATGGGGGGTACTTCTTAAAGATACCTGGGAGCAAATTTCATTGAGACTAGATTTTCCTTGCTTTTGCTCTCAGTCACCTGAATGCAGAATTCAAGAACTCAAATCCTTTTATAGGGGCAAAGGGAGAAAGAAAAGACTAAATTGTTCCTCTTAATATTTTCCTCTGGGTGCCTTGGCCAAAGTAGATGAAAGTAAAAATCAGGAGGATGATGAGGAAAAAGAAAAGGGAACAAAACAGTTTGAATCAAACCAAACCAGAAATACTTCAGTTGGAAGCATTGGTCTTTTAAGTCAAGTTTGCAATAGTCAACTTGGTTCAGATATTTCCTTTGACTGGCRAAATTTATATTCAGGTTATTTATTTCTTCTTTAACATTTTAGGGGGAAATAAAAGGTCATTTTTCAACAAACCGTCATGTCAAAACAAGGAATCAAAGGGTCACGGACAGATTTAGAATATAATAGTAGAGTGTTTCTGAAGCAAAAGATTTTRTTTAGGAAAATCATGCATTTGACATTTCCACATTTTTCCCTATTGCTTTCTTTCCAGCAGTCATTAAGCACCACATATTTACAGCTTCAGTCCTCTATTATCTTCATATTGGCAAGGGCAGGGAGAAGTTGGTATTTATCTCACCAGGATCATACTATGGGGACATCACTTCTCCGGGAGATACTATGGATAGCAGGGCTCCCAATGCCAAGCTTCAGCACCCCAAAATGAGTAGAAAAAGTCAATAATGTGCCCCAAAGTGTGCTTGTAGGCATCATGGCTGGTAGGAATCAAGAAATACTGACATTATGCTCCTAGGAGTCTGAGATGCCAGGATCAGCCAACAGTTTTCCTATACATTTCTATGTTAGCTATGCTATGGAAGTATTGTGCCCAGGCTTTGATGCACTTATGAAGCACCCACATAGACACAGAATCTTTCCAAGCTGAGGATTTGAAAACCAAATCTAAAGATTTGATAGGAGCAATGCAGGTTCAGCCTTTGACTCTCTACAAGCTCCTTGGGGGTTCTAGCTCAGTCACTCGTTTTTCATTTCATAAAATGGCAAAGTGGCTATATGAGACTTTGGGTAGACATCTGGGACAAGTGTCCAATGTTGTGTTGTTACGGGGAATAATTCAATGCCATGAAGCTCTGCAAGATGCTAGCGTGATTCTTGATAGGGAAACTTTCTGGAACTGAGGATTGGGAAAATCAGAAGGTGAAAAAAAATTAAACTCTGTCTCAAAATTATGAGTCTGGGAGATTTCTGTATATTGTCAAGTGTTGCCAGCTCACCAGTGAAACAAAATTGCTGCAAGACCCACCTGCTGTTGACATCAACAACTGGTAGTTGCTCGATGGGAGAAAGGGAAGAGTTTGGGGGAATCAATCAGGAATTTTTTCAAGGCAAATGCAGTTCCCCCCGGTTGTGGAGGACTCCAAGTTTCATGGCCAAAGATATTTCCAGCATCCAGGGGCAGGTTTTCAGAGACTCCACTGTGGTTTTCCAGTGGGAACTTTCTCTGTGGTGGGTGTCTGGAACTGGTTTCTTTCAATCAATCATATTCATATAGGTCTATGAAAGACTTCAAACCAAAAGCTACAGGCTTGTTCAGTGTGAGGAAATCTTGACTGTCAAATAAATCTCAAGAACAATTATTTTCTTAAAATATATTTATATATTAAAAACAAGAGAGATGAACAGATTTATACTGTAGCTGGCACTTGTTTAAGGCAACTTTACAACGAGTGCGGGAACAGAGACTCCATTGTAATCTCCTACACGCGTTGGCCCAGTAGCCAAAAGCAACAAACAGGCTTGTCATGAAATGGATGTGTAAAGGAAGCAATCAAAAGTGGAGAGAGAAAAAGAGAGAAAGAGAATGAGACACAGTGAGAGAGGGAACATTTTACTCAGGAAATACTAAAAAACGAAAAATCTTTTTTGGCCCCGTCCTGAGCAACTCATGTGCAGCGAACACTGCTGTGAGGACCACAGATATGTGCATTTTTTTAAAAGAAAATCTCCCCGCTGTCCGCTCGGAGATGTGACATTCCAGCAATGGAGATATCCGCATGCCAGGCTACAAATATCGGTGTTATGTGCTGCTCACCCCGCTTTGTTTTCTTGCAACACCTCGAGGGGGCTTTGGAAGTGCCTGTACACAGAGAAGGAGGTGAAGCAATTCAGATTCCTTTCCTAGTTGGCGGTGACTTAAAAAGACAAAGGGAGCATGGAGTAAAAATCATCTCTCACCTGCTGTCTTGCACGGGTTTAAGTCCAGTTTGCATTTGTGGTTCAGCTCCAGCCACCTGGACAACGTGAACATTGTCATGTCACACGACAGCCTCAAAGGAGGGAACGCCTGCTTTGACATCCTGCAAACACGGACATTCGTACACTGGAAGTGGCTGGTGGGACCTGGCCTGGAAGTGGATGTGGAACCAATTACATGCAACCACGGAGAAAAAGCAAGAAGCCTGTGATGATCCTGTGCTCTTTGCATTTCTCCACCAGGGTAAATGAAGAGGGCAGCACTTTTAAAAAAGTCGGATGAGATCCGCTGGCCTGTGATTCAGTCTCCCCAAGGCATGCAGCGTGAAGACCACCGCTTGACATTTGGCAATGCACCCTGGACAGCACCATGTCCATGTTAATGGGATGCCAAAATCAGAATAGCAGCATAGCTGTATTCAGTACACAGAAGGATCCGTTTTTGAGATGTCGGGTACCTTCAAAGTTAAATTCCTATGATCTGTCATACTGAAATGTCCTTAATTAGAGCATGGCTTTAATGTGAATTGAGTTGTTCCCTGAGCATGCAGAAAGGAAAATATGGGCACTTCATGTCTGGTTCCTCCTGAAAAAAGAACGTCTATCAGTTCTATGGTCCTTTTCCCATTGCATGATTGCCACCAGCATATGGTTGACCCTTGTTTTTTTTTTTCTACTCATCTGAGGTCACATAATGAGCAGGGGCCTGGACCTGAAACTTCCTGACGACCCTTCCAAACTAGATTATTTTGTAATTGTAAGTCTGGATTTAATTGCACTACCTTTATCATGTGAACTAAAGTTGGACTCAATGATCTTGAGGGTCTTTTCCAACCATGACGCTTCTGTGTTTCTGTGAACCTGGACAAGTCATTTGGAGTGAAATTTTCGTATGCAATCTATGTCATTTTGTTAGAAAAAGTGGCTGTAGTTAGGCTTATGCAGGCCTTGACTGATTTTGAAAGTGGAATGCAGACTTTTAGATCAGTTAAGCTCTTCTGAAATATTTACTCATTTTTACCTGCCTCTCGCTCTCCACACATTTAAAGCTTGGTCACTAATAAATCCATTTGCTCTCCTCTTTTTTTCCAACTTGTATGACAAAACTTTGAGAAACACAGCAAATAGTTGTGAAGATTGCCCTAGCAAGACCTCTCCTGGGTTCCCTAAATCCCTCTGTCCTGCTGATAACCCATCTATTTGCATGAAAAAGCAGAGCAGCAGGCTCTGTGGCCTGGATGTCCAAGTCTACTCAAGCCCAAAGACCTCAGTTTGACTCCATGACTCCTTGGCATAGATTTAGCAGTCTAGTCTTTAGTTTGTTTTGGCAAAAAACAGATGCCTATCTGCCTACCTACCCTTCCTGTCAGAGCCAATCCATGACAACAGGTAGAAAGGAAGAATAGCTGTCATCATCTATGAGCATGCCTGGGCTTGAGTTTTAATGATTTATGTGTTTGTGTAAGATTAACATTGAAGTCTTCTTCAAATGCCCTTTGAGATGCAAGTGGAACTGAAGTCAGAGGAGTTAAATGTGCTCTATCCTGGCTGAAAGACGGTCCCACTGATACTACTGGACATTCAAGAAGAAAGACCCTGTAGTGACTCTATGTCAAGCAGCTAGGTCTTGAATGTTGACATTATTCCCTTTACAAGCTTTTACAAGGGATTGATTCTAACCCCGTAAGATTGATCTCACAGGTCAGACCCAGCCAATCATCCATCTCACTAGCTCCCAGTCTCCAGAAACAGCCAAGAGTGGTTGCCTGGAGGGGGAAATAAGAACCAGTCCATCACGGAAAGACATTTCCTTTGGTAGTCTCCAATCTGAAGGTCAAGGGTTTCTAGAGCAAGGCAGAGGATATCATTGTTTAAAAACCTTCAAGGGAATTTCGTCCATGACTTTGACTCACTGTTTTTTTGGAATCGTAGATCTTTAAGGCTTTCCATGCATCTATTTTTCATACAAGACAGGTGCTCAGGRTAAGTTCTTCTATTTCCAGCTTGTCCACATATGGGTTAGCATAACCCATTACAACAAATTAGCAGAATTAACTAGTTTGAATGCTAATGCTTTGATRATCTCTAAGCCGAAGTAGCTCATGTAGAAACTGTTACAAGGTATTTACAAGGTCTGGATATCCATCTTAAGGAATTTTGCGTTCCTATGCCCTTCCCATGGAGCTCCCAGCTCCATCTGGGAGCTTCTCGGCCTTTAGTTCGGAGATTTATGATGTATCATGTGGCCCTGCTGGAATTAACATTTAGAGAAGATTCTACATTTATGATATTAATCATCTGAGCAAGAACCTTGGTGCACATGATGTTGTACCCAAACAGGTCAGAAAGAAAAATCTTTGCAACCAAACTAGTTTTATATCAGCAGACAATAGGTGAGGACTGCGCAATGAACACAGYGGTCCACTAAGATTTTCTTGTTGCCAAATATGGAAAGAAACATCTTAAATTTGGCTTCTCGCAGGCCAGATGTTCAACCAAAGGAACATATATGGTGACTTTTCAGAAATTTCTGGGTTATTGTGGGTTTTAAAGGTATCACTGCTGAGCTCTGGAATTCTGGGCCTAAGCAAATTCCTAGATGGAAGACTTCTCTAGGAGATATTCCTTTTTTTTTTTTTTAAATCCTCTTTTAGTAAATTAAAAAAGACTGTTTCAGTGCAAGACCAAACCTATAATCAACAAAAACACCCACTCCAAATTGCATTCTCTGTGAGGAAGACAAGGTTARATATTAGGGGTAACTATTCTACATCAGGTCCTATAAATGCTGACCACATCACAGAGCCTTTTTGGGAATTTTTCCTTATAAGATATATTTATGATTTCAAAAGTTGACATTCATTATTATAACAAAAGGAAAAGGAAAACCTTCACATTTCTGAGCTTGCATTAGAAAAATATAACTGAATTTTTGTAAGTAACTAAAACCCAATAATAGGGGGATTTTAACAAAAACATGGACATTTTTTGTTAAAACAAACTTTTCTCACCAAAATATTCGTTTCAACCAAAAGTTTATTTCTTATTTATTTATCTTTGGAAATAGGGAAAAGAGTCAATAGGAAATTTCTGCCAGACACACTGCAAGATTTTTTATGTCTCTGTCGGTAGGCAATGCAGAGGAAGCCCTTGGRGGTGACGGACTCTTGAAAATGCATTCCTCCATTTGGTGTGAGAAGGGGGCTCACCTCAGCAGGACATATCCTTGGAAGACTGTACACTCATGAGAAAAAATTATGGCCAAATGAGCAAAATACTTCAGCCCAGCCAAAAGAAAACATTTTTTTAGAGCAGATGTGGTAGCCCAAATGGATGAGTAGTGAGAACATAGGCATGTTGGGCCAGAATTGCTCCCCATTTTTCAAGTCAAGAGAAAATTCAAAGTCTTTGCAAGCCATTGAACTTTCTGATATGRGCTTGCTTTTTTAACTTGAAAACTGGAAGTGAATGGGGAAAAAAAAAAATCTGTTTCCCCTATCCAAATGAAGAACTTGGAAATGCATTGTTTGGGATATTGATCTCCAAACCTAGGGTGGCTTTGTGTACATTTTGRGTGGGCAAGCTATATTTCCTACCATGAGGCTGGAAGGGAGAACATAATCTCAGTAAAAGGGTGATGGAATCAGGTACTCCCCCACAAGCTGGTACTTAAAAATGGGCAGATCTCTGTTTCCAAGGATGCTCACCAAGAGGAAGCAGCAAACTGTTCTGCAAGGGCAGGAGCATAAGGGGCAGAAATGGTTTGCTGACTCCTCCTCTCCTCTCAGCCTCTTGGTCCCAAGGCCCTGAGAGCTTTTGGGTAGAAAAAGCCCCATGCTGAGCTCTCTGACACGCTTAGCAGCATCCTTTGCCAGCTGAAAGAAGAGCATCAAACACTGGGTCACGGCAGCTGAACAGCGCTCAAAACACAAGGCATGGGAGGCAGAAGGACATACATCCACACACATTTTTTAACTTAAGAAAATAAACATTCCTTCTTGTCAGCGCTGCATATTTCTAGGGTATTGCTTTAAAAATAGCATTACAGTAAGTGGCATGGCCATCTCTATAACCAAAATAAAAAGGCACTGCAGCTCCCAGCTGTTTACTCACCCTGGGCCAAAAATAAAGAGCCTTTGCAAAGGTTTTGGCCCAGACGGTGCTCCTGGATCGGACTGACTTGGACAGACTTGCCAGCAGTTGCCTGCTYCAAATACAGAGAATTTGGTGTCCTTCCCCATCTCCGTGCAGGAGCTCCTCTCCAGACCACCAAAGTCATCCTCACAGGGCCTAAATTCAGGGCACCTGGGAGGACCTGCTCCTGCACTGTTTGTGCCACAAAAGAAAAAGGGGGGAAGTGTGGCTGTGCTTTATCCAGGACATTTTTCTATGTGCTGTTAAATGYTAGAACACGGCATGCTGATATACAGTTTAGCTGTGGTTTGCTCCCACCTCCAGCTAGATGTTCCTCCCAGTGTCTTCTGTCTGTGCATCTCCCCAACCCTTCTCCCCTGTGTTTTCCTTGCCACTCTCTATATTCTTTTTCTTACAATTTATTTTTTACGTGTGGCCTAATTTACATATGTGCAGGTACGATCCTCTGAAAGGTGCCAGGGCATTCCCAATCCAGGAGGGCAGGTGGAGCTTTTCAGACTTCTAGTAGACCATTTCAGATAACAGCAGCTGCCTAGGAGCATCACTTTTTGTACAAGAAGCAGCATTGGAGAGTTGCATCCTCAGCCAGACAATTGAAGACGTAGGAAGAAAGCAAGACCTTCACTATAAAGATCCTTGCCCGCCCTTCTCCCTTCACAGAATCCAGGGAAAGAGTATGAGTTTGCTAGTGGTCATCTCTGGTAATCAATGTGCTCATCAAATGCACATCATAGGAGCCAAACCTATMTCCTCTCCTATAAGTTTAAAGAGAATGTGGTTTGCTGGCATCCACTCCAAGCAAGGCTAGCTCTGAACCAAAATCTTTAGTCTTCCAGTGTTTTCTTGCCCCAYAGAGCACCCTAGAGAGCCTGGTCAGAAAGCTGAGCCCTCAGGCACCCCTGACATGGCTCAGAAGCCAGCACTGACTCTCTGAAGTGTGACAGCCGTGTGCCCTGGGACACTCCAGACAGTCATGTGCATGTTTATATTGCCCACAATCATCGGTGAGATCACGGCATCAGGAAATGGGTGGATACCAGGGATATAAATAGGCACGTGGCACTTTGCAGCCATGGGAATGTCCCTGATTTCTCTTCTGGCTGCCACTGCTGTCTTGCTCTGCTCCRCTGGACAAGCCATGCAGCTTCGTGATGCCTCCACTGCCCTGCAATTAATGCTGATGAACATTAGCATGCTTTTAACAGATATGTGTTGAAGCAGAGGGGTGTCCTGCAGTTCTGCATTAAGTCCTCACCCTGCTGTGCTTTTTTTTGCTCTGAATGGATAAAGGGGCAGGGGACAAGTGAGCACGGAGCTGCAGATGGATCTGTGCTGATACAACATAGTCTGAGAGAGGAAAGATCTGAGACCATGCAAACATCAGCACCTGCGCTCCAGCCTCAGACTCTGAAATAAAGAGAAGACTGGGAAAGGGAAGCCTTCAGGTTTGCTGTTCACCCCTTTTTGCCTTGGTCCCCCATGCTTGGATGAGGCACTGTGTAATCCAATGCACTCAAAAGCATCTGTCCAAGAGAGAGCAGGACAGATGAGAGAGCCTATAGCTATGGCTGGACTTGCCGTTAGGCAAAGGCTCTGAGAAAAAGGCAGCAGTGCCCAGAGAGAAGAGGAAACAACCCTCAGTGTCTGTGCAGACCCGGAGAGCCCTGTCCCCTGAGGACACGGTGACCTCTGCTCCTGCTCCGCTCCATCCCCTCCCTTTCCCAGGCAGGGAATCTCCACGTATTGATCCCGAGGAAACATTCACTCCTCAGTTCCTTCCTGCTGGTTTCTATTCTCGGGAAAAGCTGCAGACCAACCTCACCCTTTCCTGCAGCACGGAGCTGGCAAGAACAACACTCACCGTCGCTCATGGGCCACRTGGAGGCAGGATGCCCCAAACTCATCCTTGCAGTACTGGAAATCGTTGGGAATCTATTCTTTTTACTGAATTCCTGTTCACAGGGCTTTGGTTTCCACATGAGCACAGACAYGCAGAGAAGAGGAACTTCCTGGTAATATATAGTTTTCCAAGAATGTATAATGACTAYACAGGACCCAACTAATTTCAGGACCGAGTCTGAACCACTCTGCTGTCAAAGAGCAGGTATGGRGACAGTGGGCCTTGAAGGAAGAGAAAGGCCATTTTTACCTTTCTGCAT
This sequence comes from Nothoprocta perdicaria, assembly GCF_003342845.1. Lineage (NCBI taxonomy): Eukaryota > Metazoa > Chordata > Aves > Tinamiformes > Tinamidae > Nothoprocta > Nothoprocta perdicaria. The sequence continues at coordinate 3,513,601 of NW_020455843.1, read as the reverse complement.
AAAGATGCACAGCCAGGAGATAAAAAGCACAGATAAATTTAAAAATACAGATATTCTGTAGCCTGTAGTGAGGAAGGTCTGGATTTCCCCATAAGTCTTTAACATCTGATTATACGAAAACTGCAGCAAGGTCTCAGCTGGGTTAGATGGTTTCTTCCAAGCTTTTCAGACAAGACTGCTGCCAACTGCCAATATTTCTCGCAACCTATGATGTACCCACAATATCAAACATTAAATGAGCCATCTCTAACAACAACATAGCTCCAATATTGTGGCTTGGGAGCCTGACTCAGTCTTGCAAATCTGTACTCGCTGGGTCCAGTGAACATGTTATTTCCCACACACAGCCTTGTGTTCCCATATTTCACATCCGTGTTTGTGTTGCAGCTCAAAGGAGGCAGGAGGCACATTCAAATCATCTGAGAAGAAGCTCATGTGAAGGCCTCCCACTCCCTTGGCCAAGTCCCCTATGCACTGATGAGCAATGAAACCCTATATTGCCACCTGTAAATATCTTTTGGGAGTGTTTGATCGACTTTTGCTCCAAAAGTGCCAAACATATGCAACCTTGGCAACCAGGCTGCAGCTTGTCTGCAGGTCTTTGCAGGGCTTGGATGTGATCTAGACAGCAAATACTCTTCTCTGKCTTGGGTGAGGCTTTCCATGACTTCCTTGTATTCAATCAACAATGAAATTTCACTGGCATAAAAAGGGACACCGGAGGAATGAAGAATGCTCATCGTTAGGTAGAAGCTGATGTTTTAAAAACTGAAAAGAAAGGGGGAGATCAAGCATAGGGGTCCTATATCCCATGCAGAATTAGGCCCTCATGGTTGATTAAGGGTATTTCAATTGCTCACAGAAAGGCTTAACTCACACGAGGGGGTGTCTCAGATACACCCACGCAGGGACATGTCATCGGGCAAAGCACTTCTGGCGCTGGTCCGTGGGGAGAAAAGCGATGCATATGCTCCCTGTAACAGCTCCTCCAGCCTGCTCGCTCCAATAATAGTCTCCGTGTGTGAAATTTCACCTGACCTGAACTTTCCCGAGTTTATCCAGCCTTCACCCTGACAGTTCAGAGCAGGGCTGTTTTTATGCCTCACAGTCCAGACACCAAATTGGAGCCGAAGTGACGTTTATTGTTTCAACAGTGTTATTATATGAAGATTGAGCTCATTACAAACACAACTCATTTTCAAGCCAGGACACATATTAATTTGGATAAAATACCAGCTGCGTCCTCTCTCCATATGGCCTTATCGGAAAACAAACTGGGTTAAGTTTCAGTCCAAAGAATGAAAATATAATGAAATACTTGCTTCATTTGAGGAAACTCAAATAATCATTATCATCAGAATGTCTCTGCTGATCACAGTGGAGAGGAGGCAGAGGTGTTTATTTCTGGATGTAGCTAAAAATATACCAAGGCACAATTCCTCCGAGGGGAACCTGAGGGCAGCAGAGGGGAGACACTTTCTTGCAGTTCCAGGGGAGGAGGAAGGTYCTTGTCCAACCTCTGCAGCATTACGGTGCAGCATGACAGTGCAGGGTTGTGGTTTTGTGCTGTTTTTCCCTAAAAAGAGAAGATGTCTTTTGGCTTTTATGCTCCTACAAGAACTAGCGTGAGGGTAAGAAGCCCTTATCTGAATTTCAGCTTCTTATTTATCTGGGGAGCATGTAGAGCTTCATAGTGGGAGGTCCCATGTCCTCCCCATCTCCACCCCAGTGTCATGATAGAGGACAGTGTTGCTGGTAGGTGCAAGCAATGAGAAACATGAGTGCAGCACAGTAACTGCCTGAATGAAGGTCTTATCTGGGAAACCAATGCAGTAAGGGCAGGCAAGTGGCAGCTTTGGAGGCCTCCAGTTGGCTTAGGAGTCTTCTGCCTAGGAGGAGCCATGGGTGAGATACTTCTATGACCACAAACCAAAGCTTGGTCCACATGAAGATACTTTCCTTAGCCTTGGTTTTCCCTCTCCGGATTGCTCTGAGGTCAGTCTGAGCCTTCACCGAGTCAAAGCACAGGCAAAACCAGTCCAGACAAAAGAGCTCTGCACAAAAGTTGGCCCCAGTAATGCGAAAGCATGGAGAACCTGAGGACATTTCAAGTGCTGAAACACAAAAATAAGGGAGAGGGATGATACTTAAATCATGGACTTGCGGTAACTGAAAAAATCCAAGCTAGACAGGATAATTTGAGGCTTAGCATCATAGTTGTTAGCACCACAATGTGCTTTTCTGACCTAGAGGAAAGACCTTAGACAAATACATGCAATAACGTTACGCCCTAAAGCTTAAAAAGCCCAAACAGCTAAGTTACCCCAAAAGAAATTAAACAAAAACAGCCCAAACACCCCAAATAGAGTCTTCCCCTCACCATTACAAAATACGGAAAAACCCAGCAAACAAAATTACACAAAATAAATATTTCTGAAAGTTCCTAGTGGCCGTGTGCAGGGTGGAGCCCATCTGCCTTTCCCAAATCCAAGATGATTGCTGCTATCATCACCAAGCTCAAAAGGAAGGCATCTGAGCCCAGGATGAGGAGGAGTAGGAACAAGAAAGGAAAGCCAGCCCAGGGCTTAGGTCTTGAGGCTCTTTTTGCCTGTGTGACTTCAGAGAAGCTAAGAAGACCCAGTGCATCTGTTTGCAAAGATGCAAAGTCCCTAGGAAGGGACTTTGAATGGATTTGGGGATTTTCATTTATGAGCTGTTCCGGAGGCGTCAATATTTTTTCATCCACTTGGCCTGCCAAGATACCAGGCTTCCTGAAGCATTGCTTCTGTATGCACAGGCAAGCACCTGCCATCAGCGTGGAGGTATTTTGCTCCTTGTTGTGTTTTATGGGATTTCCTACTTGTTCTGTGGAGGCAGCTGACATCAGCCATTTTCTGTAATACACTGGGTTTAGGTTTCTAAAATTGCTAAAAAAAGAATGGATGGAACTGCAGGTATGTTCATGTAATGCAGATTCTCGTTGTCCACTTGTGCATAAAATCTCACCTCTGATGCATCACAACCGAATTAGAAAATGATGCTGAACATGTCTCCATGGCAATGCTATTAAAAACCACCGAGACATTAGGTATGGAGCAGACCATCAGCTCTGCAGGGCTTGTTTTTCCATGAAACTCTCCAGGTTGAGACATCTTCTCTTATCCAACTGAGCTGCTTCCTACCTGCAAGATTTGGCCTTCAAACAAGAGAGGGCCTGGCCCAAATATGGATGAAGTCCAGGGAGAAAATCAGGTCTCAGATGCTCTAGCCAAAGACCTCCTTTCGTTGGGGTTACAGAATGGACTGATCTCATTGCTTATGTCTCTCTTCTGACAGTCTCCGTCTCCCGGCTGATACGGTTAACTAGGATTTGGCATCCCACGTCTATGGCCACCTGCTTCACATCTCCCCATGATACTGCTGTAGACTGCAGCTAAATCCTCTACTTCTGCCCTGGCAAGGCAGGCTTAAAAGCCCCTTCAAGTTGCTGCTGCCTGGAGCCCAGAGCGTTGTGCTCAACCATAGCACATCTTTCACAAAGGCACCCGACCTTCAGCTCGAGGTGCTTCAAGTGGTGGATAATCCAACACTTCCCCYCGTTTATGCCAGCGGTTAATCACTCTCTTCATTCAGACCACGCGCTTTATTTTTATCCTCATGCTGTGCTGAAAGCTCTGTTTTCTTTTCCTCACTGCATTCCTGATCGCAGATGAAAGTAGAGTTTCTGCGTTATCCAGGTCCGTTCCATCCACGGGATGCAGTTGCTCCTTGGAGCTGCATTTTTCCCTTGATGTGCCTAACAGCTCGATAAGCATCACAAACAGTCCTGGAGTGCGAGTGTTTGCCTGCTCGCTCTTTTCCGATGTCAACTTGGCAAGACCAAATCCCAATCTTTCCCACATGAGCTCCACTGGATTGAATCACTAAGCGGTGCCATAAAACAAGCGCCTATCGCACCGTGCAAACCAGGGAAACTATCCCCATTTGGGGCAAACATCTCCATCAGCCTATTCCTTTCCTAAGAAAGGCTCACATTTGGTTTAAGGTAGAACACATTCCCGACACACCGGCCTATGATCCGTTACAAAAGGGAGCCCACTTCCTGGATTTAGGCTAAGGGACAGGGTTCAGGCAGGGGGCAAGCTATATATGTGTCAAAATGAGCAATGTCTTTTTGGGTCACATATACTTTTGACTTCAACACTGCTTTATGTAGGCTGTAAAATTAATAGGTGGGAACTAGATTTATTTGTCCCCTTGGCCTGGTAGTTGCTTGTTAGGTTAAACTCACTGATTTCCTGGTACAAAAGTGCTTGTTAAAATAATCTCCCTGAAAATATTCCTCTGGGACTACTTCATCTTCCGAAATCAAAAATTCCTAAATAATGAAATGTGCAAGATGTGACAGATGGGCTTGAGCAAAACAAAACAAAACCCCCAGAAAAGAAGAGCTTATTCCCATAAACACTGTTTGGGGAATTCAGCGTGTTTCTGATGTTTTATAACGAGCACCAGCATCCATGCTTCATGCAGAATAGCCCTGATGTGGGGCTCACCTGCTTCTCTTTTCTTCCCAGGGCCTCATTCTGTCCCCGCTCTTGACCCAGGATTCTCGGTGGTGTTATTTCCGTCAGGTCCACCTGGTCTGGATCAGTCCTCTATCATGCAGCTCTGAATGAGGCCACCAACTCTGTCCACAAGCCGGCAGCCATGACACCCCTATGGTCAAAAGGCTCTTCTCCTTGCGATTACAGAGGGGTTGCCCCCAAAACACCCTAAACCCATTTGTAGGCTTATTTTTGCTTCTCAGCCACAGGTCTCACCCCATAACTGACAACTTCGGCCACATGTCTCCCATTATCCTACCATCCATTCCTCAAAGCCAACCTTCATCTACTTTCACCCACTCTGTGATCCCAATTCTATTCTTCTGCTGTGCTCCGTAACCCCCCCAGACCAGGACTGACCCCCCAGCAAAGGCACCACTCCACCTTATCCATCCCATCTCCCTCTCTCCTCCAGTCTTGGCCTTGTCCCCATATCCCCACATGGCCGTGGGGAGGACAGTGAAGTCCACCACTGCAGCAAAGGGCATCCAAGCAGGGAGTTTTCCCCTATGAATGGGGAAGCTGAGGCTGAAATACTCCCTCAAGAGTGTTTCTCCTACCCCCGCAGGCAGAAAAGCCTCATCTAGGGAGAGTGGAGAGGGTTAGTGTGTAGATTTAATGCCACTCCATCAAGGTTGATTTAATCTCTTCATAATGAAGACTCCTTCCATGCATATTTGAGAAGCTGCAGAACAACCTTGCAGAACGTGAGTCAGCATCTCTGTGGCGTGATGCAGTGCAGACCTTTCCCCATTTTCAACCCCCGCTGTATGCTTACTTGTTTTTTTGGTTTGTTTGTTTGCTTGTGTTCTTCTTTTTGCTTTTTTTATTTGCTTTTTTTCTCGATAATTGAAATGCACTTGTGAAACAGAGAGAGATCACTTAGAGATTCTTGCTGTGGCTGATGTTGCCCAAGTTTATCCTGCTAAAAGCCAGTGCTGCTCCCTCTCAACTGCCTCCTTCCCTGTGTTTCTCCAGCTCAGAGCAACCTCTCAATGTAACAGCAGGAACCAGCCTTTCCCAGTGTTCCCAACACCTCCTCTACCTCTTCCAGGTGCAGTTACTTGACTGCAATCAAATACTCTCTCCAGTAAAAGGTGATGGGGAGGTTTCATTATAGGGTTGGAGCTGTGGTGCTTGGGGACTTGCTTGCACAATGGGAGCTTTGTGTGCCCATGTTTTCCTGGCCGTTGGAGGAAGAAGCCTGGAGTGTTGGAGGACACAAGCGTATGCCAGGAGCGGGTAGGTGAGAGTGCAAAGGGCATGTCTCTAACGTGACTGTGTGGAAGGCTGTGGAGAGGGGGAAAGGAGCTTGGGTGTTCTCCAGGGACTGCCTGTCTTTACCTAATAACAGAGATTGAGGAGCTGGTTTGAGCCACCCAGACATTACATCAGCTCCTGCTTCTCTCCCGTTGGTCCCTTTGCTTCAGTTGCTTTAATTCGGCAGCATCTCCTTACAGTCACCTTAGTGTCCTGACCCGTGAATCACATTTGTGTCATTCCCTGGGAATCTGGGGAAGGATAAAACTGTTTAAAGAAAAGCTAAGTGTCTCTTCTGGTTGGTGAGATGAATATCTCAGGCAAAGCAGAGTCTTCTCCAGCGTTTTTTTCAATGTTTTTCAGCCATGTGTCCTTCCTTGTAAGACTTCTTTTTTCCCTACCTGTAAAATCAACCCATCTGAGAGCAGATCCAGCAGTAATTAACATGATACATGTGTCATAAGAGTGCACATGAAGGATTAGCTATCASTCTATAACGAAAAAGTGGGTCTGTCCCCTCCAAGAAGGGAGCCAAACCACACAGGGATTCATGCCCAGATTAGGGCACTTAAAACCCATACAAGAGGTAAGTAAATAAGTTGAAGGTTGCTCTAGGGTCCTCCAGTGAAGAGAGATGATCCCAATATTGATGTCTTTCTCAGCAGTGAGATTCCTAATTCAAGTCACTAATAATGATGGTCTAGATCGGATGACTGTGATCTTGGTGACATCTCCAAGATCACCCAGAGAGCTGGTAAGAGCTGTTTTGAAACCAAGGTCTCCACCCTTCATCTAAGGGGCCCATTCTTAAGATTTCTAGCATGTCTACTGCTATTATTATTTTGTCCTCCTCCTCCCTAAAATTGTGCTCTTGAATTCYGCAACGCTGAAGGAGAACCAGATCTTCCGGGCCATGTGTATGAGGATTTTATTGCTTGTAGCCATGAGAAAGGATGTGAAATTATGACCCAAGACCATTTAAAAGGCCAAAGAAAAATGTGAAGGCAACGGAAAAGGAAAAAAGTAAGAATGTATAATTTTTCATCAAGATTTCATTGTTTGAGAAGGAGAGGTCTCCCTTCAGGGCTAGGCTTTTTATTCTGGACAGGCCTTTTTACACTGTCCATAAGACAACTCTTTCCCTCCCCATAGACAAAATTTATGTAGAATAAAACAAAGAAGTATTTTTATCCAGCTTTCTTCTAGATATTGTCATTATCTAGATTTACAGTGAGCATCCATCAGTCTCGGTTAATACTGATTCCTTGTAATTTTATTAAAAAAAAAAAAAAAAGGAGTTTTCAGTCTAAAATTTCAATATGGTAAAATAAGACTTGTGTTTGTCTTTATGCCCAGGAATGGCACATTTAGGGTAGATAATAAGATTTGACAAAATCCAAAACAGCATTGAACTGAAAMCTTAATCCTAATGCCCTGATCAGTCCATCTGGGGTTGAGGCCACCTTCCAAGTTGTCTTGGGTCCTGCTGACCGTTCAGAAAGATCTGAAAAACAACTGTTTACAGCACCAGCATCTTCAGATCCAAACAACACCTTTTTGCTTTCACGTTTCAGATGCCATTCAAGCAGCTTTGGTCTTCAGGATCCCAGAGCACTGTACTCAAAGGGTAACTCTGAAGGTAATTGTCGGGCTGTTGCTGTAAACAGCCTCCCTGACAGCTCCCAACRGAGCGAGGATCCCTTATTGAAGACACCCCATCCAGACGTGTTGTTTGTCAGTGACGAGCTGCAGGGATGCTGCATCCCTGGCTCTTCCACAATCTCYAGCAGTCACGAACCAGGCTACTTGGAAGGATCTGTTTGAACGAGCGGGCTTCCAAGAGGAATCAAAAGAGCAGCATGCCAGGAGCGCAGTCTGTTCCACTTACTCCACTTTCCCTTGCTAATGAGGGTGATCTGTGCAAAACAGGAGGCCCCAGAAGGGGATTGACACTCTGACTTAGAGGCCAGCTTTTAAAAGGACTGGTGGGGCTAAACTCTTATTGTGTTGTGAGTTAAGGAAGGACCTAGATTAGAAGGGTCGCCACTGAAGTTTTTCACTTTAGCAAAGTGCATGGCTTGAAGTCAATTTATTTTTTCTATTTTAGGATATTAATCCACCCTAAAAAGGTAGCCAGAGCAAACAGGTTTGTACCTTCAATACCTCTGTTGAGCACTCCTGGCTATCTGAAGGGACCCAGAGCCCTAGCAGTTGTAAATGTCTTTAAAGGATCTGTCCTCAAAACCACCCAGCAGCTGCACGAAACCAAGTAGCTTGTCCTGCGGACTAGGAGGGGAGCAACCCCCCAGTGCTGCCAACTCTTATGATTTTATTGGACATCTTGCAGTTGTCAGTGTTCTTCCCATAAATTCCCAGCTGCTGCGTTAACAACATTATGTAAAGCTTCTCAGGTTTTGTTCCATACCAATAGATGAAAAGAAAGAAAGAACCCTCATCTTCTACTGTTTGTAATGCAAAACCTAGAAATATGAAATCAAAAGCCTTCTACAACCTCAAAAGCTAGGAGAGAAACCAAAAGAACCTAAAGCTAGTTATTTTTTAGGTACTATCAGGACTTTCAACCCAGCTTTACCACTCTTAGTGGCCAGAGTCCTGGCAGATTGATGCATAAGTTGACAACTCAAAGCCCCTTATGTGAGAAACTCAGGGTTTAGAAAGCGGATCGTAAGAAAAGGAATTACAACAGTTTTACAAGTTACCACCTGTCAGCTGAGGAGCTATAACTGATCATGTGCTGCTCTTAAGTATTTCAACTGCAAAGCAAATTGCAATATATTAAACACTCGGGAAGGTAGAGATTGTGATGTGGGCAAAAGAGACAGGAAAATGCTTTAAACCAGTGTGTTTCACAAACTAGGAAGCTGCATGCTGTCAGCACAACCCAGTGACAAGTGGTAACTGATTGCACGGAAGAACTATCAATCATCTGTCCCAAAGCCTGATTTTTCAATTTTTGCCAGACAGATCATGTGTGCAGGCTCTGAGCCTTGTCCCGCAGTTCATTCTCACCTGAACAAGGTCCATTTCCTTGGAAATAAATGCCTCTGTTATAGGATTTTGAAAGGAAACTTGTGCTTCCATCTCAATAGGAAGAAACTACTCTTTGGAGATGGAAGATTACCAAAGCTGGTAATAGCACCATTCAGTACATCCAGGTGCTAGAGCCAAATGAATTATCCAGGGAAACTCTGGAGAACTAAGTCAGGTTAGGAAAGGTGGAAGACACTGATTTTAATCCTCTTCTTCTGAATGCTTATTGAGTTCATAGCAAGTTGGGCTTTGGGATCCAGATGTGCTCCCTAATGGAGCGGGGTAAGGAGCACAGTGGGTTCAGCAGGGGGCGCTCCTCCCCCAACTAAGTCCTGACAATTAGCAAATTAACTTAATTAAAGAGTGATTGGGACCGAGGTTTTTCTCTGTGTGTTCACATGGGTTCCCACCTTGAGGAGCATGGGCCTAGTCGACCTCCACCAAGCAGAAGAAAGTCCTTTGCCCCTAGTCACAGAGGGTGGGCATCTTTGAGAGGCGGCAATGAGCTCTCAGAAGGGATCAGGCAGGCTCTGCCAAACGGTGTCAAACCAAAGCACTAGGCTCCAGATGAGCMCTGTCACTGTAGGCAAGGAATCGGAGCGATGGGTAAGCAGACAGTGGTCACAGTAGGCTTGGGCAGTGCTTAACTCATTGCTCCCACCCCAAGCAAGCAACTTCTCTCAGTTTCCCCATCTACATCAATGCACTGCGAGAACATGCAGTCCTGGGGATGGTATCTAAGGAGGATATATCCCTAAAGTACTCAAACTGCTGGGTACAATCCTCATTGCCTTTGCCCAGTGCTCATCTTCCTCCTTCCCTCACATTTTAAGGCGAGTTCCCTAATGGCTTGCCCTTAATTAGGGTGAACTCTGAGTGCCCTCCTAGCACGCCCTTTCCTTTGTCAGCTAATTGGCCAGGCTTTCTGATCTATTATGTAAATAGACTAACTCTCTGTAGCACAGTGTCGTAATGCAATGCATTCCTAGGAGCCTGGGCTTCTGTTTCATGGGATCATGCTCCAGCCTTAGGCAAAAACAGCAGCAGCATCAACAACAACAAAAGTCAGGCAAGCCTTTGGCTCACTTTCTTGAGGCTCCAGAAATGAGTTGCAGAAGAAAGTGTTCTGGGCAGCAGTTCAGGGCATGCAGATAGTGAGAGGGTGCGTGAGGAGGAGGAGGGCAGTGAGAAGAGATAAAGAGATCTCTCCCTCTGCTCCACAGAGCCACTGAGTCTGCTAGGATGGATGGGAGATGGGCAGCATCACCTCGTGCCTCTGGGTGGGACATTAGGGCTTGCCTTTTGCCTTCCCCAGTGACCTTGCATGCACACATAAGGTCCACGTCACATCCTTGGCCATGGAAGAAGGGAGCACCTGGCTCTCCTGCTGCAGGGGAGGTTGCTTAAACCACCTTCTCAGTGGGGAAAGGGCTTGCTATGTGAAGAGCCTTCCTTACAAGTTCTTGGTCTTTCCTTCTCTCCTGGGATGATCACACTTTTTCACCCCATGATAGGACGCCACGTTGTGTTATCATAGCATGTTCTCCATGGAAACTGTAGGCATTTAAGCAACTGTGGCATCTCTGTGGCCAAGCAGTGTCTATGTGACAGACCAGCTCACCCAGACAGACTGGTTAAGGGACTATCTYGTTTCCATCTACCTCTTGGAGATGCTAAGGCAGGTGGTAGCACTCTCCATTGCTAACACTGCTAAGGGGCCAATAGCTTCCTGAAAGAGATTTACAGGATGGATATTTTCTGAAGGGAGTAACCACTCTGCAGACCTCTACTTGGGGATTAGAGACAGTCTAAATCAGTCTCCTGCAAAGCTCCAAGTCACCACATCCTGAAAAGTGCTCTCCTTTTCCAGGCAGCTCAGGAGAGGTACCCCAAATTATGTTAGGGCTGCCAAGCCCTGTCTGACTTGACTCCCCCGAACATCAGCCAATATTTTCTGAGGGGAATGAAGTAAGGAAAAGGGACGGAGAAGACTTTCAAAACTATAATTATTTCACAGACAAGGAAAGCCATAAAATAAATGAGCAAACTCCCTGCTCCGATAAATCCACTTAAAAAACCAAACCCAGTAGCAACAGTGTAATTTATGTCCTATTGAAAGAGGTCCAGATGAAAATTGATGAAGTCTCTTATTTGTGTAATAAATCAGTTTCCACTAATGTAACTGATATGATATTTATAAACACAGGCTGTACCCTCATCTTGTTATTCAGAGCATTGGAAGGGGGGGCTGGTAAGAAAAAGATGTTCTGAACCATAAAGTCCTTTCTGATAAATTTAGAAAGACAATCTGTGAAAAGATAGTGGGCTCAATTTATGACACCTGAAAAAGAGCCAAGCATGAGTAAATCTTCTGCTCTTGTAGAAATAAATCTGGTAGAGTCCACTTTTTCATTTGCATCTCCGGAGGGGGCAGTAGAGCCAGCTTTAAAAAAAAAAATCCAGATAATTTCAAACAGTTGTTTGCTTTGACCCTACCTGTGCTCCTAGTGCCATAAATCCCATTGTCCATGCTTGTCCCTGTGGTTCTCAGGCATGCACAACAAAACAAAAGCCTGATGCAGGACTTCCTATGGWGCAGGCAGGTTGTTTCGGTGCTCCTTGTTCAATGCATAAGCTCCTTTTCGTGTGGATGGTGAGATGTGGAAGTTGCAAAGGACCACTATGGCATTGGCAGTGCAGAAACGGTGCCGAGTGATTTATTGCTGAGGGTCATTTGTGCCTCCGCCGCAGTCAAGCATGAAGAGTTGTCACCTACGTGCTGGGATTTGTATTTATGGTGGAGCCACAGGCTGCCAGGTTCCTTCGGGAGACGTACAGCTTGTCTTTATTGTGCAAAGGTCCGTGGCGTGCAAACTTTTGAACTAACGCCAGCCTGAGCTGCTGTCGGATGGCCCAGAGCAGAGCCTCGGAGGGATGCAGCACGGCTCTGGGATCACGTTAGCGTAAAGCTGCACCCAAAGAATTATGCTGGCATGATGAAAAGATTTACAAAGCAGCTATTCTCATGGTTCAGGGAGCAAACCTTGTGTTTTGTGCTCATTTGGAGACATCCGCAGTCCTCAGAGGAGTTTGTCTGAAATCTCCATGATTTCAATTTACATTATTCTAGGCTGCAGACTGTGACAGTCGTGCAGCAGAAGCATCTCCAGCACTGCTGTTTGTGCAGGCAACCTCTGGAGAAAAGGCAGCAGCTCAGGGTTTGGTGGCCTGAGACTTGTCCCTTGGTGATCTGAATGCCCTGGCCTAAGTCTAGACTAACGAACTAAGCAGGGCCAGGCAGCTGATTGTCAGCATYGTCTCCAAGTTCAGCCTTGTCAGAAAATGTCTCCCCGATCACACTGAAAAGATGGTGAAGAACTGGAGAGGATTCTTATATTTCTCTCACTTTGCCCCTTTCCTTACCACAGTTTTGTGGCTGCTAATGACCTAACAGCATCAGCCGAAATAATAACCAAGTAGTTAATTAAATAATAATCCCTGGTAAATACTTATGGGGAAGAGCCTTGAATGGCCTGCGAGCAGCAAAAGTCAGGCTTATGTCTTGGATCATGGTATCCGGGATGGCACAGCCTGGCAGCCTGCCCTTAAATACACACAGGATGAAGGTGCATTTGTGCCGGAGGGACCAGGCACTTTTCATCCCTTCTGCTACCAAGTTCTCATGCCACATGGGCTGGTTGTGCCAGATAGGTGGGATGAACCTGTTGGCTTCACATGAGAGTGCAGAAGGCACACACTGTCCCTAGGTGTTGCAGCTGGCCAGGCAGTGCAATTCCAGGGGTGAGAACAGCACGAGGAGAGCTGCTCCAGTCCCTCCTCGATACCTGGTAGAAAGTTCATGGGAGCTGCCCCGAAAGAATCGCACCTAATGGGAATGCTGAGAGCCAGGAGGCAAACATCAGGGTTATCACAGGCACCATCGTGAGACTCAGGCTTGTGGTCTAACGAAGCTGAATGATCTCAGCGGCATCTAATCACCTGGGGAGCTGGGGTGAGGTTATAGAAACATTTACCAAAGGAGAGACAAGATGGTTTGAAGCAAAGGGATGAGTTTGTAGGGAAAACTTGGCTCTGGGTCAACAAACAGCAAACACCAGGAGGGGCCTGAAATCCAGGTGAAAAGGACATGTCCCACATAGAGATGAGTCATCCCAAGCCTGACCCCACCACCAGCACCATCAGCCTGATTCCCACACACTCTTTCCATAGTGATGGCCAAAGTAAGGAACTTGTCATGTGCCTTCTAGAAAAAGGAGGTCTACAGAAAGAGAGTCTTTTTGGCAGCTRTGCAAGGAGATGGACATGCTTAGCTGAAGGGCAGGTGGTCAAGTCTCCTGACATATAGCTTAGCACTGTACCCACAATGCTGATTTCCAGGGAAAGCCTCCTCTCGGTTCCTACACTTTCCCTGAGTGTGGAAATAAAATCCYCGTGCTGCATACCAGAGGGGAAGATACTGATACTGGGTTTAAGGGAGGGAAGGACAGACCAAGAATGTAGGAAGCCTTAATTAAGACCCTGGCTGGATGGTTTTCATTCCTGTTTTATTTTCTTGCCACAAGGTGCTCTCCTTTGTGCACAATACGGGCTGCTCTCCTTACTCCCCAGTGTCACTTGGACTTGCCTGGAGCTGCAGCTGGAAGGAAAGTTCCCATCAAAGTCCCTGGAATGTTCAAGGTTACCCCCAGCTGAAATGGAGGTCCAGCTAGGGCATAGTAACTGTGGCTCAATGGGTGCCAGGAGAATCTGGGGATCAATGGGTGCCAGGAGAATTTGGGGTTGAATTAGATGACCTCTGAGCTCCCTTCCAACCTTAAGCATTCTATGATTCTATGATCTTTATAATGATGGGGAAAAAAAATGAGAGAGAGGAGGAAAAAAACAAACAAAAAAGGAACTGAGAGGAACTCAATAAGCTCAAAAGCAGTTTTCAGAGGGTAACACAGAGCAGAGAACCCCCCAGTCCCTACTTGCTGGTGGTTTCTCACCTCATTGGTCCGGGGTGCCATCCTTCAGACCCTCTACACCCCAAGCAACCGCCCTAAACCAAAGGGTGCAACTCCAGGTCTGCCTTCCTGGCCTAGGAGCAATGACGGCAGCACCCAGTGCTCCATCCCACCTTCGCAGCCTCAGGCAAGCTCCCCCATCACCCTGCACTCGGGTTCCTCCCTTATAACTCGGCCCCTCACCTTGTTGGCCTCATCTATTCCTGCTGCAAACTCTTCGGGGCAGGGAGGACCCATTGCCATGGGTTCATGCAGGCGTAACGGGGCGCTCATTTAGGCTGGGCCTTGGGGGCATTGCTGTAATTCCTTATTCCGGAGTATTTTTGCCCTCGCCAGCCCAGGGCATTGTGGGAAATGACCCCATTCTTCTCTGTTTTCTTGCATTCTCCGTGTTTTGGCAGCCTGATCTGCTGTGTGGGGTGCAGGGCCGCTTCCAGGAACGGCAGCAAACAGCTGCGGGGTCATAAATCTTTCTGCTTCCATACCTGCGCACGGAACCCCACCTCACCTCTTCATGTGCTAATTAAACAGGGAGCCAGTGCAGCACAGCAGCACAGGCACGGCTGAAGCAGGTTGTTCATGAAATTTTCATCTTCTGCTGACCAAATGACATTTTTTTTTTAAATATATAACAAATTCATAATGTTTTCTTTCAATCTTTTTGGAGGTGCTGGGGGTCACTGATGCCAACACTGACCTTGTCTTTTATGGCTTGGTTGACGGCACTATCTATGGTATGCCTCAAGGGGTGCTCTACATCTGCAGACAGTGGCTACCTGACCATTTTTAGGCTACTGACCCAGGACATTGACTTGCAAGGCCCAGGTTTCTCTCCAGAGGCAGGAACACAAGATGAAGAGCCCGTTAGGATCTTCTTCTTTTCTCCCTTTAGCCAGCATTGAGCCACCAGAGCGGTGATGCTGTGAAAGAAGACCTTCTCAAAAGACGGCTAATGGAGAAACCAGAAAGCTATACAGAGTCTACATTTAGCTTAAGTTAATTAATCCTCCTATCATCTTCTTTCTGTTAAAGCAGAGGGCCATCTCTTGGCAACTTGGCCTAACTTTAAATGAACTAATCTTACCTCTGAAGGCTGCTGGGCTTTGTGAATGTCTCCTCTTCCTGAGGTTCCTAGGTTGGTCTTTCCTGAGACATGACTCACCAAAGAGTGTACCCCTTGGGCAGTTAGAGAACACTTCATTGGGCGGTGAAGAGGTGTAAATGACAGGATCCCCATGAAACTCGGCAGCTGTCCAAATCTTCACAAATGCATACTTTTTTTTCTCCCATGGAGGTAGATTTTCATTGCTCCTGCCAACCTCCTGAGGAACTCCAGATCTCCATGTAGAGTTTGGACCTATTTCTCTAACCCTAACAGCTTGAAACAAAACTCAGTGCTCAAACCCACTCCAGTTTGCAGAAGCCCTGAATTCATCCAGTTCCCAGAGAAACAGAGAGGAGCACGGATCAGGAACAAGTTCAGCATCTCATGCCTTCTAGCTGAGTACACAGAGCTTATCACAAGGAAGGGAGCAAGCTCAKACTCCTTATCACAAGGAAAGGCAAGCAAGCTCATATTCCACCCAGAGCTGMAGTGAGGATGATAGTAATGGGCAAAGTTGTTCTAGAAGGGAGTTGTTCTACACAGAAGGTCCTTTCCTTTCCAAGCAACTTATGGGCCTCTTTCCCTTTCTTTGACAACGAGATGAACACTAGTCCTAGCAGCTCAGCTTGGATTCCTGGAAGGTGGCAGTCAACCTGCCATATGGTCGTGTGCATGTGGCTGCTTGTCTGCTGAATCCTGTGCCAGAACAAGAGAGGAACATGGGAGGGGAGAAGTTTGGAGGAGAACTGAGCACTTTTTAGTGGCTGTGGTGGAAGCTCCATTCTTCTATGCAAGCTGACAAGACCTGGTTGAATTGAATCTAACTTTGAAATTAGCCTTTCTTTGAGCCTGGAATAGGACTACACAACATCCAGAAGCCCTTTTCCAACCATTTTCATCCTACGGCTCTATGATTAGCTGGCCAAAACCCCTCACCTCTCTTCCAGCTTTGCAGACTTGCTTTGTTGAGTGATTAAAAGCTCTATGGACCTGGTGGTATCTGAGGTGAGTGAGGATAGGTAAGACTGCCTGAGGCTGGCACACATGGCACAGACCTGTACCAGTCTGAAATGAGGGCTGGAGGACGTGTGCTGTCCTAGGGCATCTGGAACAGCAATCAGCACTACAATATACAGGCAAATGAATCCTACCTCAGGACAGTCTCCAGCTTGAAGACTGGCACCCCTTCATGTATGTGTCTGGGCTGCCAGTGTTATCAGTGGGGATCTAGTCAGTTCTAGAGTTATCCAGCTGACTCACTGCAATGGCAGGGAGGGATTTGGTTGCCCACACAGCACCATTTGGGACTGCCTAGAAATCCACTCTCTCCCATAGGTGCTTCATCAGATCTGCTGGCCCCGTGAGGTTATTGAAGTTGCTCCAAGGCCTCTCGGGCAATATGAAATAGCTCTATATAAGCAACTGAGTCAGGACTTAGGTGTTGTGTTCAAGGAGAGTATCTCTTGGGAGTTTACTGATGTTATCATTTTGATCTCCATGATTGTACTAGGGTGCTAGAGCCTTATTTCATGCAGAAATATCTATAGATGTCTGATTTAGGGGGTCTACAGTAAGGAGCTGAATCTCCCCTAAAATTCAGAGGTGATCTCCAACTCAACCATAATTTATTGGCTGAAAGCTGGGTGGTTGGGTCAGCTCTCAGGACTGCCATTCACTACGGAGGTATGCTATTTTCAATTTTTTTTTTTAGGAGGTCAATTCTGTGTGCATCTAGGACCCCAATAAGAACACTGCAGGACCATCCACACTTTTGGGTGTGTGCACTGACCATCACTGATAAACCCAATATGACAAAAACAAATAGGGTCTTTTCTTAAAACAAGAATAGCAATTAAATTATAGAGGGGTATCACTGTATAACAGTGAAAGATATCAGAGATAAAAGATCTTTACAGTTACTCTAGGCTCTTGAGGTACCTCCAGACGCTGAAGGCTGGTGGCTCCACACTACATTGCAAAACACAAACAATGCCCTCTGCTTGGCAAACAAGAAAATGGGGGTTCCAAGATATGAAATAAATACCTCACCACCATATCATACCCTGAAGAAGTTGAGAGGAGAATGCAGATCCCCTGAKGCTGCACTGTGCCCTAGCTGCAAGTTGCTTGGAGTAAGGATTGTCATTTATGACATGTTTTCACATCACCTGGCCTTATTAGACCCTGGCCTAGGGAAAACCTCTAGCTCTAGTTTTAAAAATAATCATTAAGCAACTCTTCTGGAGGCATCAGGCAGAGCAAGAAGCTTGAGCTGTGTTCTCTGGAGCAAGAGCTCGCATCCACGGGTGATCCACGAGATCCTCCTTCAGCCAATTGGCAATGACAGACAGACAGATTGCCCACCGCTTACTAAACATAGCCCAAACCAGAGCACCTATGTGACATGTCAAGCCTTAGTTAGGAGTAATCGTTCACATTATGCAATCCAGTCACATGCATGCAAGCAGCGTACATCAAGGATGATTCTCCCCGTGTTGCTGCAATGGCCCTACCTCCAGCTGAGCAGTAATTATTGCTACCCTGCAAGATGAAGGAGGTGAAAGGCCTGAGCTGCCACTCCCCAGTGCACATAGAGCTTCATGGTAACCTCATCAGAGGGAAGAACCAGTTACAACTTCTTATTAGCTGATTTCAGGTCTTGTTCCAGATTATCTGGACCAGATAAAAGGAAGACCAGTGCCCACGTTCTGCTTTCACAGGCCTCCTCGCAGAGACGATATCTGGGTGTTCCTGGTCCTCCAGTGCTGTCCCACAGTTCCCCTCCCCAGAAAGTGAGAAGTGAGATAATTCATGGGGGAAAATCCAAACCGCATCAGCTTCCTGTAACGCAAGGATGTTTTACTCCAAGACACCTTCACAGACAAGCCCTACATTGGCTGGGCCAACTCACAAGCTCCTTTTTGGGCTGTTAAAAGTCTTAGTGCAAAAATATTCAAAGTGATTGTCACAATCTTTATCTTCCAAGCATCAGGGACACTTCAGCTTTCACCAAAATGCCTCTTGCCCTGCATTTGTGAAGGACTGAGCTTCCATTTCRTTGCTCAGGACAGCATTTGATCTAGCTTGTGCAGAACAGTTGGACTAGATCATYTCCAAAGGTCCATTCCAACCTCAATGACTCTGTGGTTCTGTGATTAATTTTTCTGTGTAGAAACAAGGATTTGTCTTTGTTTGTTGTGACAGTAAACAGAATGGCACTGCTCCCCCAAAAGTGCTCACTTTGCCTCYCATGCCTCACAACCAAAAGCTCTTGAGATATCTGGCCAGGAATCAGTGTGCAGGACTTGAGCAGCTTGAGCATACCCAGGTCTCTTCCTACCTCACTGCTTTCCGCCCTCCATCTGGGGTGAAATCTAAAGCAAATTCCTGGGAGATGAGGGAAGATGCGTGTGTTGTGTCTGCGTATGTGAGACGGGGAGCTGCCTGCCGAGTGCAGACATTTACCTGCGTTTTGGGTCTGCTCTCAGCAGACACCGCTCTCCAGCGCTGGGCAGGATTTCGGTCCGGGCACCCTGCCAAGGTG
Organism: Nothoprocta perdicaria; assembly: GCF_003342845.1. Taxonomy (NCBI): domain Eukaryota; kingdom Metazoa; phylum Chordata; class Aves; order Tinamiformes; family Tinamidae; genus Nothoprocta; species Nothoprocta perdicaria. The sequence goes on along the minus strand of NW_020455843.1, from coordinate 3,495,007 downwards.
CTGATGAGACTCTGAGCTTGCCCAGGTGCAGGGAGGCTTTGGTGTTTGCTCTCTCTTCTTCCTCTGGTTCTCCAGGGGGCTGATGTTCAATGTGCTCTGGCTTATCCCAACCCTGTATTGCAATGGGTCAGGGCTGCCTTCCCCAYGTGGTTCCTGAAGGCATGGCGCTTCTCCAGAAAATGATATTCCCACCTGCTGAATGATATTCCCAGAAATGATATTCCAGAAAATGATACTCCCACTACATCAACCTTCTCTTCAAAAAATCATGTGGATTCAGTGCCATAAACTGAAGGTCAGTCCACCTACAGGAGAGATGGAGACCATTTGTCCTCTCCTGTGCATATGCAAGCCCAAAAGCATAAAACATCACTCGAACTAGAGGGGGAAAGAGGAATTTAAAGCCTATTTAGTTCTGATTTAGCTAATGGCATTAGCCCATTGCCCACAACTACCATGAGCTCTGCAGAAGACACAGCCACAGCTCTACCAGACCCTATAGCAGATGTCTACCAGGAAACACCAAAGAAGGAATATTGCATGRGCACATGCTGCAAGACTGAAGGTGCCCTTAGATCTTGAAAACAATTCACAGCTTCAAATGGATTTTAGAGCACGTTAAGAAATGCTTTTGGCCTCTGATGGAAATTCAGTCACAACTTGACTGGAGTTTGGTCCTGACAGCTATGCAGTATAAGGGATCATCTTCTGTTTCCCCTCAGGGGCAATAAAGTTCCTGTCTTTGTTACTAAGTGCCATGCTTTGATATACAAAAGGCAAACTGAGCTCAGACAGCTGAGTAATCCTCTAAGGTGGGGGAGATGGATACTGATGACTAAGATTTCAAATTTACCTACTTTGTGCAGAATTTCATCACCAAGGCACTGCCTTTCCCAGCGAGCTTAAAATTCTATAAAAGATTTCATGAAGGGTTTTGACGAGGCATTCTGAATTGTTTTTTATACTTGTATATATGTATTGCCTTCTATATAGGTCAAACAAATTGCCCAAGCCAGGCATACTAATTAATTGGAACTGAAATCTGAATTTTTCTTCTTTATTTCCCATTACTTTCTGTAATTAATGCTTTCAGGGCTAGAATTTCCCTCACTCTAGCTACCCATCCGAAGGTGAACATGTTTTGGGAGAGGGATGGCTAAAGTTGAACACAATTATTCTAATGAAAAAAAAAAAGGGGGAGAAAAAATTAACATGGGAAATAAATCAGAAAAGTCACACTTCTAGTCACAAATCTTGGATATCTTAAAATTAAAAATAGTTGAAATTATTCTTCACAAATGGCTTATTTTGAGAATTTCTAAGTATTTCTAAGTGTCTTTGCTTGAAAGGAATTGGCTCAATATTGTAAAGCTATAGGGCATTTTTGCTGCCATTGGACATTTTGGAAAATAGGAAGTTTTGAACCTGCATTACAATATGTCCTATGAACTTTTCTAGTCTGTTTTAGCATTGTTTTGAGAGCTAACGTCTTAAATATGAGTAGGAAGGTTTCAGAGGCTTTAGGTTTGTGTCTGCACATAGGCCTGTATAAACTGCAGAATCAGAATGAGGTAAAAAAAMCAAATTCTTTCACCTCACAGTATGGTCTGAAACACTTTCCCAAAGGAAGGCACAAAAAAAGGAAAGAAATTTCCTGGGAATGTAAAACTAGGAAGAAAAGAATCAAGGGGAGGAACTTATTCATTGCAGTAGATTWCCCCCATGGTCAAATCCTTTGTTTTCTACAGTTCTAATGTTTCATGAATAAATGTATTCATGAATACTTTCATTCATGAAACATTAGAATTTTATTCCACTAATACTTTTTAGTGGAATATGGACTGTGTGTTGACATTGTTTTCAACTCAGTAACATTTATCAGTGTAAGAACATTTGTTTGAGAAACAACCAGCCAAMCTTGCATGAGGGTCACTGTGCTAAGACAGCAGGAAATACCCCATTATACCATTTTTTATGTCTTGCTGGTAGCCACAGAATCCATGAAAATAGCCAATACAGAACCTATGTTTTCAAGAAAAATCTGGGCTCTTAGTTTTTMTCATTTAAAAGTTGTCACTTATAAAGTGCCAGTATAAAATTAATCTGATATACTTTAAAAACAGAAGCTGGGAGACTTCTTAACAATTTGCTACAGAGTAGGGAAGAAACACAAAATCACAGAATACTGGATTGTGAACTACTTCCATGTGGCCACATGTGCTAAAATAGAAGATTTGGCTGCTAATACATACGGATCAAAATTCAATTTCAAACACTTAAAAGCGCATCCAAGGATACACAGGCGGCAACAGTAAAGGAGGAAGGTTCAGGAGCCTTTCACGAACGCTGACTTCATTCTAGATCAGTCRCTTTAAGGATAATAGATTTCAGGAGAGGCCCAGGAATAGCCAAAATGTTTATGGTTTCCTTTGGCAATCTGTGCGAGCAGTTTATATTGCATGCAAATAACAAAGGTTAATGAAATGGAAAAGTTGAGAAATGGGATACTCGGAAATTAGGAAATGCAGAATTAAGAATGTAAATTTAACCTCAAAGCCGCATTCTCCTCTTAATTCCTTAAGAAAGTTTCATATCATATCTTTTAGATTATAAAGTAATTTAGTAGTAGATGGTTTGCAGTTTATGCAACTGCTTAAACACCAAGATTTTTCTGATATGCTTCTAGTGAAAAATACCAAGAAAAAAAAAGTAAGAAATTATATACTTTTTTGAACAGATGAATGGCTTTTCCTACTCATCTTCCAATCAAATCCCATACTGACAAGAGGTTGGCTAACGCTGAAGCAAAACMCTGCTTCTTAAAGGACTTTAAGGACTTAAAGGACTGGTGTGAAGCAATTGTGGCTTCTTTTAAGGAGATATTAGGCCTGATTATTTGTAGACTATGCAAAGCGTAAGCCAACTTTTACTCCTCTAATGTGGTAACACTTTATACCTACTTCGGAGGGATGTAGATGACTGTATCATAGTGAATAAGCTTTGCAATATATTTAGTGCAACTTTTTTCAAATCCCACTATTTCGTAACTATCCTGAGCTAAGCCGTGTAATGCTTCCCCCTCTCCTCCTCCTTCCTGCATCTCCCAGTTCTCCTGGCTGCTTCTTWTCCCCCTGTCCACATGAGAAGATTGGTTCTTTTCCCCTTGCTCATCTGAAAAGGAGTGCTCATTGGCTGTTGCTTGGTTCATTTGCAGTAAGTCACTCACTAATGGCTAGAACCAGTTCAAAGGTGGTGGCAGGGTCGTGTGGAGAGAAGGCAAGACAGTCTTTTTTGGCAGCTCCATCTCAGAGAAGCCGTGAAATTTCACCTTTAGTTGCTTGGGGCTGCAGTCAAGCCCAGAGGCACCAACCAAAGCCACCGCTCCACCATACTCAATAATCAATGAGCTGCATCTAGACAAGAGAGAGGAGGAGAAAGGGTAACGGACTTACTAGGTTGCATGGGAACTCAGGAGCACAACAAGGATCTCCAGGTTCCCTGTTCTACACAGCACAAGCAAAGCCAACCATGCATAAGTTTTAGACTCTTGCAACAAGAAACATGTCTCTCCTGCGATCAAAAATCTGGACCTGGGATTGCCAGTTCATGCCATGAGCAATCTGCAAAGGGAGAGCTCAGGATGTCTCACACAGGCTCTGCTTCATGGAAGCTGCCTCTCCAAAGCATCTCCTGTCTCCTGGTTCAAGGGGGCATTGCTCTGTAAGGCACGTTGCCTCCAGCACACTCCAGCAGGACATAGCGGTTGATGGGATGGTTCTGATGTTTTGTTTTGTTTTCTTAATTAAAAAACACAGGGCATTGAAGAAAAAAGGAAAAGGAATAATGCAAGGAATCCATTTCTTTTATTTCATTGTTTTCTCATGGAGCAATCTCCAGAGGAACAGAGGAGATCACAAAAAAGAGGAGAGAGGAACAACATCCATGCAGAGGCTGTGTGTCCCTGCAAAACTTCGAAAACAGAGAGTAGGTTCCTGATAAATGCATGTTGAACTTGTGAATGCCAGAAACATGCAGCAGGGTGTTTCCTATAGGTGTCCCTTTGTGGGAAGGCAGAGGAAAGAGGCATTTGGAAGCCAACCGTTCTAAGTTTATATCTGAGGACCACAGGGAATGGAAGTGGATATACCCCCTTGGACCAGGTAGGCTTGAATGAACAGGATCATGGAGTTACAGCCTATGGAATGGAACATGGCTAGATAGCTCTACCAAACTCAGGGGTGCAGAGAGAAGAGCATTGATACTTTCTTTTAAGGGAAAAGATAAGGCAAGTTATTAATTTATTATCACCTGTTTTCCAACAGAATCTGAAGTCTACATCACCATATTGCCTATCTTTCCCTGCCCACCAAATACTGAAGCAGCAGATCAATAGCAAACAACCTTCAAAGAAGGGAGTCTTAAAGCATTTCAGCTCCAACAAATGCCATGCAAATGGAGACAGAAAAAGACCCTCACGGTGCTACAGTAAGGGAAATGCTTCCCTTGCATGAACTCATTAGACTCCACAGAGAATGAAACCATGAGGACATGTGTCCTCAAGGACTTAGTCCTTATTCATTTGGCATTTTTCTGCTCTTTGTTTGTGTACACAAACAGCCCTTGCACCAGGCATGACTGTTGGCTTTGCAGAGCAAATTCTTCTTCCTTTTACAATTAGAAGTTTTCCCCTGATTTTCCCCAGCCTCATTCAGAGAGCAACTCTGTAAAAGCATGAGGTTTTTAAGGTGCTAAAACTCTTGACCTTTCTGCTGAGATTATCCTTTATCTCCTAGCTGCTGTAACCAAAATGRCTCTTTCTAGATCTGACCCTATTCTAATGATTAGTCTAACATTAAAAAAAAACACCTATATCTACTGTATCTAGAGGGACTCAAAGCCATATTTGTCAAAGCAATCAAGGCAAGTTTGGGGAAAGAAGGGCTGTTTTGGGGGGGGATTGTTTGGATTTGTTTTTTTTTTCAGTGAGAGCTTCTCTTTAAACGTCCAAAAAAGCACCAAGCAAAATCCATAATTGCTTGGAGGGGGGAAAAAAAAAAAAAAGAACGGAAAAACAATAGTTCGTGAGACTTTTTGATTCTAACGCATAAACTTTTAAAGGAAATCCCTCCCTCTTTCTTGCCCTAATGAGGAATCCCACAGCTAAGAAGAGAAAGATATTTGCTCAAATCTTGGTTTAAAAAAAAACCCAGAAACATAAAAGTGTCTTTGTCAATGAGCTCCTAACAAGCAGAAAATGAGCAGAATAAGCCTTTCTCAGCAAGTCTGACAAACACCTCAGGTTGTAGAACTGGTCCCAAAGTCAGTTGTCTGAAGAAAATAAAGGCTGAGGAAAGAAAAGATTAGTGTCAGGCTAGAAGTATTAGATGATTAGCATTGTTTTAGGAAGCAATCTGAGATGTCATCTGGAGATACGCTACCGATCCATCTGGGGCAGAAAGGAAAGAAGACAGAGGAGAGAGAGAAAAAAACCAACAACCCTGTTTTGTTTCTCATTACTGCTCTAATTCTGGTGTAATTGAAAACGGACTGAATGTGTTTAGGAACATGTAGGACATCTGTTTCTCATTGGAAGAGCTCCGCTTTTTCAAGTGGCGCCTTCCATCTTCATCACAGTCCAAAGATTCCCACATCACGACTTGTCCTCTTTCTTTCTCTCCTTTTTTTTTTTTTTTCCCTTTCCAGAAAATGTGAGGTTGAACTTTCGACTCCATGTAAAACAGTTGGAGAGAAACCATGATAAGTCCCTAGAGACCCATTGAGCCTTTCTTCCCATTATCCTACTTGATTCTTTGCAGCTTCTCAGTTCTTTAAATACAGCCTTGAGCTATTTAATGCTGGTGGCATGAAGAAAAAGGGGAAGGGACAAGAGGAGGGGGAAGAAAAGAAAAAAAATGGAGGAACAATTTGTAAGGTCAGACGTGAAAATGAAGAAACAAAGACAACAACACTGAAAACTGTCCTTAAGCTGGGCCAGGACATCATGCCTTGCCAAACGGATAGATCTACGCAAATACTAGTTCATGCAGTTCTGGCTCTTCTATGCGTATGAAACAGCAAGGAGGGAGTCTGAGATCCAAGAAGATTTTCTTGCAGGCTAAACCACAGGGCAATATCTTAATTCTCCTCTTCAATGCACACAGTAAGTCTCCAATGTTCATTTTGGTTTGGATGACTGCAGAACTGACTCRTATAAGAAATTCTGGAGGCCCCTTGCTCAGAGAGATTACCAGTTGAGTGGACAAGAAAGAGATTGTTGGAAGCATCACTACCTTGGCAGAGAGGTGGGCTGCACACTCCAGTAACTCATACTTCTCCAGCTCTTGGAGGAGGTCTGCCTATAGCAAGAAGGAGCAAAGAGAGATGCATAACGACTAGAAATGCGGTCTGGACTTCACAGATGGCTCTGATCTGTTTTAATAGCGCTTTCCATCAAGGAAGTCATCGGCCCTTTGAAGCAATGACTGTTCTTCTCCTGCAAAGCCAGCTCCACAGCCCGTACTTCACTGAAAGAGGGAGAAAGATGATGTCTGTGGTCTTAGTGCATGAGGAAACACAATAGTTCAGATGGTGGAAGAACCATGGAAAATCCATCCAAAAACTCTAAGGAGAGGCCTCACCATGACTGTGGGTCATGAGTGATTGAGCCTGCAAGAGAACTTACCATATGRAATCACTGACTGGCCAATGCTCACCATGAAATCAGCAAGTCTGTTTCTCCTGGGCTACAGTTGGAAGCCCTTCTGATAATGCAGATGAGCTTCATCATGGAAGTTAATCATATATTTCCTCATTTTCAAAGGTGACCAAGGTGAGAAAGCTCCTCCCTGAAAATCAAAGGCAGATTTAATTTTTGATGTTAGTTGGGTTCAGGATTTTGTCTTTGCAGCCAGGCAGAACAAGACCAAAATATATTCAGGTTGAGGCAGAATTTGTAAGAACTCAGGTGCTAGATGCTAACAGTCATAGCACATTGTTAAAGAACAGGATTTTTTTTCCTTCAGAGGATTCAAATAAAATAATCAAGATAGATCAGAAAACATTGATAAAGGTCTCTTGTTGTTAACGAATGCCATTTTGTTGTTAAGTCAAATATTTTCCTGGAAACTTTAATTTTGAAATTTTGAGATTTTTTCTTGTCTTGTTTTGATTGGAAAATTTCAAATCATTTCATTTTATACTATTTCAATAGTTCCATTTAAAATGGTATTTCCATATCCTTTTGACATCTATTAATGTTGGATTTATAGTGTTAACAATTTTAAATACTATGTTTATAGAAGGCATTATAGAGATCAAATGTTTCACCCTCTTGAAATTATGTGTTTATATATTATCAAAATTACATTGTTTTCTTATTTGGATTTTTTTAAAATCTGTCTGGAAAAAAAAAAGACACTGATGGCCTTTTCTTCTCAGTTTAGTTTGAAAAAAGTTTGAAATTTCGAAATTTTTCCATGATTAAGAAAGTCAAAGCATTTTTTTTCTCATTCACCTTTAGGAAGTCCCTATTCAGTGTCTATTTACCCCAAAAAGTATATGATTTCTGTAGGGTAATTAAAAGAAAACTAAAGATAATTACCACCAAACTGAGTCAAGCCTTAGGTAACTGGGGTCTCTAAATAATGAGTGCTGTGAAGCACTACATCAAAGTGAAAAAGATCACGATTTAAAGAAATCAGCTTGAATTTCTTTATGTCTTCATGATGCTAGCAGCTGATGTATTTCTCTTAACTAGGTCTCAGTTCCTGCTTGCTGCTAGGCACAGCGACAGCTCTTGTGCTCACAGTTACTTAAGAAAAAATTAAAACCAGAGCAAGTTTCTGAAATCATTAATTGCTACGGTGGCCAAGGTGGTCAATCATTACACATGTCAATATTCATATGAGTAAGTGCTTCACACAGAAAATAAAGAAAATAATGATAGAGACATACAAGCAAAAAGGAAACCTCATGTTTTAAGAAAAGCTGTAATAAAAGAAGCTGAGAGTAGGCCAAAAGAAAATGAAGACATTCACAGACGGAAAAATATTCACTACTAGGAAAAGTTCCCAAGTAGGTGCAAGAGCAGGTTTAATCACTTCTCTAGGAGAGGGCATTAAGCTTCTCCTCTATGGAAAAAAATGGATGTTTTTATTTATTGCTGATGCTAAAGCCAAGGAGCAAGTCGAGGGTGGGACACTATTCYGGGTTTATGTGAACCCCTGCGTTAAAATTCTTCAAGTGTAGGTTGATGAGTTAGGCGTGAGAAATGTTCAGGTTTAGCAGCACATCCAAGCCTGTAAATTCATTGTCATAAACTGATTATGGTGGCCTAAAAATAGAGATTAATCTGAAAAAAAAAAAAAAAAAAAGGAGGAGGGGGGCGTTTCATGAAGATAACATTAAAAATGTGAATAGATAAAGATGAGTTTCAGAAAGTGAGCTAGAACATGCCCATTGTGTCCCACAGTCCTACCACTGTGGTCCTTGAGACTATGGAGATCAAGTTTTACCCATTCCTGGGCAAAATGATGCTTCCTTACTCACACCATCCCAAATGGATTTGAACAAAGCAGTGGAAAATCATTGTGAAGCATCTTTTCCATCCTGATTTAAGCTTAGCTCACCTTTGCATCGTTCTGTTAGGAATTAGTTTTTCTATGAAAGAAAATGTTATCCAATTAGTTCATAATTATTTACTATATAACCCCATCCCACTTTTTCCTCATTTAGGTATACATTCACATTATTCTGTCTGCCATTAGTATCACATTAGTAAAGCTTGTGAAAAAAAAAAAAAAAAAAAAGACTTGGATTAGCTTGGCTTAGCTTGGCTTGGTTTAGCTTGGCTTGGTTACTTTTCTCTTGGAAAATACTGTTCTCCTTACAAATTTCTGACTCTATTTCTGGACCAAATCTGAAAGTTATGGATGAGAAATAAGGTAATTTTATATTCTAAGACCAGTGAAGGCTAGTCGCTACCACAGCATGAGGCAGCCAGAAAGAGGACATAGCCCAGTCTGGATATAGCCACAACGTGGAGATGGAGACTACAYAAAGAGCTTCTTGACATGACTTGAAAGCTTTTCCTAAACATGATACTGGAGAGAAAGTACCACGGAAGACAGCATCCATTGTCCTCCCAGCCACCCGTTCTCCTAGGTCATCCTATTGTTACAGCCCTGGCCCTTGGCATGATCCAAATATCCAAACTAAATGTCCCGGCTTCTCCAGCCCAAACTTGACAGCTAGACCATAGCTGCTTCAAAGCACAACCACTCCACTCAGTAGCACCCAAGATTTTCTCAGTGCTGGGAGTGGGTATTTGTAGAGCAAGAAGACGTCCTTGGCGCAGAACCCTTCTGTAGACCATGATGATGTCCTTGATGCAGATCGTTTGTTTATGTACTCTTGAAACAAAGAAATGGCTTGCTTACTTTTACCACCTACTAATGACATAAYGCCAAACTTTCCAGCCTCTCCAGACAATGTTGCTTGAATGGGTGACGGAGGAATTGCCCAGACATCATAGGAGGACAAGTAACCCCTGGAATGGGCCAAGATGCAGTAGTGCTTTTTGGGGAGATGCATATTCTTTCCTGCTGCACACAGCAAAGGATTGTGAGTGATGATTTCTTTTTCCCGTGTATCTTCCCCAGACCAGACTCATGATTCAGGGATATTCCTCTTTGCTCTACATATCTATGAAAATGGTCTTGATCTGTCTATCTCACAGTGCGAGACGAGGAACTGAAGCAGCACTGAGAAGACACTGGTGCTCACATGTTCCATTTTCCCAGGAACTTCTGCTGTTTTCACTTGGAATCAGAACAAAACCAACTTCTGAAACTGCCTGCATGAGAGAATTTTCACTCCAAAAACATAATTCAAGAAATTCTCTGGTTATTTTATGGGTTTTAAATAGTATTTTATTATATTTATATTATCTCTTCCTATGTTATGGCAGGTACTCTTGGCATGCCGTAATGACCCCAAATTTTTAAAATATTCTATTTTTATTTTCTTTTCAAAATCATTATGAGCAGCTGCTACTTAGCAGTGAGTGAAATAACCTTATCTCCTCTTCCAGATCAAAGTTTCTCCAGTTTGTATTGTAATTAAGGTGTTTCATTACTTATTAATTACAACATAAACAGGAGACACTTTGATCTAAAAAGTAAGATAAGATATTTCAGTCAGTGCTAASTAGTATTCACCCTAAATGATTTGAAAAGGCAAACAAAAGAAAACAGGCGAATACTTCCACGACTATTTTATGACATACTGATAGCCACTTTGCCTAATGAATCCTGCACCACTGGCACACCATGGAAAACTGAAAAAATGAATGTTACCAGAAACAAAAGATAATGAAAGTAAAAAGAATTTCTGAAATTTAAAAAATAGTTCTAAAATAATTCTTTAATTTGTTTTATTACACTTTTTTTTTTTTTTCTGTGAGATTTTTCACCAAAATCTTTATGCTTCCATGAAACAACTCTGGAGCGGAGGGGAGACTCAGCTTGCTCTGAAAAAATACTCTTCTCTGTCAAAACGGTTTTGGCATCTCCTGTTTTAATCTTCTCTTCATTCCTTATGTTGCAGACCCCAAATCATCCCACTCCTCCAAGCAGCAAGGAAATATGGCGCCTTTGTTTAATGACACATAGGAGGCTGAAGTATTAAGTGCCTCTTTTTTGCATCTGCATTAGTGGAAAATAAATAAATAAATAAATAAATAAATAAATAAATAAGGTTAACTGAGTCCAGATGCTTAAAACAATTAAAACAACAAACGCTGGAGCAGAGGCCAAAGTGGGAAGAGAATGGGCTGAAGGCTGTTTAGGTGCAGGCAGACCCTGACTGCATGCACCCTAGAGCCAAACCAGGCAAGGGAGACAGCTACGTTTTACACCTTACAGCCAAACTGGCAATCTCTGACTCCCTTAGTGGCTATTTGGRACAACCCATGTCCTTTATATATAATGTGAATATCTATTTACTGGGCAAGACTTTCTAAATATTTCTTTAGTCTTCCAACCTACAGGTTCCTACTGTCTCCTATAGAGGCACCAAGCAATCCATTTCTACAACAGTTGCCTKCAGCATCCTACTTCAAAAGATGTTCAGTGGCCTTGTAGATGGCTAAGGATGCAAAAGTCTGGCTTCGGAAGTCTTCTCTCTCCAATTCCAGCTTGGTAGAACATGGTGATCCAAGGAGAAGGTTGTAATTTTGGCCTTAAATCCTGCCTTCTAGTCTGTGGGAGCCTGAACGCTCTGGCTCCATCAAAATCAAGCTCTTGGAGATCCAAGATCACATAGGCTTTGTCTTTAAAATGTGGAGGAAAGGGACAAGGAAGTCCAAGGAATTATATAGCCACCTTAACTGCAACACCAATGGAGATACTGAAACACAGGGTTGAACACATGTTGCTCAGCCCTGGAGGGGAAGCGATAAGAAATGGATTTCCTAAGAGCAAATCATGTCGAACCAGTCTAATTTCCAGATGTGGCAAGGTGAAACAGCTCTTGTGAATAAAGCGGAAGCAAAAGCAACAATATCATGACTTCAGTGAGTCTTGTGGCTCCCTCCCAGGTAATGGTTTCACAAGACACGAAAGGAAAGAATTATCTGAACAACATTTCCACAGGATCCAGCACATCCCCCTGAAAGATCACACCTGGTGAAGTGCTGTCAGTGGTTTAGGGTAGCTCTCAGATCATAGATCACTCCTGCAGGTCCAGCGCTGCCYTTTGCTCATGTCTTACATCCTCTAGAGCATCTCAGGTAGCACCACGCACCTATGTGCACATTACTGAACAGAGCCTTCCCCATTAGTCAAAGGAGAATCTGCACACATTTGGCTTAAATTAAGGTACCCACAGACAGACCCTTACATTTGGATCATCTAAACATCTACATCTAAATTTACATCTAAACATCACAGAGTATCAGAGAAAATCATGGTGTGCAATACTTGGAGGAGAACTTTACCTTTCCGAAACAACACCTGAAGACAAGATACCCCATGGTGCTTAGTAGGACACTGGATGTCTCTGTGGGCAAGTAAACCTGACCCTYGCTGGCCACGTGGGAGGACAGCACAGGTGAATTCGAGCAAGGGTTTGTCATAAACCTGTATCTTTTCAATAATGCCTTAAAGAATGGACTAAATGTATACGGACCTACCTCCCATTTTCCAATGACGCTAGCGTGAGAACATTTCCACACAAATAGTTGTATAATTTCTCAGTGTGAAACATCTCATGATTCATATGTTTTCTTCACTCACATTCTGCTCTAGATGCAATTTAGGCTCATTAGAGCAATCAGTTGGCTCTTGTAGCTTCCCCCAGCTGGGACCTGTGTCACAGGTAGAATGGTTCTCTTCCAAAAATACCCTGATGTCTCGTCTGCCTTTTGAACTGCCACCTACTGAAAGTTCAGTCTACCCCATTTTCTTTCAGGGTGTCCTTCCCACAGAGAGTGTTTCATCCAATGGAGACAAACTTTCAGGTTCATTGCCTCAGCTCTGTTTGTGCAACCACTTGGCAGAGTTTCTAATCATTTGTAATTTTTATCTCACTGTTTTGATATGGAAAACAGCTCAAAGGCACCGTTTATTAAATTTCTTCACCCTTGGCAATACCTTGAACGTGTCATTTGCTGCAGCCACAAGCAAGTGGAAATCACTGCAGCAATTGCGGGCCCTTAGTCTTCTGGCTGATAGTGTTCTGGTTCCAGAGATAGGGTGAAACCCAGGCCTAGAATATGAAAATTTACATTCCCCTAGGGATTGAGCAAGGTTTTGCCTTGCCTAGACTTGGGACTTGTACTGCGTCCAGGTTCTCCACGGGATGAAATATTGCTCTCACTCTTCTATTACTCTCTGGTACGTTGCATCTTTTGCTGTCTCTGCCTCTGTGCTTGCATGTTCCCAAGCCAGAGACTACAAAAAGAGCAATAAAAAGAAATTTGCATCAGCCCTCTCACCCCTGGCACAAGGACATTTCCAGCACTGTCTCTCCTTCTGATGAAATCTTACCTCACAGCACAAGAGCATGAACTGGAAACAACCCCACAGAGACACCTTCYTCCCAGACTGCAGACTCTCCTCCTCATGATACAAAATATTAATTCGGCCTTCTGGATGATATATAGGTCAGACTTTCTTCAGATGGGGTAATGCGTTCTCATTCATGAAACCGAAGCTTGTTCCAAGGGCAAATCCTGAGAAGGGGTGTAAGAAAGAAGGCTGTAAAGTCATGTGTGATGGTAAAGTTAGATGAGGCAAGAACCATCCATTGAGTCTTCTGGTGAAAGAACAAAAGGAATCGACTGGTGCAACACACAAGGAGAAAGAGAAAGAAAAAAAGTAGGAAAGGAAGAGAAGAAAAAGAGGGAGAGGAGAGAGGAGAGAGAAACAGAGGAGAGAAAAAAAGAGAAAAAGAGAAAAGAGAGAGAGAAAAGGGAAGGAAGGAAGGAAGGAAGGAAGGAAGGAAGGAAGGAAGGAAGGAAGGAAGGAAGGAAGGAAGGAAGGAAGGAAGGAAGGAAGGAAG
>NW_020455843.1:3465706-3481392 GCF_003342845.1 Nothoprocta perdicaria | reverse complement strand
AGCTCTAGTATTATAAGCAAAGGCCTTGCTATTTTAGAAAAGAACTATTTTTGATGCTACTCATATCTGGCAATTTGGCATTATTTTTGCTGTCTTATCATCGTGTAGCAGGTTTGGGCATTTTTCTATACCAGTCCAGGGTCAGTGGCCACTGTGTGGACAGCACTCCTTATTGCTACTTGGGAATGAGAGCAACAAATTTGGGAGCCCCGTGGGAGGCTGAACTTGTATCTTTTCCTTCAGCCTTTCCTCCCCTCCTTAGAAAAGTTCTGCTCAAGCTCACACTTCATTTTTTTAGGCTCATGAATCTGCTACAAACGTGTGATTCAGAAGGTCAAGTTATAGGGTTGTCCCTGGTACTCTACCTTTTATCTTTTTATCTGGACTTTCTATAGGATTTTATGATTTTCTTTAAGGGTACAGTTCCTGGAATTAAATGATCTTAGGGAAAATTGCTGCATTCTTTTTCTTTCTCACAAATTTCTCAGTGATCATGATCAAAATTTCTCTCTAATTAGCTAATATACCAGAAGATATAACAGAAACCAAAAGGCTGTTTTCTTTTTTTTTTTTTTCTGTAAATTTTAGGATATTTAATCCAATCTCGTTCTTTGGAGAAGTGGAGAGGAAGCAGGGGATAAGATGATTCCTCTCTGGCCTTAATATCTGGAAAACAGCCTCTTCTGGCCTTAATATCTGGAAAACATTCATTTCTCGGGGCTCTCTGAATCAGCAGAAAGAGGGTTAAAAAAAAAAAAAAAAAGAAGGTAGGATTCATGCACAGTAACTTGGAACAGACTTCCAAGGGCCTCGAGGCTAAAACACAACAAACCAAAAAAATGAGAAAAACAAGTCTTGTTTCCAAATAAACAAGTTTCCTCTCCCCTCAGGTATGGGACTCGCAATTAAACCGCGCTCCTCTGCCAAGGCCTGTGCACCATGTGGCTTCGGTTACTGTCTCTGCAAGAATTTCGGCGAGGGCTCCAGGCCCCAAGGAAAGCTGGGGCTGACACCACCCTCCCCCTGCAATGCCCTTCCCCATGGAAGCCGCATTTTCTCCTCGCCACTAAGGGTTTTGTTGTTGTTGCTGTTGTTATTTTTGCCTCCCCCCGCTTTTGTTTTTTCATAAGCCCRGCCCTGCTTGAGTTCTGCGTCTGGATCCGAGCTGGATTTTAATTGCTCGCAGTGGCCTGTCCATGTTTGCAAAAGGAAACGTTCAGCAGAGAGGAGAGCAAGGTTGGGTGGTGGCTGTTAGACGGCAGCTCTTGGTGATGGGAGCCTTACTGCAATGATGCACAGACCAGGTCACGCTAGGGAGGATGAATTTCTGCCCATCTACAGTTCCCACTGCAGCCTGCAATATGACTGTGCCCTTACTTCTTCAGTTCCTGCTTTACTCTGTTCTGTAACGTCACTGCACTCGAGATTATTTTTGCATTTTGATCCAAAATTATTTTAAGACTATCAATCATTTTAAAACTCTTTTAATTCTTGGATGGTTACAGTCCATTTTGATAGCTCTCCTCTGGCTTGCTGACTCCACATCACCCACTCCTGGGCCCCACCATTCAAAGGAGACTCCAACACTCAGATAGTCTAAGCATGATTTGCCTTGGTAACACTTTGGTGGTTGATTTTCCCATGGGGTAACCTATTCTGGGGTAATTTATTGTGAAGAACAGCCCCAAAACTGCTCTAAGAGCATCTCTTGCCTCAAGTCTAGGATCAGGCCGGAGGACGTTTTGAGCAGACATGTGGCAAAGCTCTGACAAGATCAGGAGGTCTTCAACTCCATGTTGAGGAGATGCAAGTGGCTCTCTGATTCTGCACATGGCAGGAAAAAAAAAAGGGCATCCTTTCTCCTCTGAGCAAAGAGAGAATGACCCTGTTCCTCTGTCCAGTTGGGTGAGAGCTCTGAGGAGCACTACAGGACTTGCAGGACTGGAACAGGATGGTGTCCACAGCCTCGGAGGAAAGAAAGCACCAGGTGAAACACAGACACATCCAAGTTCTGGAGGTATCGTTGTCTCTGTCCTGTGCTGAGTCTGGATGAAMCATTGCATTATTCCATTTTATATGGGGATAAGGCATCAGGACTTTCACATATGATCTTTCCTCTGGTTTTCTTCTTTCCTYAGCAGGGAAGCCCCTGTTGACATTAACACGATTCTGTGCAGGTGTAGGGTAGGTAATAGCTGAGTAAGGACCATTAGGTYGGGTTCAGGATGAGTAAGTGGAAAATCCCTGAATTCTAAGTCTGGCTGGGTGATTCGTTCTCCTTTCACGAGGGGAAATGCCAGCCCAATTTTCTTGCTGTATAATGGGGCAGCATGACAATCCCCGCTCCCTAGAGCAACTAATTAATACTGCAGAAGTGCTTTGCCTATTGCGTTCACTGGTGATGATTCAGAGCATTTTACTGATCTTAACTAATTAATTGACACAAACTGCCCACCAAACAGGTCAGTTTGGTGCCTCTGTGTGGAAGCTGGGGCTGAGAGATGAGCCAACACATCCTCAGCTGGAAGGCTTTGCTCCACAGAGGCAGCTCAGATGCGAGCTTTGAGCCATCACCTGTATTGAAGTGCCTGAGATGCAGCAGTAAGACAGGATGGGAGCCTAGGAATCCAAACCCAGCTGAAATGTGAGCTGATAGTGATCTGTTATGTGACCATAGTCAAGGTTGTTTTGCTCAAAATGTAAAAACCCTAGAAGCAGTGACTGCCTTCCTATAGCACACCAGCACAGAGGAGTCCTCCGCTAGCTTAGTACCAGTAAACAGCAGCATCACACCAATAATAACAAAAATTTTCCTTATTTTATAGACCTTACAGAATAAACGTGTGCCCTCTGTGGAAGACACAAGTCTTCAGTTTCCAATGGTGCTTGCAGAAGTGGGAAGGGATTGCCACGCTGACAGGGACCRAGATGCATGTCAAGGCAGAGGATTCAGTATTGATGTGAAGTAAGAGGTGTCCCAAAGTGATGGTACATGAAGATAACAAGTAACACGGAGAAAGGGATAGAAAACAAGGCGAGTTCAAGGCACCCGACTGGGAAGGAGTACAGGAAGGTGGAGGAGGTGTGGGGTTGTGTCGAAAGGGGTGTGGAGGCAGTGGGGTGGAGGAGACAAAGCGATGCCAGAGGCCTTGCGAGTTTGGCAACCTGCGAGTAATAAAGGCAGGACAAATTGTGGCAGGGTCAAGGACAGCATCTATCTCCCATCAAAGAGACAGCATGGCTGGGGAGAGGGGGAAGAGCCAGCAGGAAAGCGGCAGCATCACACCCATAGCCCACGCTTGGCTGCAAGGGATTAGCTGGGGAATGTGAAAACGAAAGTGGGACTGAGGATTTGCACTGATAAACAGGGCCGGATTATCAAGGCAGAGAAGAGTTTCTTCTCTGCCTAGTGATCGGCAAGACTATTCCTCTCAGCAAACAGTTTATTTGCCACAAGTTAGAATATATATATATTTATATATATAWAAATATATATATTTATATATAATATTTATATATTTATTTATATATTTRTATATTTACATATATAGTTATATATATATACTTATATCTATACACTTATATATATATGTATTTATAGAATATATATGTTTATATATATATATTCCCAAGTATCTTATTTGGACTACTTGTTATAAAATGGTGTTAAAAAAAAAAAAAAGAAGTGAGAGGAAAAAAAGGAAATCCATTTTGATTTTTTTTCATTCTGAAATCAAATGACATAAATATGTTTATAGATAAAAGACTATAATCRATCTTGGTCAAAGAATACAATCTCCTGTCCTGGAAGTGAATTCTAGTGTCCTGTATGATTTAGAAACTATTTTTTTTTCCTCTTAAGTTTTGATTAAAAGTTATTATTTTCTGTTTAGCTATCAAAAAACCCTACATATTTACGTGTGCAATCTCACAGTAACTGCCTGAGATATGTCTGGATCAAATGCTAAGCCTCATTTTGTACTTAGGAGCTGAGCAAGTTTCATCTTGCCTAAATCACAGTATCTGAAATGACCACCCTGCTTTTATCTCTGCACTATTCTTAAGTGGGACTGTCTCCATCACTGGCTCAGCACCTGGAAACAGTGAACTTTCTACACAGTGTCAGACAGGGTTGATCCAACTGCAGCCTCTAAGCCGGTTATCACAAAAACAGGGTATGTTGAAGCAGGTTCCTTCCCTTCGGGGGATGTTCCTCCATCCCAAAAGAGCGAACAAGGAAGGGAGAGAAGSTTTGTTTTGTCTAAGGCACTATCAAAGGCTCCAGTTTGGAAAAGAAACTGCAACTGGGATATTTTAGATTTAGGGTACTTTACAAAGAGTATAAATCTGAAAGCTTTTAAGGACAAAAAAAAAGGCTTTCTTAAGAAATTCTGTATTTCCTGCTGTGCTGCCACAGAAGGAGTTAAATGAGGCACCTGTTTGCAGGCAAGTGAATGGCATGCCCTGACTAGAAGCATGGAGAATATCTATATGCAGATACGGGGGCACAGGGAGTGCAAGCCTGGCTTCTGAGATGATGGGGTTATGTATCCTTGTGTCCTGAAGAAGGGTAAGGAAAGCAGCTGTGGCTGATTAAGAGACTCATAACTGGACACAGTCTGGACCCTGAGGCTAGATACATCATGGAGCCAAACATCCTGGGTACTCACCATGCCCTGACTCTCAAAAGCAATAAAGAACCCTGGTAAAAAGCTTTAGAGTCACCTGGAGGCTAAATAAACTCCAAGCATACATCAGTGACTCCAGTACCAAATTTTTTCTGACCTACAAGGTTCACCATGACCCCTATCTGCATGCTGAAAAAGGAACGAGAACTTCGTATCTCATCATCCACAAATCACTCACATCCATCCCTTTCTCTGTGATGAATCTGGTAACTGCAGTCCTTCTTCCTGGAGTCAGAGGAGTTCAAAGGGACCAAGGCAGATGGGAATAAGGGAGGGCGGAGGTGTCTGTTTGTTACATTCAATCCAAACCACCCATCTGAGATAGCCCTTATTCTAGGTCATTTCCAAAGGCAACTATCTCCAGCCTTCCTGTAACCTGGACCTGAGATAAACTGAACAAGTGTGAGGGTTACAGAGGCTTAGAGTAGCTGCTAACCCTATGGAAGAGCGAGCTTCATATCATTTCTTCCACATTAACTCTCTGAGCATCCAAGAAAGTGGATGGAACTCAGCTTTGATTTTGGAGGCAAGCTCCACAGGATTAAGTTAGCAGGGACCTACCTTCATTGGATTTGTGCTGCATGAGGTTTAATTCTGCCCATGGAAGGTGAGTTCAGAGGATTGCTGGGCAATGCCACAGCTGGAGCAACTTTCTTTGACATAACCAGCCTTTCCCAGAGTCTTCATCCAGCACTGGGAGACTCCTGGCTATAGTCCCCATCAAGTGCTCCATTTCAGCACATCTTGAGCTTCAACACTGCAGGTGAGGGCTATATGAGTGAGGCTGTTGGAAGGGCTTGCACTTTGCCTGAAAAAAATAGGAAGAGCAAAGGGCTTCTGCCATAGGTGACATGAACAATCTTCAGCTTTTGCCAGGAAAAAATCCCATGAAGTTTGACAAACTATACTTGTGTTCTAGACTAGTATTTTGGAGGCCTGGATGGATCCATCCTTCACAAAACCACACAGTTATGCACACCAAGTCACTCTCCTCCCTCTCCAACAGTCTCCCTTTCTCTCCCGTGGGTTCTCCTTGCGCACCTATGAGTCCGAGCTGGGTCTGAGGGCTTCTCCCTAGGACCAGAGCATCAGATCTGGGATGAGAGAGCAGAGAGGTGATATAAAGAGACCAGAAATTTGGGGGGAGAGGGAAGGGCTGTGCAGGCATCCAGACAGGCTGAGCCTGTGGGGGCAGGTACTGTCCGCCCTGCCCTACGTGGGCTGCCAGGTATGGGTGCAGACAGGCCTCGAGGGAGTGGTGGTCAAAGGAGGCAAATCAAATGTTGGGGAGTTTTAACAAGGCAAGGTTTACAAGGAGGGCGTGAGCGTGTGTGTGTGTGTGTGCACACATCTGCACGAGCTGACCCAGGAGCAGATGCRTTACAGAATCACAGAATCACAGAATGTTCAAGGTTGGCAGGGACCTCTAGAGATCATCTAGTCCCACCTTCCTGCTCAAGCAGGCACACCTAGAGCATGTTACCTCTCCCTGCAGACCTGGCTTCACCTGCCTTCACTGCAATATTATTAGGAAGGAATGTGAGGAAATGAGTGGAACAGATGACAAAAGACAAAAGTGTGATTGTGTATAAATCCAYGGGACACTCCTAGCTTGGATAGTCTCTATGTTAATTCAGAAAGCATAGAGTTGAAAGCGAAAATGACACTAATACCTGTTGGTAGAAGTGACCAACCAAAGGTTCGGAATGGCTTCTGGATGGAGTTAGATGAGTGGCTAAGACTCTTAGGCTTCAAAAATAAACCCTGTGCAGGTTGGAGGGGAATGTGTCAGAGTTCTGGAAAACAACACCCCCAAAAAAAAGTTTTCCTGGAGAAGGTGAATAAAGAATGACTGTTCTCACCATCTCATGTCACATCCCAAGTTCTTCTGTTAGCAGCCTGGAAASAAAAGGAATTGCTTTGTGTGTAATCACAAGGAATCACGTGTGTCCATCTAGTTGGGAACTCATTGTTCTTAAAGCATATATGAGTTCAGAATGAGATTGGATGAATTACCCCAGGGCACTTCCATCATCAGCTGTGAAAAAAATCACTAGGAAGAAAAACAACTYAGTTGTGCCCTGGTGCCTATGCTCCCAGCTTCCTCAGCCTAAACACAGCCCTGCTGTCATCGTAAGCAACAGCTACTGATCCCTGATATCCATCACCTCCCAGGCTGGGGCACAGGAATGCAGAAGCTCAATTCAACTGCTTACACATAGGCTTCCAGTGACTTTGCAGACGCTTTGGGGTATCAGAGGGCAAGCAAAGGATCAGCCGTTCTCCTGCAGTGATAGCTGGAAGCCAACAGACTATGCTGTGCTACCTACATCTGCGTGGTCAACTGATTCACATCCTCTACCAACCTTACTGATGAGAACACCACTGACTGCAATGGGATTTTAGATTTCTAGCACAAAAGTAAGCTCTTATTTTCATAAATGTCTACGTTTAGGAGTCTGCTGAACCTCCATCTAAATGTCTTACATAAGGCAAGACAAGTACTGCTCTTAAATATGATGGGCAGTGATCAATGGGATGGCAGAGAAGATTTGAGGCAGGACTTTGGTGCACTTAGTTGGAAGATCTGCACTGAGGTGACTTTACATCTTTCAGAAGGGCTTGGGTGACTTCTTACCCCTCCAACACTACTGGAGCGCAGTGCTTCTTTAGTAGCTCCCAACTTGCGACAAGGAGAAGAGAGGAAAAACAGATAATAAAAGGGCAAAAAAAAAAGCAGCCAGTGGAGACAGAAGAGCTGTCTCTGTCTAGATGTCTACTATCAGTAGTAAAGCAGCCTTTACTACTGATAGGCTGCATGAATGACCAGGCACGCCTGACCCCTAGCTTGGAAGGAATTGAGGATATGTGCACAGGAATGCAATCTACAGGGAGAAGACTGAAAATGGAGAAAAGCTTGGATAAGGAACCCAGGCAGAAAGACAAAACGCAGAAAAGCTAGATGAGGAAACTCGAGAGAAGGTATCCAGCTAGACACAAGCCTTGCCAGGTCAGCTAATGCAGATGTGTGCACAGGGTCCTGAAAGCCTGAATGCGTTTCTGAAATGGCTTCGCATCCACTAAAGACGGTCAGGATGGGAAGCACATGGGACTGGGTGGTTCACTTTGGAGCCCTCTCTTCACTCCAGCACAGTTTACCTTTCCTTCATCCTCCTCCCTGAGATACAGCATGATTTCTGTCCCTTTCCAACAGCAGAGGACAGGAGTAATTCCTTCTGGAGAATCTGCAAGAGGGAATTTCAAGCAGGCAGGAGGTAATTAGCAGCTCTGGAATTTCTCCAGGCCATCCACTTAACATGCAAGGAGCAAACAACAACAACAAAAAAAAAAATGCAAGGGGATCTTTGACCACAAATAGTCCCAGGAAGTTGGCCTGAGCATACTCCCTTTATTTGCTTGAGCACCTCGGTGGGGATGAATAGCTTTGAGCAGTTCAGAGGTTTGAGTCAGAGCCGGGCTGTGGTGCACCTATGCTGGAGAAAACCTTTCTTCCCCAGCCTGCTATTCCTCTGGGAGGAGACACCACACCCCTGATGGGAAAGCAGGTGCCTGGGGTAACGGGGGCRGGGAGGAGAGTGCATGTCAGGGTTTAATCAAATAATATGTCCACCCATCCTGTGATTTTCTCTGGAAGCCCAAACCGGGAATTTTCCAACCACCTGGCCCTTGTTTTCCCGTGCTCATTTGCCTTGGTGATGTGCTCTGCTTCTGTGCTCATCTCCTCAGTGCTGCAGGAGGAGGAATGAGGAGGGAAGGACGTGGAGGCACCTCTTGAACCAAGTCCCTGCCCTCCTACCTCTTCTGCTGAGGGTCCTTGGGTGCTGCTGATAGGGTCCCAGTCCTGTGCTCAGGCAATGGCTGCACCACGGGTCAGGATCACAGCCGATGGGAGCCAAGGTCAGGCGTGAAGGTGACCACTCAGGACCACAACATCTCCTGAGAAGGCAAGTTTGGAGACAGTTCCCATCTCCTGACCACCACCTCACTTGATGAAAGTCAAGGTTTTGCTGGTATATACTTTTTGCTTGGGTGCTTCTGAAACCCCAYCAGAGCAGCTGAACCGAGTACGGACTTTTCTGTTGTGCTTTCCCCAGATGTCTCCCCCAAGACCTCTTTACCATGCTGAAGTCCTCATCACCTCATAGATAGCTGAGCGCATTTATCTCCTGCCCCACAAACTCCTACAGTGTGCATTACTTCACCCGAAGAAAACCAAGTTACAGAGAAAATACAGCGCAGATCCCTAAAGCGATTAGGATCTCCCCTTGTTCAGATATCTCATGTTTGGGCCGTGGCCAGGGACCTCTTAAGACAACTGAGGAGGATCTTTAGATTGCAAACCCCAGCACAAACCTGCTACCCAGCACTAGCGAGAAGGGATGAGCRCGTAAAGGCTGTGGAGTGTTGAGAGTGCCCAAACTGCAGGGAATGACCTGTCTTCTGCACCATCACCCACCCCATTTGCCTGCCCCAGAGCAGGAAGAACATGACCTTCCCTATCAGATGTTTGTCTAACCTCTGCTTTAAACTCTGTAAGGCCAGAGGTGCCACCCCCTCTCCCCCAGGCAGCTGATTCTTGCCTCTCATTGTCCTCACCACYGTATTAGTGCTTTTCTACACATGTGGACACAGAGAGCAAATGCAGTCACCTTTTACAGCCTTAAAAGCAGTATCATCTCTCCTCTAAACTAAACAGCCTCATTTTCTGCCCCTTCCCAATGTGGCATCCTTTACTTCTTGATCATTCTGGAGTTTGGTCTCTTGGATGATAYCCTCGCGCCAACTTTCTTTGTGTTTAGCTCCTTTATGCCCTTGTAGGTCACAGTTTCCCATGGATGCTCTTCTTGCAAGTGCCCCTCAGCGCTATGGGGCTTGTGGCCTCGGCAGCTGCTCTCACCTGGCTCATTCCCACCGCAAAGCTTTGACCACTACTTTTCCCATCAAAGCAAAGCCTCAGTTACTCAGAAGTTACTGAGAAGTTACCTCGCTGCTGGCAGAAGCAACAGTCTATTTGTACCACACTACTGGATCAGGAGGGGACAGGTTACAAGTACATAACACTTAYATAAAGGCCCTTTGGTTACTGCCAGAGAGCCTTGGGTGTCAACACTAAGTATTATATAATGCATATATGACATACAGTAACATAATACTGGTTTATACTTGCCACATCACACCAAAGGYTCCTCTTCTTCTACATATAAGGAAGGACCAGTCCGGTCTGGGATGTTTTCCTGGGTGCCAGCACCCACACGTATCTTTTGAAAGCCCAGAGGAGGAACACATGGATGGGATACAGCTTCATCTCCTGAACAACCACCCTAACCCTAACCCTGAACAACCACCCAGTGGTCATTCACACTCACCCTAAGCAGGAATCCTTAGTTTGCATCCAGCCTTTCTCTCAGAGGTCTAATGTTGCCCTGCTGCTACTTCTTTCCCCTTTCTCCTGGAATCTCATTTTCTGCTGAGCAACAGCACATAATAGTAGCAGAAATGGAAGGGACATTCAAATAAATATAACTATGCTAGGAGGATAAAGCAGTGGCTTTAAATCTCCTCCAAGTGAAAACTAAGCACACGGTTTCTCCAAGGCAAGACTCTAGCTACTGTCTAAAAGTGGGATGACAGAATGATYGCTGGACCCTCTGTCAGGAAAGCCACCCTGTCCCTAAGTGGCAGACAGGGATAGGCAGCAGACTTGTGGCTTGAGCTGCTCAACTTGGACAATATCCTGCTTGCTTTGGGGACAGCAGCAGGTCTGGTGGGAGCTACGTGCTGAACCGAGGTGCTCTGGGCTTGCACGGCTCATCCTGCCGTTGTCACCTCGGGAGCCTCTCCGAGTGCATGACCCCGGGTGCATCATTGGATTCTCCATGACTCAGATTCCTATGAAGTGGGACTTGTACTTCCTTGCCTTGGAGCAGGAGGGCAAAGGTTGGCTAAACGCCCTCAGATACAGCCAATCTCCACTTAGATATACAACCAACATGCAGCGGAGCCTCCCAAGTGATTTGGTAATGCAACGAAAAATGGTGATGCCTTGGCCCCAACTGGGCTCCTTCTGAACCATTCCCAAGAAACAGCTTTTGGCAGAGCATGGAAAAGGTGTCACTGAGCTGTGGCTCACGTAACATCAGGAAAAAAATCACAAACACCCCAACGAGCCTGCTCGGCCTCTTCCAGGACTTTGTATAATGGGAGTAAGGAGAGTCCTCCCCGCTGAGTTGTAATTGCTCAAGGAGTGGCCCCTAATGTAATTAACAAGGGTACTTTAATTAAGGACCCAGAAGAATGATGCTCAAAACAAAGCCATCTCCTCCATGAGGGGGGGAGAAAACATATATATATATATATATAGTTTATATAGAGAGTTATGTATATATAATGTTATATATAAAATTATATACATATATATATGCAATATATTATATATCTAGAAATAAGTGAGGTTGTGGTGGTGGCTGCAAGTTCCAAGGGGTGAGGATGTTCGTTTGGTCTGTGTCCTATCATTACATGCCGTGAAATCACCCGACATCAAAGGAGCATGAAAGGCATGCGGCGAATGCCGCCTCGCCGTAATTGTCTGGAAAATTAAAGTTCAGCCGTGCCAGCCATTGTGTGTGCAATATCCTCGGGCAGGAAGGTCGCTCCTGGAACAAGTAGGTGGGTCTAGCAGCCCGGCAAGGCAAGGTTTGCAAACAGCTGGCACTCCACAGCTGATTCCCTTGCTTCCCTTGTTTCATCCCCCTCGTTGGTGAAGGGTCACCCTGGGGCTTGGATGGCCAAGACGGAGCCTGAGGAACTTACTCATCCTTTGTGCCATCTTCCTCAGGTCAAAAAAAACACATATCGATAGGAGTTTCCTTGTGTAAGGAATGAGTAAACAGCCACTGAGGCCAGGGRGAGCAGAGCCAAGCAGGGGCTTAGCAAGGACTTGAGGATTTGTCCAGCAACAGACATTTTCTGTTCTCAAGTGCTCTTTTCCAGTCCTGGTTTAAATGATTCAAACAGCAGAACATCCACAGCTTGCTTCATTCATTTYGATGCAGATCTCAAACCTTAACCTTTCTTTCCTGACCTGGAATGACCTCTTGGAGAGCAATGCTGGTTCCCAGCTCATTTCCACCACGGCTATAAGGCATGCACCAAGCTGCATGGGCATCGCAAGCTCTGCATGGGCATCACAAGCTCTGCATGGTCTTCCTGCAGGAGGGCAATGCCTGGACTTCAGCAGCACATCCTCACAACAAAAAAAAAAGATGGGGAGAGAACAGCACTAACTCAGTGCTTATGGAGGACGCTTGATGGAAGAAGCCAATGCTGAAAGAGGCAGGGATCACCTTCCAAGCCTGCATGGAGCAGTGACCCAGCACCATGCTGCAGCTTTGAAAAAACTGCACACCAGGCCCCAAAGAAGCCTTGACTTTTTTTTTTTTCTTTTCTTTTTTCTTTTTTTAGGAGGAACATTGCTCTTCTGCCCTGGCTTCACTTCAGTTCTTCTGTCTAGTCCCGCTTGCTGTTGCAGTTTCGCTTGGAGATGTTCCTTACCTCCCCTGGGATGTTTAAAAACTAGTCTGGACAAAGTACAGGACAGAGGAACAAGCACGTAGGGGTAGAGGGATGGAGTAAATTACTTAATGAGTTTTTTCCCAGCCCTAACGCCTGTGATCGTATGACTTCACCTCCTAAACAAGCTGTTGCTTAACACTGCTGGCACCGCTGCGTTCCACCCCAGAGATGACCGCATTGCAATGGGAGGTGAGCGGGCCCCCTCTATTTATGACCTGCAAAATGATTTATGATCTATTGGAATGAAAAGTGCAATATGAATGTCAGGTATTATAAACTGTTATTACGCTTCTGCTTCTGAAAACGCTCCCCTTTTGAGTTTTTGAACTATTTAATGGCAAGATAATATCCACAGCAACAACCCAAATTACAGGCTGCTTTAGGCAACTCATTAATATTGTTTTATAAATGAACATAATATTCCCGGGCAAAAGTTGAAAGTGCTTAAACCCTCTTCTTTTATTTTTTAATGGCAAAATACCCAGAAACAATTTTCAACATCCAATAATKATGATTATTAATAACTCACATTTATGTAGCACCTTTGATCGTAAAGCATATTACAAACAATTGTGTATATATGCAAGCACACACACACGTGCAGAACCAGTATCTCCGCATACCACTGGGCTATCAATCCTCATATCATGCACGGCAGCAGAGATCCCAGAACATTTTGTTCAATGCTACCGTTTTTGCCTACATCAGCTCGCAACCCCATACATGGGGGAAGTCACCTTGCCTGATTTCAAAAATCATCCCTATGCGACAGCTTCACAAGACTTATCACATGCAACCAGAATGGCAGCAGGAATGTTAGGGGGGTTGTTTTGGTTTTGTGCTGCTTTTTTGGKTTTTTTTCCTTTGTTTTTCAGGCTGCAATATGATTCGCAAAGCTGGAGTTGAGCCAGCTGGGGATCACACCCCTACTCTTACACAATTGCCATGGGGACTTTGCAGGATTACAGAAGTGGCCAGGTACTTGCTTCTTCCATCTCATCCAAGGATGCTGCTTGCTTCCCTGTCACCTGTAGAAGTCTGGTCTCACTGCTACCTTAAAGGCAATCTACTGAAAAAATGGGCAGACACAACATAACTGAAGATCTTGAAAGGACTCCAGAATACTATGTATACCACTAAACTCAATGATTTAGACGTGACCCTGCTGCTCTATAGGGCTCAGAGGTCTCAGCATCTGGTGGCAGCCCCACAAAAGGCAGGTAGAGTCCAACACAAGAGACACCTCCAGCCCCATCTACAAGGACCACCCTGGCAGGACAAGRACAGTAGTATTTTCCAAATGCATTCTGCAGTCAAGTCCCCAGTGGTTCTTGTTCATTTACATCACTTTGGAAAGACATTAGTGATAAAATTTGCAGATCGTGACCCACGTGGATGCTTCGACAGATGTTTCCTACCTAAATCTCCAGCTTGGGCCCTGGTCTCTGGTATCCTTGCTAGGCCTAATCCAGGCAAGATTTAAACACAGGCTTCAGTTCACCTCTAAGTCGAGGCAGCATTTGACTCACAGGGGCCCACAAGCATAGATTAAGGTAGGAGCCCCAGACCTCCTCCCACCCACGCCCTGGATGAGTTACGCTGATACTTATCTTAGCTTCATGGGGCTCCTTTAGCTAAAAGCCTCAGAAAATTACCACTGTGGCTCACCCCTAAGAGAAGCTCAATGATGATAGTCCTCCCAGAGACAAACCGGAGCAGCTGGTCTGAAGGAAACAGGGTGCCGCAGAGTGAGGATGCTTGGAGGACGCTACCCTTAGGCAGGAGGGATGGACAGGGCAAATAGAGGATGCACAGAAAAAAATAGGGAGGTAGATGCTGAATTGATGGTGAGGGGTGAACCCAACCCAACCAAAATCTGAACCCCACAGCAAAATCTGCTGTGCACTGTGTGAATGTTCAACCTGCATAACCATCCCCTTGGGTCCACACTGGAAAAGACTCCCAAGTGTGCTGCAAGGATGCTGGGGTTGCTCTGGGGCAGCAGCTTTTCAGAAAGACATAGATCCATTGGTGAAAATCCTGCTTAGGGTGAAGGGGAAGAGTGGACGTGGCCAGCGGGGAGGGAGCAGCACGGGAAAAGTGGATGGTTGGTCTAGAAAAGTCAATGGGAGAGAGATGAGGATCTGCTGCTACGAGGAAGCGACTAATCTAATCTCCGTGCCCTTGGTGGTTAGGACGAGGAGTCCTACATTTAAATTCCAGCAAGGGAGATTGATGTGAGACACTAGGGAGAACATAGATAAGGAAAGAGAAGTACCGGAATAGATTGGCAGGAAGGTTTTCAGGAACAATTTAGACAATATCGCTCAGCGATGACGTAGGTAGCGCTCATCCTGCCCTGTGGCAAGGAGGTGGACTACGARACCTCCTGTGTTCCCTCCCTCATCTCATTTCTATGTCTGGGTGTCTTCTAAGCCCGCTTTGTACCATCATCTCAGCAAGACCCTGGCCCAAACCAGGCCACAGACCAAAGGGCAGATGGAAAGCAAGGCATGAAGTGCAGCAGACCCCTTTGCCCACTAGGCTGTTATTCTGGGGACAGCAATCACATGGAAACATGACACAATTTGGGGATTCCCGCAGGAATTAAGGCCTCCTGACAGGACGGGACACAGGGTTACAAGACTCTTCAAAACCAAACAGCCCAAGGCAAGAGGCCTCCTCTGCCCTCACCAGCCCCACCACCACCTCTACTCTATCTTGCATACAAGCAGCAACAGCCACAACGCAAACTTGGAGGAAAAAATTGGTCACTGCTCAGGAAAGATACTGCGGAAACCTGAGCTTCTTTTTTCTGTATCCAATGTTATCCACAGGGATGCTTTTTCCCCGCTAAATTCATTATTTGCCTTTATAAATATATACTATATATATATATGTATGTATGTATGACTATTTTAAAAGAACCGGCGCCAGAGAGGAACTAGACAGATAAGCACTGGGAAGCTGCTTTCCTGACCTTGTGGGCCAGGTTTTCTGGCGTGGCACAAGCCCAGCTCCCTCCATTGTACTCCTTCCAAGGAGACCAATTTTCACCCACCGAGGATAATAGAGCTAGGCTCATTTACACCAGCTGATGAGCTGCCTTATGACTGTCCAAGATCCCAGATGTGCGTTTCACAACAGCAGAGCCCTTGGTATCCTGGCCAAAATCTAATTTGGGTTAATTATGTTCTGTCTCCTTAAATTCCCCCTAAGGTTTCAATTGGATTCTTCTTCACTTCCTGCCCTAACCTGTTGTGTAGCGTTGATGTGCAGAGTTCAACAGCTGCTTTGTTCCATCCCACACTTAATAGCTCCCCAGACAGCTATGGCTCTGAAAATAAATTGGAAATTGTTTCCTCATTATCAGGAAGGTGCATTTCCAGAGCTACCTAAAAAAAA
>NW_020455843.1:3431170-3465536 GCF_003342845.1 Nothoprocta perdicaria | reverse complement strand
GAGGAGAGGAGAGGAGAGGAGAGGAGAGGAGAGGAGAGGAGAGGAGAGGAGAGGAGAGGAGAGGAGAGGAGGCAGATTCCTCACTGCTAGGGAGAAAAAAAATAAAATTCACTAGTGGCTTTTGAAGGTCAGGCTGGTTTGCACACACCTGGCTGTTGACTTCATGGGGACCACGGCAGTTCCCACCAGCGCCCAGTCAACTGGCTTCACGTGGAGCTGAGCTGCCTTTCATCAATCAGGGCATAAATCGTCRTTGTTAGCAGAGCTGGAGCAATTTGTACTTCACCAAACTGCATGTGAGCTGAGCCGCAGCAGTGAAGGGTGTAGCTTCCACCCTGCCTGCAGTTTTATGACATAAACATGCATTAACATGATAGAAAAACAGCTTGGATCATGTAAAAAAAAAAAACTAGCTGCCAAGCTTATGTGGGTAATGCCCCATACTATGTGTTTTAGACTTAGCCTTCCCCATCGATCCAGTCCCCATTCAGCAGCAAATTAAACATTTCAAGTTTTACAAGTTTAGCCCATTGAGCACGGAGGAAACAATGCTGGTYGAATTATTCAGTGTGAACTATTTGTCAAATTCTCTTCTCTTCCCTGCTCTTTTTATGAGCTGTCAGAGAACGCACTCTGATTTTCACCCATTTATTCCCAACTCTTAGCGGCTTATTTTTAGTCTAGAGGTTTCTCACCAACTTTGTGCAGCGAGTCCTTGGTTAATTATTCAATGTGTCAAATTTGCTCTTCGGGATGTGTGAACAGGAATTAAGGAAAGGTTTAAAAATAAGCACAGGCTTTCCTGAACTGAAGTCATAAACCCTCATGCTGCAGGGCAGCCTTTAATGATGTGGATTAGGAAGAAACGTCCCCCATGGACTGCTTATTTCATAATCCAATGCTGGATTTTTCTCGCACCTTCCAAGTYATGCACGCAAACTGAACTTGGTTTGCAAGCTTTCCCACCACAGGGCTTAAATGGATGGGACAAATTTAGCTTAAATGATTGGGACAAATTCGGCTTAAATGGACGGGACAGACTTCCTCAGTGCTGGTCTTCCTCTTCTCCCATTTCCAGTGTCAGGGTAGGTCACAACTTACTCAAAACACTGTTGCAGAGGACTAATTCTACACAAATGAGAAGTTGGTCTGCCTTTGGCAAGCCTCCTTGCAGCTAGCTGCACTTTTTTTTTTTCTTGTCTTAAAAGATATGGATCTTTCCTTGTTTGCAGATTTTTGGATCCCCACCCTCTGTGTCTGGAAGAGGAAGGAGTGAGAGGAAAAACAAAGCCGACTACAGTGTGTTCTCCAGATGGAGCTTTTTTCTCAACTTTTTTTTTTTTCCTCTGCCAGAGATTGTAGTGACACTGGAGATGAAATGGTATTYCTGCTTCTTCTCAGACACCTCAGTGGAGAACTGAGCAGACATGAATAGATAAAGAGGCCAACTTATCCTTCCACTCACTTGGGGTAAATCTTAATTACTCCCAATTTAGGAACTCTTCATGTTCATCATATACATGAAAGGACTGAGTATTAAAGTCCTACYTATTTGACTCCATACCTTCCTGGTTCTGCCATGTAGCCTGGAAGGAAAGCAACAGGGCCACTCCGAATCAGTCTTCTCAAATTTAAAGAAAATGATTTCCAGCATCCAGTACTAGCAGGAAAGAAACAGTCCATCAGTAAGAAGCTTCCTCAGATGAAAAGTTGAGTTTTTTTCCTGAACAAGCAGCACTATATTCACCACAGGCTATCCTGGATACCCAGGCTATCTCCAAAGCTCACACATAGCATCCCAGCTGYCAGCAAAACCAATGGGGATGCATCAGTTTGCAAGATCCAACTTCTCATCTGCTGCTTTAAGGCCTTTCTACCACAGCTGGGCAGCACTGCTGTTCGTATTAGACTCCTGGCCATTTCTTTTCTCACTCTCTCTTCTCCATTGCCACTATTTCTTTCAGGCATGTTCAAATCTCCTGGGGAGATCTAAATTTCCTGAAGTTAAGAAACCTGAGGGAAGCACCTGAAGAAACACTAGCACTAGGTTCAATATAAACCTGAAGATGGCAAAGAAAARTACCCTACACAAGACTCCCATCACCACGAGGTCCCTGCATGGTACAACCAGAGCACTAGCTCCTCAGCAGGCAGAGCTGAGCCTGGCTGCAGCGAAGTGCTGATTTCCACCAGATGAAGATGCTGGCTGAGCATCCACCTTCCTCGGCGATCCAGAAGTGCTGACAAGACCCTGGGAAAGGCAGGGGGCAAGTGTCCCTGATCCCTTGGGGACCCCATGGAGCTCAAGGGCAGCTCTGGAGGTCAGGGACCCCAAACATGYCCACGAAACAAAGGGGAAACGAAGGATCAGAAACAAAGCAGGGGGATTAATCCAGAAAGTCACCAGGACAGAGCAGCAGGCCAGTGCCCCGGGCTGTTTACGCTCTGATCTCTCGCGCTGGCAAAACCAACGCTGAAATCAACCCCAGCCCTTGAAGTCATCCAAAGCTTGCCTGGGTAAGGAGCGAGCCAAGAGGCTTTGTAGGAATAAATCCCCCAGGCATGGTGAACTATTAGAGGAAGAGAGTTAATCTGAAGGAGGCTGGTGGAGGGTGGGGGTGGGCAGGGGGTTTAGATGCGACTGGAATTTGGAATGTCCTAATTATCCCAGCGAGTTGTGTTGACTTGATTAAGCCAAAGCCCAGCTGCTTCCAAAGTTTTGGGTGAGTGGGAGGGGTTCCAAAAACTGGGAAGGAAGGTGGGGCCAGGACGGGGTGAAACTCCTGCCTCGCACTGCCGGGACCGTGTCAGTGGGAACGGATGAATGCAATGGGGTTTTTGCCTCCCTGCTGTCCGCACACTGAGTATATTTTTCAAAGCAGGAATAGCACCTCAAATGACCAGACCTGTTACCCAAAGAATGGTGAGCATCCCCAAAAAGAGAGGAGCTGGGGGAGCCAGAGCCTGCACAACAGTGGTTGAGCTCCCTCTATTCAGCATAAATAAAACTGGAGAGAAGGGGGAAAAATGATCCTGGAGCAGTCAWCCCAGGCCGAGCCTGCGAGGCTGCGAGCAGAAGCCAGGACACCGGCCGTGCCCTAGGGTTTATCAGGAGGTCCCATCTCCTGAGCATCGCTCCTGCTGGCACTGGATTGCAGCTGGGGCTGCTGCAAGCTGCTCCTCACACCCACGCCAGCGAGAGCAAGAAGGTGCAGATCGGACGGCAACAGGAAAGGGGGGTTAGATGAGGCATGCATGAGTTCTCTAACCAGGATGCTAAGTGAATTTGCTAGGGATGTTCTGGAATCACCATCATCAGAGGGTTCTTGTCCCTCTTTTTCTGGGAACAGATTAAACAGGTATCTGTCAGAGATGGATTAGGTAGAGCTGATCCTGCCTTGGGGCAGCAGCAGAACCAAGGTAACCTCAGATGGTCCTCCCAGCCCTTTTTTCCCATAACTCTGTCACAGGAACTAGAYAGATACTGGCACCATCTGCGAGTGGGTGATGTGGCCTTATGCCAATGCCTGGTCCATAGGGAGGATGTAAGACCTGCCTCTACAAGTGATTCCTGCAGGAAAGAGGCAGGTCTCCTCCGGCTCAGGCCAGCATTTCAAATAAGGACTCATTTATTACCGTAGGTCCTTGGGAGTGCGTGATGGCAAAGTCACTGAGACCATGCCAAGTTGTGGCCTGACACGAACTCTCACTGGAGCTAAAAACTGAGAGATATCAAGAGTGGGAACCTGAAAGAAACCACCATGTCACACAGCAAGACACAGGCCTTGAAGGGCGTTCCAAAGGGGGAAGAAAATAAATGTGTCTTAGCTGTTTGTTAAGATGATGATGCCCATTTTGTGGTAAAAGGAGAAATAYTGGTGCCTGCCATGGAGAATCTAGGAAACCTATCTCCAGCAGCAGATACTTGCATATGTGGCCACCACATCCACATCATGGGAGTTAGCAGCAACAGGCTGTGAATTCTGTCATCAGGGGCCTAGGAAAGCAACCGGTTGGGTTTCCAGGAGTGACTCTCTGAGCTCTCCCCCGTCCTCCTCCTCTCCCCACTTCTCGTCTCTCTCACAATCCAGTTTGCCATGAGAATCACCAAAATGAGCAGCTACTCTTGAGGCACAACTGCAACAAACTCTGTAGACAAGCCCAGGCATAGAAAGAGACCCAGGAGCTCCAGAGACTTTCCTCACTTAATCCCTTCCCTCTGGYACATCAACCAGATCCTCCACTCTTGCTCCAAAAACCAAACCATGTCTGTGAMAAGTCCATAACCTCCACGCTTGCTCTGCCAGGGAGAGAAGAGAGTGTGCTGCTTTATTTGGTGTTGTTTTAAATCCTGGTTTGATCAGATTGGGGAACTAAAAGACAAGCATTCCAGTCTAAAAGATATACAGCCATTYGCACGGTGTTTGTGCTGAGTGGGCATCACACATCTCAGGGAAAGCTCCTCTTCTAGGAGAGTTTTAACAGGGTAAATCTCAGAAAACGGGCCTGAAAGAAAGACATAGTCGAAAGCCAGAGGAAAGACCCAGTATTTCCAGCTGTTCCCAAGAGACAAGAAGTGTGGAAGAACCATTTGGGCTGAGCATGTTCCAGGGTCATACCTGTGAGAGAACTAAATACATGCTGGAGAAGGGCCAAAACATGAAAGATCAGACTGTTTACATGCTGCTTATGGTAGAAATAGCCTGACTCCTAAAATATAGAGAAGAAATTAATGAAGGTCCCAGCACAGACTCATGCACCAGTGGTGGACATGGGCTAGAGAATGAGAAGTTTGGGAGAACCTGAGTTGTTTCAATACTGTTTTCAATAATGGGTCTCTTGGTCCACAAGCAAAGTAGTCCAAGCCTAGATTGTGATACTGCAAGCCCTGAAATGGTCAATTCTTAAAGGTGTTTTCAAATTAAGCCAAAAACACAATCAGAGCAGAATTGTCCACGGGAAGAAACRCCCCTGAAGATGAAAGGCCTTTAGGGGTTTTCACTTGGGTCACTTTCCCAAGGACAGTACAAAATTTGTCACAAGCACTTGACAGAAGCCCCTTTTTCGGCAGAGAAGCCCCTTTTATTCATGTAACTCACCCCAAATCAGTATCTCAGAGACAGAAAATCCTCTATCTACCAAATCCCCCTCCATTAGAGACAAAATTCAACCTACATTCCACCTCTTTCCCTATATGGAATCAAATTCAAATCTCAGTTTGCCCTGCTCTGGAAAGCTCTAGGTTTAAATGCAGAATATTTTGGAATTTTCCTAAGAGA
The DNA here is from genome assembly GCF_003342845.1 of Nothoprocta perdicaria. Taxonomy (NCBI): domain Eukaryota; kingdom Metazoa; phylum Chordata; class Aves; order Tinamiformes; family Tinamidae; genus Nothoprocta; species Nothoprocta perdicaria. The sequence continues at coordinate 3,460,257 of NW_020455843.1, read as the reverse complement.
TTTTTGAGCTTGATATTGATGCCACCCAAAATGCAGGGCTGTGGTGTCCTTCTCTCTCACTGTGACAAGTTCTACAGATGCACTGCATGGAGAAGGTGGCCTTAAATCCAGAGCCATATGGATGGATGGAAAAAGGAGATGTGGCTCCCACTCCCACGGAACAAACTTCTGGATTCTCCTCCACATGCTGACAGATTCATATGCTACTAAGTCTATGCATCTGAGCTGGGCTCCAGAATCAGTCTCATGCAGGTGCAAGGTGATGCCTATTTCAACACAGTATTTTGAGGTTCTTTCAAGAACAGTCTACATTTGAAGGCATCAAACCTCAAGTAAATAACGTCAAATAAATCAAATGATCAGGTAAGATTTCAAAACTGATCAGAAATAAAAAGGTAGCTTTTGACTCCACTTTGTAATTTGCCCAGAGAGACTCAAGGTTAATATCTGCTTGTTACTTCAGACATTGGAGGCCCTGAGCCTACAACCACTCAGTGTGGGCCTATTTATATCTATTTCTATCTCCACRGCAAACAAAACCACGTGGAACAGCCCATACCTACCACAATATCACATCTGCACAGTGCCAGCCAGGATCCTTTCCAGAAAAGTCCAAGTTTCCTTGGCCCAAAGGCAGAAGAGGCAGAAACCAAAACAGTTGGGTTACGAACACCATAAACTTTAGCCAGGGGCTTCCTATAGTGATCGGCATGGATGCCCAAGTCAAGGCTATAGAGAAAACTAGCCATGAGCCTATCATCTCCAGAAGACCAGGTAGACTTAACCAATGTCTCAGAAATTTTGTCTTCTTTCAGAAATATAAACCACCAATAAGCTCTCCTAGAGTTAAGGTAGCGCACATGGTGTCAAGCCCCAAGCAGAGGACACATTGGAGGCTCTTGTTATTTTGACCAGCAGGGATAGAAGCAAGAGGAGAAACACCACATATTTCTGTGAACAGAGCAGCATCCAACTGCATCGTTTCTCATCTCAGAATCTTGGCTCTGTCACAAAATACGATCAACCTGAAGTCATAAATTATTATTCAGATTTGGGTTAGCTTTGGGTTTTTGTTTTTATAAGGCAGGGATTACAAGCTCATTGAGATAAACACCTTTCCTTTTTTTTTTTTTCTTTTTCTTTTTTTTTTTTTCTCTAAAGAATGCCTCCAGGGACAGGAGAGCTCTAGCGTAAAATAGAGATACAATCTATTACAACACAGAAGCCATCTGTCACTGAGATAAGCACGCAGACTATTTATTACCCAGCTACAGCAACCAAAAAATTAGTCAGAGATTCAACCATCTAATATAATCTTTCATTAAAAAAAAAAGAAGTAGTTAATGAGCTTCCCAAGAATGATAAGAAATGTGTTGAAACCTGAAAAAAAAAAAAAAAAAAAAAAAAGGGGGGGGGGGTTTGTTGTTGCCTCTTCTGCAAAATAAGGCAGAGCCGGTTTGGTCTGCAGCAAAGCTGAGTGACTGAGTTTTGAAAGGGCTTCACTCAGTCACTTGGTAGCTCTAAGTGCTCCCCGCAAAGCATCCAAATCTAAAAACAGCAGTATMATTTCCATAGCTGCTGGTTCAGCCCTCAGCAGTTTGAGAGCAAGAGGCAGAATATACCACAAGACCAATACTCATGACACTGCTTAGGAARACACTTCATCAGCTTTTGCAAACACTGGGGGAATGGCTGTTGGCAAGTTCTTAGGTCAAAAATCTGTATTTCCACCTGACCCTCAAATTCTCCTAGCCTTGCTATGTCTCCAAAATAGCAACCAACACTTCCAGCTGCCTGTGTTAACAGCTCAACAGCCATAAGGAACTAGATGGGAGCATCCACTACCAGCAAAGAAGTTCGGACTTCATCTGTTGCCAGCTGTTGGTAAGAAGTTTGGACTTCATCTGTTGGTTCTTGTGCACATCTGCACAGTACAGATAGCATGGAAGTGCCTATGATCTTCCAACACGCATGTCTGAGGGCARCCCTTCAGCCAGGAGGCTCATTGGCCCAGCTAACATTGTGCACCTCCAGTCTAAACTCCTCTTGGGTCAGGATGAACATGCCTCTATGTGCAGACATAGCCAATGGAAAATCTAGGTTGGCCTTGGTGGACTTAGAGGAGCCAGAACCAAGCTGAAGTCCATGAAGAAAAGGGACACCTTTTGTTAGGGCACAGATTTCATCTTTGCCACAACACACCAGGCAAGAAGCATGGCCTCACTTCTGCAGCTGAAGGCAGGCACCACCAGGACATCACCCAGGCTCTGGAGTTTACCATAGAGCTCACTGCTCAGTGTGGTCTCACTCCTGCTCCTGCTTCTGCCCTGACCAAATCTCCATGCTGCCTGCATGTGTTTTGGTGCCAAAAAAAAGGAGGAAAGACAGGCTGAGAGGTCATCAGCACATCACTACTGAGTCAATACATGTCTCCAAAGCACTGAAGAAAGCTAAAGAGTCTCCTGGAAGAGCTACCCAATCTCAGCTTCAAGGACACAGCAGACAGGAGGCCTCCTTATTGCCATCACTGAAGGCAGGTGGGCAATGAACAAGGTGGCAGCCAGCACGTATTAGCTGATAACAGATGGTATCTCTTCCTGCCCTATCTCTGTCTCCTACTGCAGTTAACCTTAGGGACAGCTGTAGATGGCCCAGTGCAAGGTCACAGTCCAGCCCAACGACCATTAGCAGAGCTACGTGACTGCCCTTTGGTCTTAGCACATGTCCTGCTTCAGTACTCCAGGCCCTAAAGAGCGAGCTTAGCCCCTGGAGGCATTCACAGCACCCTTCCCATTCCCATTCCCATTCCATTTGCCTTTCCTGGAACTCCAGGAGACCCCGATGAAATTCCCATGGTCAAGATCTAGGGGTTGGAAGACCACGGACTTGAGGCACCAGTGCACACATCTGGCACTTCGGATTGCAGGCTGTCTCTCTGCTGGGCACTACCTTATGTTTTTATGGGTTTTTTTTTTTAAGAATATTGTTCTTGTAAGTCTTCCTGCTTCCAAACRCCTTTCCCCCTCCTCTGCTAGATCAAAAGAACAATACAGGTCTGCAGTGCCAGGAGCCCGGGGATGTTTACACAGCGCTTGGAGCTCCCGCAGGTAAAAGGTGTTAAGTGCAAAGCACTGTCATTGCCGTGACATGGCTGCGAGCTAGGCTGTCCAGCCGCCGCCCCCGAGCTCATTAAGGAACAGGAATAGGGAGCTGCATTCCTGCCTGCCCTCTACGGCTGCTCCAGTTTACGGAAGGGAAAAGTAAAAGTTTAATTGCTCTGTTTATCTCAGATGTCACCTGCAGCGGGTTCCTCCCCTGCCCGTGCTCCTGCTGCTGCTTCACAGAGGAAGCAGGACCCGCCTTGGCCAGCTGACGCCGGAGGAGAGCAGTAAATAAAGCTTCTGTAATAGGCAGGTTCAGGACTGACGGCTTGGATTCGCCTTTCCTTTCTGCTCCGGTGCAAGCTGGAGGAGCAGATTTCCCAGGAGGATTGGCCAAGGTTGCTCCTCTACTCTCTTCCCAAACACACCTCCCCACTAGCACGTTGGGCACCTATTGCCCCAGCAGCAGACCCTGCCATTGGAGACACTACTTCTGTCCCTACACATGTCCCCTCAGTCCGAAGCAGTCACAACTGCCTCCAGCCTTAAGCAGTGCTCAGATTCATGCTTCAAAGCAGAGAATTCGGGTCTCAGACGCCTCCATGGCCAGAGCACAAGTGCAATGCAGAGCAAAAATAATATAGCAAGTCCTGGTGCATTGCTTTGCTAACTGTGGGCAAACTTKCTCCATGCTGGAGGACCATGTCCTACAACAGCAGTATGCAGAGAACCTCAGGTGACCCTCTTTACCCTTCTCTGTGTAGCAACAGATGAAGCTGGCGTCTTTTTGGCCTRTTTCCTCCAGTACTATAGATTATCACAACTCTCGCTTATGGAGCCCTGCCAGTTTCCTCTAACTGAGGATCTGTCCCTTATGTCCTCTTTTCTCTCCTTACATTAATAGAATAAGAACCAGAATTTTGTCCTACTCATTAGCCCTCTGCATAGATACAACTGTGGCAGTAGGACAGAGAGGTGTAGCATGGGCATCACAAACCTCAGATCATCAATAATGAAGAAAGAATATGTTTTAAAGACACTTTTCAGGGGAAAGAGCAGCTTTGTGACGAGGGATATACTCTTCCCAGGCATAAAATCTGCAGAGTGTCCCCACAAAGTGGAATTTTGCACAAGCAAGGAACTTTGTCCCACTGTCTCCAGATTGACCCTTAGCAAACCTCAAAATTTGCTTGCACTTGCTTACAGGAGGTTGGCTACACCTAGCTCATTCACTGGGACTTGCAAATCTGATGTTGTTTGGTCTTTCTCTACCAATGCATAAAAGATTTATGGCAGGGTGTAGCCATCTGGATGTCTTAATTCTTTTCTTTTGTTGAAAGACAACCATAAAACCTACCCATCTCTTGTATTTATTTTTTCAACACAAATGCTAGTAGAAAAAAAAATGAATGGGGAAAATAAGCATGGCACAACTGATGTGTTCTGCTGAGGCAAAAACAAAATCAGGCCCCCTTTTTTTTTTTTTTAATTTATTTATGGTCTCCCTGAAGCTTCCTCTGAAATCAGTCAGCTGAACTAGTTACATCACCTTAAGGAAGAAAAATGCTGTCATCACTAGTCCTAAAGTCCAAGAGCAACTCCACTAATAGATTTGACTACTCTGGGACTCTTTCTAAAGATCTTCTAAAAGTCCTGGTATTTAAAAACTGACTGGGGAGTTGGTAGAGGGGGGAAGGGAAAGAGGGAATTCAGTCAGCACAAAAGGAGAGGAATCTGCTTCCCATCTGCTCAGAAAAGAACAAAATTGGGAGCTTGAGGACAAGCTCCAGTCTCAATAACAGAACTGCTCAAGTCAACAACAGAAGGGCCAAGTTGTCCCTTCAACCTGGACCACTCATGTTTTGTGCACGTAGAGCGTCACTATCCCACACAGTCAATATCACCCAAGGGCAGATATTTTGTTTATATACCTGTGCAGATATTTTGTTTATATGCAGTGATGCTATGACCAGTTGCATCCACTCCATGGGGTCACTGAAGCTGTGGGAGGATCTCTCGCAGCAAACTTGCAGGCTGAGAAGAACTGCTCTGGAAGAAACCTTCCCTAGCTGGAATCTTCTAGGACACACAAATATGAGCTGAAAGCACAAATATGAGCTGAAGGTGCAAATATGTGATGTAGCAGGCCAAATACATACCTCTGCCACATGACTGCACAGGAGCTTTCATGAACCACAGATAAAACTTCAGAAATTTAGTAACATCATTCTTTAGACCATGATSAATACCAAAAGATGCCAGGGGTATGCAGCAGGAAGGGTTGGCAAGAAGCCATCAAATAAAGAAAAAGATGCAATAAACCATATCTAGTAAAAGCATCATCTTGAGCCTCTYGCCTTGCCTTCTGCCTTCTGAGGTCAGCTGTTGCATCAGCTTTTTCTCTCCCATCTCCTAATTCCTTCTATCTAATGCATCTGAGGGTGGGTCTTGTCCTCACTCCACCAGCCTAATATCTGACATGTTCATGGACTCAGCATTTCCTTGAGGCAATGAGGTCTGCAGGCCCAAGGTCAGAGGCACGTTCGTACACGATGCCCCACACGTTATGCTAAAAGAGCACACAGGCAGCAAGGCCAAGCTCTCAGAAGTTCAGCAATATTCAAATTAAGCTGCCATTGCCACCTTAATTTCCCTCATATAAGCTTTTTTTTTCAGCTGAGCTCTAGCCTTTAATTACCTGGGAGTGTCTAGTCTCCCAAACCTTATAAGACCCTCCCAGACTGCATCCCATGGCCGGAGGAGATAACTTAGAAGCCCCGGTAGAACTAACACAAGATTGTCCAGCTGTTGCTATGAGTTGTGTCATGATGGACAGTTTCCAGCCCAAAATTAACTCCTTGTGGAAAGCAAGGTCACCCGCAGGCTGGTATCCAACCTCTGGCATCATGGAGTGTGGTCGGAATCGCTCCAGCCYAGCTTGTGCAAAGGCTTGGAGCAAGGAGGGCTTCAAGTCAGTAGTAGTTTGCACAGGAGTGTGAGGAGCCAGCAGAAGCACAGTGCAGGACACACAACAACCATGTCCTCAGGCCATGACTATCCCCAGGCAGAACCCATCTGGTGTTTTCCAGGGCCTCCTCCCCAATTTCAGTTTCAGAATAGCTATTACTTTTTCTGTCTTCCAAGAGTATTAACAAAGCCCTGGTAGGCCCAGTTTTGCAGAAAAGCTCCAATYTGAGAGCCATATTTTCCATATCATCCTACATTTTCAGGCAGGCAATTCATCCAGGAGAAGAAAGCAGATTGTCCTAGAACCCCTGCCTCATCTGAGATAAACAATATGGGACAGGAGCACTGAAGCTAAATATTGGTCATCTCGAGGCACTACAGCAAATACCCACCTGAGAAACTAGTCATTTCTCTCTTTCCAGGGCAGCTTTTCACTCTCTTTCCTGCTCCCATTCCATGTGGTTTTCCATCTGTCTTGTAAAAGCAGCAGTAGGGATCTCCCTTTGCTTTTAAAGCAGAGTTTAGTTCATAGGGCCCAACTCCAGGACACAGGTTTTGATTTTTGGACCCTGATCTTAATTCTCTCCATTGAAAGTCGGGAGGAGAGAATCTTGTCCATACAGAGATCTCTGAGACAGAAATGAGTCAAACCCACAGGTAATTTAAATTCAATAGAGACACAAAAAGGCAATGAGCAATGAAAAAGACACCAAATTTAAAATGCTTTTTTTTTAAGCAAAGCTGARTGTCTGTGCTGTGTGATACCAACAGTCTGCAGACCCTTCCAAACTAGACTACATTGTATGACAGTCTGTGACCAAGAACTATTCAGTGAGTCTTTCCTACCTATGCTACAARGCCTCCCTATGTCTCCTTCACAAGAGAAGAGTACCATGTACATGGAGGTAAACASTGTAAATCCCTGGGGTCTTCAGGGAATACCCTTCCTGATTACATGGAATACCATTCCTGACTACCTGTGGTCCCATGCACAGCATCTTGCAAGAGTCACGGAGGAGAAGACCCTGGTGAATCAAGTTTGCACGGAGCCAGTGTGATGTCAAACAGCGTCTTCTCCAAATATCATATACCATTCCTCCCTACAGCATTCCTAATGGTATAATTCCTAATGGTATACTCCATATACCGTTCAAATATACCATTCCTCCGAATATCAAATCCTCCCTGCTTTAACTCAGTATTTCCAGCGAATTGACTTCGGATGCAGCAGCAGACGAGCACCCCTTACCAGTCCCACCCTTTTTCTCAACGGAGCATTTAGTAGTAGTTAGTCATTTATCATAGCCAGGCAAGGCAGAGGGCTTTGTAAGTCATTAACCTGCAGGGGAGTTTTGTCAATGACACACTCCTGATCCAGCYGTAAAAAGGAGAAAGGAAAGATTCCCATCTTACTCAGATAATTCACCTGTTTACATGATTCAGCGCAGCAGACGGATCAAACCAAGCCTCACRTGTGATATGCAAACCTGCACGCACACGCCGGATCAAGGGCTCGAGCTTTGAGACTCATAAACCTCTTTTGTTCACAACTAGGCTTCAAGAGAAAACTCAGCGTCCTGCAGAATTAAGGTGYTTTTGTGCAAAAGCCTAAACCACAGGTTACGGTATCTCCGTCCTTGAATGCCTCTTCCTCCAGAGTCTTGCCCAACACAGTGGCAGCTCCAGACCCCGAGGAGAGCGCTCCCTTTCATTCCCATGGGATTCCGCTCCGACATTTCCACGGGTTGCAACCACAGGGTTTCACATGGCTTTCAGCCAAACTCAGGGATAGTTTCAGCCACACATCAGTAAGTAGGTGAGCAGGGAATCCAGCCAAGCCATAGGGCCTGTTCCTGAGTTGTAGCACCACTGAAGTCATCCTCCGCTTAGCGAAAGGACAAGGAGGCAGAAAGCCATATCACTAACTCAGGTATCATGGAGGGAAGCTCATGACAAAGCATGAAATGAGCCAAGAAACCTACATGCCCAGTTTAACCACAGAGGTAACTGACTCTATCTGAAGTCGCTGTCGGGAATTTAGCTCTTATGGACCACTGTGTTTCGGKTGAATGCAACCTAGGAATGAAGCCCTAGTCCATTCTCTGGCATCTCTGCCCATTCCCAGGTAGCCAGGGAGCTTCCAGGTCCTCTTTTCTATAGCTAATGCTGGAATACAACCTTCTTTGAACCAAGGAAAATATGGTGTAGGAGCCTCCAAAAATCCCTCATAGGTAAGAGCCTATCTAGATATAAGTACCTAATTATTCAGCACCTGTCTGTGGTGGGTCATGTGTAGTCTAGCCTAACTCTGTCACCTCAAGAATTATGCTAAACTCTACACTTCTAGACCAACAGATTACCCACAAATGTTAGCTTAGATGTGCATCTAGCCTGATTTCCAGGCTTCATCACTGCCCAGAAGAGGATGCTCCAGGAAGGATCATATGCAAGGAGGCAAGCACAGAACAAGCCTTCCCTTTGTGCTGACTACCAGCATTAACTGCCAGGCTGCCTCTTGGCAATTGACAGATTAAAGATGCCCAATGGAAGGTTTACAGGCAGATTGTTGTGTCTCCTAGCTCCAGTGGCCTCCCCATCCACCTGTCCTGCCTCTGCTGACTGCAGGCTTTTCACACCTGCCTCCAATGTGCCTTACCGTGTCGGGCAGCAGACGAAAATAGAAGGCAAGTCTGGGCTAGACTGAGAATTTCCATGTTCCAGACAAGCAAAGATGCAGCAGCCAACAGTGCTGACATCATGAGGTATAAAGGGGGTTGAAACAAGTAAAAGGAGGAAGAAGAAGAGACGTGGCAGAGAAAAAAAAATCCTTTTCCATCTTCTGTTACGGTGCATAATCAGCAAACACGAAAGGAAAGCAGCCCACTAAACATGTCATCTGCTAGTCTATATTTTAACCCATTCATTAACCCAGAAGAACTGCACAAATCTAATCACGGAGCATAAAACTTATCCTGGGAGTTTTTTTGGTCTGGAGCTGGTTGTCAAGTCGAAYCAGGACTTGACAAACTGATTCTCCATCTATGCATCCAACAGAATACTACCTAAAACTAGAAAAAGAAGTGAAACAAAATACTTGCTTAGAAGTCACAGCAATCAAGACAGAATATCTGTTTTGTCCTGTTTAGTATAGTTTCACTTTTACAAAACTAAAAAAAAAAACTAGAACAATGTTTAAACTAAAAACACCATTGCAAAATGAAGCAGGAAAAGGCTTGTTTGGAAAAGGTGATAAAAACTATTGTGTTTTATTTTCCGAATTAAGCAGATTAAATCAATACTCTCAAGTATTTTGATCCAACATGGCATTTTGGGTAAAACTTTTCCCAAAATTATTTTTTGCCAGAAATTTATAATACAGTTCTCCTCATTCTGGTCATGCTAATTGCCAGGGTCATTGTTCAAATAAAAGGTCTCAAGCAAGCTTTTACCTGAGATTCCGAACAAATTGTTCCCATGAATCTTTTAGCAGCTGAGAAATCACCTTTTTTTTTTTTTTTTTTTTTTTTTTTTTTTTTTTTTTTTTTTTTTTTTTTTTTCTCACCTGGAACACTTTCAGACCTGGAAAAACTTGTTCCAAGTGAAAAAGGGTGTATTTGTTGCCAGGAAAACGCAAGTATTGCAACCCACCCAAGAATTTCACAGAGGGGCTTCGGATCCTGGCCTCCCCTGCAAGGCCACCATGAGCCTTTGATGAGACATGATTTCTCTTCACCTTCACGTAGAGTTTGATTTCTCACTGCCAATACTAGGATTCTCCATTTGATGCCTACTGCGGGTCTCAGCTTTCTTCCACTGGGTGGATATGACCATGTCAAGAGAAGTGGAGCACCGGAGTTGACATCTGTCGCCTCGTCTACAGAGGAAGGTTTTGCCCCGGGTGAAGATGTTCAGATTGGGTTGGGTTGCATGTTTTCCAGTGGGTTCTAGTCCCTATCAGCTTCACCCATTTAGTAGGCTGGTGTTAAACAAGTTCAGAGGCAGGTGTGGCCCCAGCAAGGAATTTCTTTGGCTGTGGGAAACTTGCACCGAGAAGGAGTTTTTGCAATGCTTGTCTGGGCATGTAGGAAGCCTGTCCCCAAGGTCCCATGAAGTCTTTGGAGGGAGATATAACATTGCCTAACAGAACAGCACCCAGAATGAAACAGCTGGTGGTACCCAAAGAAAACTCTGATACTACAATGGACCAATTAATTASAAAAGTCATTAGTAATATAAGGAGACAGTATGAGAATCTTACATGCTTTAGCAAGCCAGGTCTGGACTGTAATCATGGGATTGCAGTCCCATGATTGTGACTGAAGGGTCAGAGCCCTTCACACCATTTTTTTCCTCACGACTAGGATGCAGCCACTGTGACCATCCAGCTGTTCTTGACCACATCCAACCCAGTGATCCAGCGYTGTAGGGGGAACACCCTACCAGTTCTTCAAACTTCAGAGGCGGAGAATTGCCCAAAGACTTAACCCTTCCCAGAATCACACTGTGATTCTCCCTTATAAACACATGCTCATGCCATGTCCCAAACAGGAGAAGAAAGCCTCTGCTAGGTCCATCCTTCTCGATCACTCAGAACCAGTGCAAAGCTCAGACGAACAACTCTGGTTCCCCTCAGGGCTCTGCTTCTAAACTACAACGTTTTGTATTGCCCACCCTGTTCTTCAGAAACATATAGAAATTCCTCATCTCTCAGTCTGCAGTGACTTGGCAGTGCAAATCCTGAGCTACTTCCCATCTGAGAGAAGAGTCTGAAACGCAGCCTTCCTCTGTCTTGTCCTTCTGTGGATTACACATGACTCAGGCCAAGGACTGTGTTTATACAGCACCAAGCACARTCAGACCATCATGTTGAGTGGGACCTCTAGCAACTTAAAAATACGGATCAGATGGTGTCCCTTTAGCACCTGAGTAGCTGTGCTGAAGCACTCCAGAACAACAGCCCCCAGCTTACCTTGCCTAGCCACTGTGGACATCCTTTGCTGGTCCAAGAAGCAGAGCTCCATACTGACTACTCCTTCAGTCCCCAAATACATATAGCACCATGAAGATACTCTTTGCACTTGAAATACATTCCGAAAAGGTGTGAATTTTGTTTATGTTACAGAATGGGCCAGTTCCAGCTCAGCCTCATGCTACATAGAAGGCTGGTATGGCCAGGAGTATAATTTGTGCACGGCAAAGCACTGGGCCCCAAAGGCATTTATTTAAGTTTGCTGACAGTATAAGGCAAATTACTCTTTCTACGTAAATATGCCAAGAAGCAACCATAAAAGCAATCAGCTGATGGCCAAGTGCTCATCTTTTGTTAAAAAAAAAATCCAAAAACAACCAAAACAAACAAATAAACAAAAAAACAATATTTTGCCCTGAATCTACTACAAAATATCCACCAAACACAGGAGCAATCTGGGCAATTTCCACTGCATCGTTGGCTGCAACTTGAAGACCTGGCACCGCTTTATAAAGTATTGTGCTTATGAGATTGCTGAGCTAGTTTCTCAGCAATTATTAATACTCCTTGGTTATGCACAGCTACTGCTTTGATGTCCTCAGTTCTCTGCACTCAGCACCAGTGTCCTGATCAGGAGGTGCAGCAGAATAATGCTTGGAGGTGGGTTTCTCACCTGAGGTTTTGCAATTATGTTCCTTTTGCAGTTCAAGCTCTTTTGCTTTCTCCACTAAGCCTGATTAATATCTACAGCCGCTTTGCTTTATATTGTTCCTCCTCACACTCAAAGGTGGTGCTTTTTCTATACATTCATTTATAAGTGTTTAACATGCAACCTGAAAGATTTTGCTAATCTTCCCTCAGGGCTCCTCCYTCCAAATGAGCAGAAGGGTGTTGCTACTGTACATGGACTGCAGAAGAAGGGTAGAGAAATACAGGCATTTGAGCACCTGGTCTGTGCATAAACACTCCATCCATTCAGGTGGTCATGTAAAATCCATCCTAAATAACCTTTTAACTAAAAGCACAAGCTCCATGGCCTGCCCAGACTAAAGCTTGCTTCTGTTAGTCCCTGTAGTGCTAGAATTACTAGTAGATACACCATCCCCAGCAACATTATTCTTCATCTGTCAAATCCCCTTCTCAGAAATACCTGCTTTTACAGATTTTTTTTGCTCCTTATGTGCCAGCTATCTGCACGGATACGGAGGCACTGCTATGTATGGATGTGAGAGATGTTTCAAAAGGCCAAGGTTTTTGCCTCTCAGGGAAAGCCAGGCTTCAGTCCTGCTCTTTGCCTAAGGCACACTGAGATTGCCTCATTTATCATCTCCATGCTTGTAGGTCCCCTCCACAATGCTCCCAAGATCGCCGTGTTGCGACCATGCCCCAGCGAGCGGGTGAAGGTACCACACCACCCACCGCTGTCCATGGTACTTGGACCTCATGAGCCGGAGAGGAGAAGGTGTCGCCTGGGCCTTCATCCAGGGACCACCATCCCCGTGCTCTTGGTGTGGGCCAGCACTCCCTGCACTTGCCTTCAAAAGTCACAGGAAGGAGGAGGGTTGATATCACTCTTAGTAAACATCTAGAGCCTCAGAAAATCTCAAAGCTCAGTGCTAGGCTCTATGAAAACTAGTACACCTCAGCCTTTCACCAAAATCTGCTCCAGGGACCTTAAAAGACATATATACTTATGAATTAGCACCGTGCAGGGCATAAGCAAAGACAAGTCAGCTCTGTTGAACTGGTCRACAAGGTTACTCTTCCCATTAGATGACCAGGCATGGACAGCAGAACTGTTTATGAATGTTCCTGAACTACTGAAGTTAACAGCTAGGATTTTTTAAATTTTAGAAAAAGGGCATAGATTTCAATGGCACCTAATCACCATATTGTAAGATAGTAGGTGTTTGTGAGCGTGCCAGCTGTACGGCAGGGCTTAGATGAGGGCAGCAACTCCAAAATCCAGTTCCTGTTTATGCACCCCTGCATTGTGAAGGGAACATAAATTAGGACATCAGTGTGTATCATGCACGTCCCATTAGCTGTTTGGTTTCCCTAGCTTCAAAAACAAACAAACGAACAAACAATCAAACAAACAAACAAACTCTTTCTAACACTGACCTCCAGATTAAGAAAGCCCATTCCCTTGTTCAGCATAATGAATGCATAGTTAAAAATTAATCCAAATAATTAAATAAAGCTYCTGATAGGCATGGATTTCATTCTCCAGACTAGTAGAGGCAGATGAGCTGCAATTTAAAAATGCCTCTTTACACAGCACCTTCTTGGTGACTTTGGCCAGATGATTTTGTTCTCTGATAAACTGGCAGTACCCATCTAGAAAAAGAACATGACAAGAATCTGCAACTTTCTTTTAAGAAGTTAGCATGAAAATATAGCTGCATAAATGTTTCACATGACATACATTTTCAGCAAACAAAACAGCAAAAGCTCCATGGCAAAAAAAGACACATAGCAGGAGAACACCATGGAAGTGCTGCTAATGATCCATATAAGACTAAAAGAGAGGGAGGATTAATCCCAATGTACAGGTAAGAAATTTGCCCTGGTCACAGAGTGAGTCTGTGTAGAGCTGGATATTGACCCCAGGATCTCTTAGTCTCCAAAATCAGTAAATCTGCCCCAAATTGCCCTTTTTCTATGCCTGCCACAGCAAACCCAGTCATCTCTGAGCACCCACCAGTCAGGTGCAAACGGGTCCAGTGATCAGATTCCAACATTTCTAAGTCTTTCTCATGTCTGAAGAGAGCCTGGTCATTGGTTCCTGCCCACCACCAGTTTCCAAAACCACATTCACCACCCTCAAATGCCCCTCAGACCAAACCACAGCTCTCCTAGGGTTCACCAAAAAGGCCACCTGACTGTGGACTTGGGGCTTCCTCGCTGTGTTCCCCAGGGATGATGTGGTGGAAAAGCAGAGGAATTTCTTTCCACTGTCTATTTAGTCAAGATCATTTCTAAGGTTACAGGAAAACAGAAAGCCACCGAATACCACACTACCACATCCAGACCAGGACTGGTTTTGAGTGATAACGACAGAAGTGCCTTTCTTGAACCAACTGCCTTATGACAACACAACATGCCCACTTGCTTTTATGAAAGCCCCATTGTAATTAATAAATAGATAAATAAAACGACCATGGTTCACCTAAGCTAAAGCACCTAGATTTAGAGCTGTTTTCCAAGAGTCCTGTCTCTGTCGGCCCTATGAAGGAATTCCTGCCCATACCCTTCCAAAAGGTTACCAGCCTGAACAAGACTCCAAAACCAAAATAAATTCAGTTTAGCCCTATTATGTTCTCTCCAGTTTGTCACTGCTGCAAACTGGTTCCAAGAAGAGTGGAAAAGTTACAAGTGAGTAAAAAATAAAAGATTTTAGAAAACAAAACAAACAAAAATCCCCACATCCCTAGACTATTGTGTCTGAAGAATGCCAAACTTTCATTCTGAAAATGAAGGAGCAGAATTCAGGTAACATGTGATAATAACATCTACATTTCCCACTCACTGAACAAGACAGAGCTGTGTTACATACTGTACAAAGAGGGCAGATATTTCTGCAACTATTTTTTTACAATTAAGTTTTTAGCACAAAATTAACTGCAGAATATCAGACAACATTCTTTCAAGTTCTGCAAGTCATAATCATAAGTCAGAAATCTGGAGGAAAATAACTTGTCACAACGATATTTGCAGAACCTTTCTCTAGCTACAAAAAGCTCACATTCCTTGACTATAACATACCTGACGAAATTGGACGTCATCATTCCTCACAAAATCTCTTCAAAAAAGTGAGTAGCAAGGTGGACACAGAGGAAAATTTTTAAAAAAACACATTTCAGATTTGGGAAGGATATAAATAAAAAACATTTGAACAGTTCTATGCTGGAATTAAAAAGAAAATAACCAAGCAACTTCAATTTTCCATGCTTTCACCATTCTTCCTATTTTGCTTATAATATTTTTGCTTTTTTTTAATTGACAGCTGAACCAGGCCAGCATTGTGACATTCAATTGTCCATATAAACCCCTTTGGACAGCACTTAACAATGTGTTGGTCCTGAGCATTCCCAGGTGAACTGGAATGAGCGGCAGTGGAGGTGTTGGGAACCACCAGATGCAGCTAAGCCCAAAAGTAGTTGCCTAAACCAGGAGCTCAGGGATCTAAAACATGACTTGAATATTGGATTCTGCTACCTGCCAAATCATTAAGAAAAATCTCTACAGTATTTCCATTGACTGGTGATGCTCACCGATCCATCCAACGACTGGTCATGCTCACTGATCCAAATGTGAGCAGGAGATGGCCCGGTATGGACTTCTGTTCCAAGTTCACCTAATCAAATCCTGCAAAGGGAAATCATTCTCCAATAGTAAGAGGATGTGCTGTACCTCAGGACTCCCATATCCCACCTCTGCTACCTCTGAGTGTCAGTCTGTAGAGACCTACCCAAGTCAGGGGGGTGACTTTGTTTCAGCTTAACCAAAACAGTACCAAAGGCTACAGGAACCCTCCACTTTAAAGTCACTACCAGCCAGTCTAAACTGATATGAATTGACTGAAATCAAAAAGAAAACAACACCCTTAAAATGAGGTAAGTGTCCACAGTGAGTTTTCCACCTGTTTTACTAAATTGACACATATTTCTCATGTAGACAAGGCCTAATTTCCTTKACCCTGGGCAAATCCCACAACTTCTTTCTGCTTTATGTTTCCCACTTTGTAAAATGAGGGCAACGTTGTACCCGCTTTTGTGAAGTGCTCGGAGATTTATGGAGGAGGAGGGCTACGTTAAGCTGAATAACCCAGAATTATTTTACCTTGACATACCAAAAAAGAAAAAAAAAAATGCTCCAATCCAGTTCTCCACTATTTTACTGGCATCTTGTGATTGAGCAGAAGCAAGAGTTTAGGGAACAATAAAAACAAAGTTAAAGCGTTCTCAGCTCATTACACGTTTTCTCAATGTCTTTTCAGATGCAATTAAACCAAAGAACCCTGAAATTAACTGGTTTCCAGCCTGAGTAACACTGGAAACATTTATTTCCTACCCTACATGTCTAATTAGTGCCGTTTAGTCAAAAGGGAGCAAAACTCCAATTTGTAAGTGAAACTAGACGTATATTAAAAACACACTCTGTAATAATGCCCCAGTGCTTCTGTAATGCTTCATGCCTTCAAAGGGCTGAGCAAGTATGATCTCATTAATTCTCACAGGTAGGTAATTTGGTGTTATTAGCCTTGTTTTACAGCCAGATCTGAGAGAGGTGGAAGTGATTTGCCCACAGGCACAGACTCCACGCTTGGGCCTGAACTAGAACTTGGGAGACGGACATCGTAACCACAGCTGGAGACCCTACATGTCTCAAAACAGGAGCTCAGCATCTTACAAGACTGAGCGACAGTTCTTGCAGGATTTAGGGGTCTGCTATAAAAAACATTAAAAAGACAGAAGGAAAGCTAAGGAAACTGGGAGCAGCAAGCTTAGGGGCAGCTGGACTAAGGCTTTTCTCTTGCTCTTCATCCCTAACAGAAGCAATGTCAAAACATTCCTGTTTATGGCCCCATGCATGCAACTGGTGCCGCAAAGCTCTAAGAGGGAAACATTGCTTTAGACCACATTGTTTTCCAAGGGGCCTCACTGAAAGGATGCGTTGGAGACTGCAAGACCTTCAAACAAGACAAAGGAGCAAGAAAAGATCCCTCTCACACATGTCCAAATCCAGGATGTTTTGGTCACCAAAGTCCACGACTTCATTTTCACACCCTTTCTCAGCTACCACGTCACCCTGGGGGCATGGGAGTCCCTGAACAACCTACGTTTTTATAACGGGTTCCCCACCCAGGAGCACAGCATCAGGACATGCTTGGGAGTTTCTTYGGCTGAGTAGGCTTCGCCTGGCCAAAACATCATTCCTCCCTTGTGTCGCCTCTGAGTCCCAGCCTGTAGGCGTTTTCATTGCATACCTACCGAGCCACATGCCACGTCGCATCAGCGGCTGCCCATAATAGGCAGAAGTAGGAGGCAAAACTCTTGGGACTCCCCTTCCAATTAACAGTTGAAAGGTTAGAGAGTGCACACTGGGTCTGGGAAACCACAGCCTAGCTCCTTCCACTGTAGGCGGGCAGAAATCCTCCAAGTCCTACCTGCCAAGGGCAGTGCCCTGCCCCAGCGGCACAGCCTGGAGAGGGGCTCACGCTCCCTTTCCGAGGAAGTGTCTTGGCAGAAAAAACTCAAAACCTGAAGCTCCAGAGGACATGAGTGAGCATGACTGTGCAGCCCTGAGATTGGGGCACTCCCCGGGGAGTGGGGAGACCTGAACTCCAGTTACCAGCAYCATTTAGTTTTCAGATACATGAAAGTCATTGGAGTAAGAACCGGAGCTCTGGACTTCCCACTCCCAGGTGATTTTCCCCAAGCACTACCACAGACAGTGGTGCCTCTTCCTCCTTGACAACCCGATGGATGGTGGAAACACCCAACGGTGTTTCCCTGCTTCAAAGTGGAACAGTTTTTCCCAAAAAGGGGGACTGGAGAAGAAGAGGCACTTGCCACCTCTCTGCATAGCCTTGGGATGGGTGATAGGCCGTAGGAGATGTAGCTTGGACTCTTTTGATAGAAACAAGGATCGAATCCATGCCTTCTCTGCCATGAAAGTGGGTTTGGGCTGGTGAGACAAAGAACAAGGAGGGAGAACCCGATCCTCCTGGCAGAGATGCCAGCACATACACATTTTTGGCTAAAAAGGGTTTACATAGTATAAGTGCACATGCATTTTAACCCATGGACATGGACCCCCAAGACCTGTGTTGTCACACTGAGCATGGGGTACTTGTATAGGTTTTTGGAGCCAAATGATGACTCTGAAACTGGGGAAGAAAACAAAGCCATGTCATGGCACCATAAAAAATAGGATGTGACTTTACACTTCCCCAGAAGCTTGCGAAGCCAAGTAGAGCCCAGCCCAAACCACACAGGTCTTCAATCATACCTCTTCCAAGCCCTTGCCGGGGGCACTGTGGACCCTGATGGAGACTGGCTGCATTTCTCCAGCTGTGAAAGCCCCAGAGGAGTGAAGGGGGGCCATCACACCGTCCCAGACCCAACGCACCTGCCTTGACCTCCAGCACACCTTGCTGCCGCTCCCACCACAGCCGCGTTTCAGCAGCTCTGCCAGCCAGGAGCTGCTTAAAACTCATTTCAAGGGAAAAAGACTCTTCTGGGTGTCCACAGACCTTGCAGCTTTCAAAACGGGCTGAATATTTTGGGAACTGGGGCCTGTTTGAACACTGCAGTGCTCAGAAAAGTTCTCAAAGTGTGGGGATGGAAATGCAGGCACACTCTCACACACACCTCACGCCCACGCATGCTCACTTCCAAATATTCCTTTCTCACACCCACAGAGGAGCCGTCTCTCACGGGGACACTATCGCAGCATCGGCAGCTCTGGTTCCCAGGTCCTCCTCCCTCGCATGCACAAGCTCCCACTTCTCGCCACTGAGAGTCCGCTTGATGCCCCCCYTTCACCAGGATCATCACCCAGAAACCACAGAAGCAGTGGCCAGAAAGACACCCGAAAAGGATCTAGAGGGATTTAATGAATAGCAAAATCAAGGTTCACCCAAACAGGCCAGACCAACTCGGCGAGTTGGAGAGCTGCACTATGAATGAAGCTTAGAAGGATGTTGGCCCTGAGTATAACCATATGGGGAAAGGTGTGGGGAYGCTTCTGAACACATAGCTACCATTCCTTCACGAATGACGGGCTTGTCACAATGTCGCTGCTAGACCAAGAGAGAGGAAGGAGACAGAAACAAAGCAGAGGTTTTAGGAGATGTCAAGGATGTAGGAAATGGGAGTTCCATCTCCTTTTGCTTGGGCAAGAAGACTATAAGCCACTTCCCATTTTGCAGTCTACCAGCCTGATTGTAGACTCAGCTTTACAGTCCTTTCAAGCCAGTCTTGGAGTACAAGCAGGTACAAGGTGTCATCATGTCTCCCTCACAGCCCCTAGCCACATATTTCTTCTCCACTTCAGAGCCAGTGCAAGAGTTCATAATACCACAGGCAAACAAGACTGGGGAGCTGTTCCAGCAGGACAAAGATAAGGACAGGAGGGGTTTTCAGTCCATTTGGTTCCTTGGTCAGACTCTTCTCGCAGTCACACACATAGTTGTGCCAGAACAAGGCTGAGGGAAGACAAAATTCACAACCAATACAGTTTATCTAGGTTTCCCTCCTGTAAGCATCTTCTAGTGAAATAGAAATGTTAGAGRCTTACCAAAGCAGAGGGAATGTACAAGAGAAAAATTAGAGATGAGGTTTCTAATCCGGAAATGAGGAGACCTGGACTCCAGGAGTTATTTAATTTAAAATACTTGCATAGTCCAAGGAGTAAGAGCTGGTACCAGGAAAGTTCCCTGCTTATGACTACGGTTCATGCCGATGGTCTGAGCCAATGACCTTTCCACCACGTTCCATTTCCCGAGCAGCCTTAGAAATGTGCTTGTTCCCATTCTCGTGGACACGTTCATTCCCCAAATACCAAGACACAGCAGTTCAAATCCTCCAGACTTGTGGGGAGGGAGCCGGAGTTTGAAAACAAGCCCAAGTGCTCCAGCTTACTCCAACGGAGTTTGCAAAATGCTGCAGCGCTGCCAAATGTGCATTTTCCCCCGCTCTCTGCCACTGCATGCCACAGATACTGGCCTGTACTGTGCAGCTCAGGATGAGTGTGGTCTCTTGGGCTCTTTTATTAGCATCCTGCTTCCCAGATCCTAGGGCAGCCTTCCCTAACAGGTCTTGATTAACCTTTTCGTGGGTGTCTCCAATCTCATAAACAGAGCTACTAAGTCCACGTCTTCCAGCAGTGCCGCTTGGTCAAAAAYATCCCTCCGTCCCATTTTTGTGATGTTTTCCTTTTAACCGTGTGGTTTGCCAATCATCCCTCCCCTTCCTGGCTAATTGATTTCTCAGGAGCCACAGATGCAGCTTGGCACGTCGGGTTCCCCCTGCTCTGCGAGCCACCAAATCACCTCTCCTCCCTCCCTCCCCCTTCCCAAGCCATGCTCGGGGAGGGGAAATGCCTTCCTGCTTATAAACCTCCTGCCCCAGCTGTACTCCACGTGGGGAAATAAAATGAGATAAGAGATCCAAGAGGCAAAGGCCATGCCCAGAGAAAACTGAGTACTGCCAAAATGCCTGAAAGCCGCACAGCCTTGCCTCCATTCCAGCAAAGGCAATGTGGATGGATACCAGAAACCCAGGGAAACCAGGCTCCTAAGTCTCCCGGGTCCTTTCGGGGATACCYCCTATTCTCAGGAGTCTCTAAGGGCTCGTCTGCCCCATGCCACGACACCAAAGGCAGCTTTGGAGGAGTCAGGGCAGGAGGAAAGAGAAGTGAATTTATCTGCTTTTCGGGTGTGTTTGGAGACCCCGCAAATTGCTGCAGCTCGTACTGATGTCCAACACTGCTGGTTAAGTGATTGCTCAGGTCATGGTCTTTGGACAGCACCTTGAGATCCCCCTCTGGATACCCACCAGGAATGTCTRAACTGTCAATAGCCTAGGAACCACTTTGCCCCTAGGTTGTGTTTCCCTGGTCATCCCTGCTTATTCCTATGCCATCTCTATGGGATGAACCTGTTTCTTCAAATGAAASCCAAGCACAGACATAAAATTGTTTTGTTCCAGGATTTGCATAAATGTACGTAGATTAATGTCTCGGGTTAGGTGCTCTCCATCCTCCTTGCTCCTCTAACGCTCTCAAACATCTCCCCACACCCTCACAACACACCTCCCAATATACTACAAAAATCAGCTCTCGAGTGGGCTACAACATGGCCCTGATGTGTTTCAGGTTATTATCATAATAATAATCATCATTATTACACGGAGCAATGCAAGGCCCAGGGGAAACTTGAGCCAAGTGCCAGGCAGCACCAGCTAGGGCTGCTGTGGTGGCAAGACAAAGTCACCATGAAGCATTCCCACCAGTCTTATCTGCAGCAAACCCTGAGGGAGGTCCCAGTTCCGCGGAGGAATAAATAAGAACATATCTATTAGTCAGAGATGGGCAGGTTTGCAGTCCTCTGCGTGAGCACAGCAGCTCCTACTGCTTCCCACTGCTACAGTCACCTCACCTCTTCCCATTTCATGTTCCCAAAATTGTCCCTCCTCATGCTCCCATGGGCCCTGGAAATGCACCTCCAACCTCTCTTGGATGGAGCAGCTGAGCAAGGTTCCCCTTTAGTATCTTCTAAGGAGAAGACACGCGAGCACAAAASAGCCTCATCTTCCCTTATCAGACCAGATATTTTGGCTGCCTCGTGTATTTATTTACATTTCTGAAGCCAGAAAGAAATAAAACCAAAATCTTATGGGTTGTCTCAGGCCATTCAAAACCTCTTTTCCAGGGTAGGAGGAGAAAAAAAAATAATTAATACTTTTTCATTATTTAGATTGGGGTAACTTTTCCATGCAAGAATGTAAGAATGTCATTTGGGAATAAACGTACAAAACCTGATTTCATCAGGTCACACAGCAAGCTTGCCTCATCATCAAGAGACTATTTTGTCAGTGCAGGAAGATAAAGGCTGTTTCTGAAGAACCTGCTAAAACCCATCATCCATTTCCTGCTTGGCAATGGTAAGCTGGGTCATGGAGGTTTCACGTCTCAAGTGCTAGGCTGCATCCTGTGAAATTCACCATGCTGGGAACAATGTGGGAAGCACATGGACCTCAGCTGCTCCATCCAGAGATGGAGTATCAGAGTGAGGGGTGGCTCTCACTAAGACACCGAGCAGAAAGACAACAGAAGATCAGCAGAGGTTGGTTTCATCATTGCCAGATCCCTCCAAACAGCGGATAAAATGAGTTTTACATCTGAGAAGCTACATGGGAAAAGCTAAAATAAGTCTTGTTTCAGTGACCTAGGATTGCACTGAGTCGGAAAAGCCACAGCTATTTGATTGAGTCTGTTTGGCTGCTTGGTTAACCAGCTGGTAGACACAACAGAGAGATACTCTTATCTTTTAACCAAAAAAACAGTGACTCTGAAGCTTCAGAGCCTCCCACCAGCCACATCAGCTCCAGCAGAAACAAGACAGCTTCTCAAAACGGAGACARACCCAGCTCCAAAAAGGCATTTTGGCATTTGATTCCTGCTGACTGCTCTGGGTGTTGAGCACCTAAAAACCATTTCAGATCGAAGCCAAAGGCAACAGTTCTTGCTGTGGGAGCAGGATAAAGGAAGTTGTGTCTGCATGGTGCAAATGAACAAGACTAGCTTTATAAAGAGAAATGGGGAACTATATCATAGGTATTTTTCGGAGGCCAGGTCAGATAGTCAACTCCTTTTAGTGGGAGCCTGGGGCTAAGGTCTAATCTCAGCTCTGCTCTGTGACCTTGAACAAGTCCCTTCACTTTCCTGATGGAAAGGATAGGTGTTTGCACAGAGTCCACTGAGACAAGGCCAGTCCTTCCAAGAAGTATAGAAAGATCCAAGGGTAACACAACCTTTGAGCACTCACTTAACATAGATGATGGAAATGGAAGACTAAGGCTGAGCTGCAAGACAAAACACACCAGTCAGTTCTCAGTTCACTGAAGGGACATTCAAAGACCCATCGAACTCATGAAAGAGGAACAGGCACCGCCACTCATCTGGACAAAGTGGTACAGAAGCTAAGGGGAGGATTTATCGCCCCTCTCCACAACTTGGGGTTCTAGGGTAATATTTTGCCTTTCCAATGCTCATTTTTGACCTTAGACTATGGGACTTCTRAGGAAAGGGTGCCATGGCCTCGAAGCACCAGTCCCAGAGCTTGAATTCACCATTTCTACCCCAGCAAAGTCCTACTGAGAGCAGTGAAATTCTCCAATTTGGGGAATTTCTGGAAGGGATCTCCTCCCACTGACAAGCAGCACTTTTCCTCTACAGCAAGTGAAATTGAAGCAAGGTCCAGTTTTCACTCCATGAGCCATCTCACCAGCAATAAATTGCTGCAGGCCACAGAGGTCTACCTTGCACTTGCCTGTGCTCAGGCAAACCCAAAGCAACTCCATCTGCGCCACTGCTGAGGAACGATAATAGTGAGTCCTGTTTCTCTTCTGGTAGTGCACATCTGAAACCTGAGAYTCATAGTGGTATGAAAATTACATACAGAATAGGAAAGTCAGAGCCTAATAGTTACAATTCCAAATACCAGTGCTCTTTCCTTAATCTTAACTATCTGAGACACAGGAAAAACATCCAATAAATGTGTTTGGTCTGCCTGATTCATCTGCAGAAGAAATTAAGAGCTGTATACCTTTTCCATGAAAAATGTGTGACATTTYGCTGAAAATAGACCAGGCACTTCATGGACCATAACTGCACCTCAGAATTAGAGTTCTAAACTAGAAGAATTTTGAAAATAAAATGCTGGTGTATTTTTGTGGGTGCCCAAGGACCAGATGTTCATCTCAGATCAGTATCTGRTCAGAATGGATGCTACTGAAGGACAGGATCCTTCCTTTCTTAGCACGAATCTCTTGGTCACAGGGCAAGTGAAGCTCTAATCCTCTTCTGTGCATGGTCAATAATGTGCAGTTTAGCCTCCAACTTTTACAGTATTTCAAAAAAAAAGTCTTTTTTTTCTGAACATTTCTATATTTCCAAAGAYACTAAGAGCAGTAACGACAGTTAATGCGTCTGACATTTAATGATCTCCTAGATGCAGGGCCCTTAAGCTCTCAGATCTTCTAGTAGGTCATCGATTGTCAGAAATGATCTAGTCATCTATTTTAGAGCTTTCTGTTGGATGGGTTGCTGTAATAACCACATGTTTCCAGGGGTCTATGCCTTTGCCCACAGKTATTAGTGATGTACTTCTCACTGATTTCAGTCATACAGAATCAGGTACCAGCACCCTAAAGAAATGTAGAYGTGCAAATTGCATTGCTTTTAATAGAGGGTAAACTCAAGCAGGCTTGTGGATCCAGTAAATGTGATGGTATGGGCATCATCCTCTGGAGAGGAACAAAGCCCTGATGAGTTGGGAATGTGGAGCTGCAACCCCCTTTTGTTTCCTTCAGAGACAACCCCCTTTTGTTTCCTTCCACCCTTGGCGTACACAGGTAGCTTTGCAGGGAAGTTCTACCCAAGTCTCTTCCAGACATCAGCTGCTCTGCAGAGATAACGAGGGTGAATTAACGTCGTAGCTGGCAGCAACCAACAGCACGGGCATATTCCCCGCCTGGATGCCACCCTGTGCTACATGCTCTGGGTGCCCCTGCTTGAGCAGGAAGGTTGGACTAGATGATCTCTAGAGGTCCCCTCCAAYCTTAAAYGTTCTGTGATTCCCATTAGGGTCAYACTCAGAAATGGGCCAACCTTCAAGTCCCAGGTTAGCCACCAGTCCTACTTCATTTGAACATCACCTTTCTCTGCTGAAGTCTTCCTTAAATCTACAGTGTGTCTCTGTATGAAACCAGAGCATGGAGGCCTCATACAGAAGAATTATTAATGTTTTGACTATGGTTTTAACAACACCTGTAGCAGCTGAAATACATTCTCAGAACTGCTCCTCACCACTGCTCAGCAGCACAAGCAAATTGAGAACAACTGCACATCCTTGGCCAGAGTCCCAGCTGGTAGAAGCTAGCACAGTTTCCTGGCATTGGCTGTGCTATTCTGATTCAGAGCAGCCAAAAGCCTGGCCCAGGAAGCAAAAAAGAAAAAAAAAAAAAAAAAAGCCCACAAGAATGGTCATTTTTCCTCAAGAAGAGATGCATGCTAATATTGCTTCTGCCAGTTCACAACTGAAAAATACATCTGTGTCAATACTGAGGATAGATAGTGGTTGCTTTTTTTCCCCCTCTTGAGTAACGTCAGGGTCTGTATGAATCTATCATGAAAGAGCAGACAAGTTCCAACACTCACCACGGCGCAAAGAACCAGCACAGAGCATSCTTTGACTTTGCCTCACCTCCATCRCTATCTATCTCCGTAGTCATCTGTCCCACCAGAGAGCACTACATTCTGCTAATATACAAAGGCCACATCTGCACTCATAAATTCAACAGTGTCAGGGACCATTCCCAGGTGCTGGAATGTCACCATCAATATTGTTGCCATCCTCGAGCAGCCCCGCCAGAGTTTTGGGACGGGCCAAATGATGCCCTGCCTGAACAGGGATGAGCCTGAGTTAGGGCCCATCCCCAACAGCCAGTCTGGATGCATCCAGCCTGTTCTGCAGAATAAAACTTCTCACAACACTGTCTGCCCCACGTCGTTGTCTTTCAGGCCAGGCACAATGAATTTGCTGGTGTAGACACAGCCAAAAAGACTTCTCCCCTTCTGCAAGGGAAGAGAAAGCAAGATGGTTTAAGTGCTTTAAAGAACACAGTGAGATAAAAAGGAAAACCTGGATACTCTGAGCCTTCTCAGAAAGAGGCTTAGGTTTTTAGGTTGCTAAAAGACCAAAATAATTATATAAAGCAATAAATTTTGCAGCATGAATAAGTACCCTATGACACTGCAGCTCTAAGGTTTGCCTCTCCATGTTTCCAGCCCAACTTTGACCGTGGCACTTCATGGGGCTAATCTGTTCTTCGGACAGGGACACCCATATACACTCCTAATTTCTGCAGGCACAAGAAAGGGTTTCTAATTAAAAAAAAAAAAAANATAGAAAAATACCTTATTCTGGCGTCATCATAGATGGCAAAAAGAAGGGAGAAAATCATGACATGACATGACTTTTCCTTCATCACAGCCATTTTCATTTACAGTGATGAAAAGGGATCCCTTTTAGAAATCCAAATCATAGTCAAAATGAAAAAAAGAGAGAAAGAGAAAGAAAAAGAAAAAAAGAGAGTAATAAAGAGAGAAAGGGAGAAAAAAAAAAAAAAAAAGAAACTAAAATAAAGAAGACAAATTAAAGAAGAAAGGAAGCAAAAAAGAAAAAAAAAAAAAAAGCCCACAAGAATGGTCATTTTTCCTCAAGAAGAGATGCATGCTAATATTGCTTCTGCCAGTTCACAACTGAAAAATACATCTGTGTCAATACTGAGGATAGATAGTGGTTGCTTTTTTTCCCCCTCTTGAGTAACGTCAGGGTCTGTATGAATCTATCATGAAAGAGCAGACAAGTTCCAACACTCACCACGGCGCAAAGAACCAGCACAGAGCATSCTTTGACTTTGCCTCACCTCCATCRCTATCTATCTCCGTAGTCATCTGTCCCACCAGAGAGCACTACATTCTGCTAATATACAAAGGCCACATCTGCACTCATAAATTCAACAGTGTCAGGGACCATTCCCAGGTGCTGGAATGTCACCATCAATATTGTTGCCATCCTCGAGCAGCCCCGCCAGAGTTTTGGGACGGGCCAAATGATGCCCTGCCTGAACAGGGATGAGCCTGAGTTAGGGCCCATCCCCAACAGCCAGTCTGGATGCATCCAGCCTGTTCTGCAGAATAAAACTTCTCACAACACTGTCTGCCCCACGTCGTTGTCTTTCAGGCCAGGCACAATGAATTTGCTGGTGTAGACACAGCCAAAAAGACTTCTCCCCTTCTGCAAGGGAAGAGAAAGCAAGATGGTTTAAGTGCTTTAAAGAACACAGTGAGATAAAAAGGAAAACCTGGATACTCTGAGCCTTCTCAGAAAGAGGCTTAGGTTTTTAGGTTGCTAAAAGACCAAAATAATTATATAAAGCAATAAATTTTGCAGCATGAATAAGTACCCTATGACACTGCAGCTCTAAGGTTTGCCTCTCCATGTTTCCAGCCCAACTTTGACCGTGGCACTTCATGGGGCTAATCTGTTCTTCGGACAGGGACACCCATATACACTCCTAATTTCTGCAGGCACAAGAAAGGGTTTCTAATTAAAAAAAAAAAAAAGAAAAGAAAGAAAAAAAGTAAACCTCTCAGACAGAAAAGCCAGCCAGCCTGCAAGCCCAGAGGATCCAGGAAAGCTCAGCTGGTTGAGCTCACAGGACTACTTATTCCCACAAGATATCACACTCCTTCTGGATGGAGATTCCTCACCTCCCTCCACCCACATACAGTCTGTCCCAAAACTTCACAGTCCTTCCAGCACAAAACCTCCCCTCCAGTTAACCTTAGATGTCCTTTCCTACAGCCTGTGTCCTCACTAGTTATTATAGCTACCAGGGGCTTAATGCACAGTTGATAGATTGCCTGCTGTTTACAGTAGCTTATATACATGGCATTTGTTATCTCCTGCTTATCCCAAACTTTTCCATAGCACTTGCCTTCCAAGATGCTGTCTCATTTTGCAAGCGTCTTCAAAGTATAAATTCGACTTTGGCTGCGTTAACATAATCAAGAGAGCTTTCCCTACCAAGTCCTCACCATCACCTCGTATAACTGTCCTGTCTGTACCTGACCTCGCWGCCAGGATTGTATCATCTGAAAAACTTTACCAGGAATTTTTATATTTTCCTCCTGATAATTGTAAGAGATAGGGAGTGCTGATGGACTATGCATAGGTCCCTGGGGGCATTAGTACCACTGAACGTGCTTGCCTGAGTCATGTGTTGTGCAGGATCCATATGAACAACACCCAAGAAGGAAACACKCATTTCCACCCAGCCTCACGCAGAGGTCTCTCCTGCTGGGCTATCTTATAGTATTAACCAAAAGCTTAGAACGGAGTCTGAACTTCTGCAAAGCTTCTCACTAGGGCTGAGTTGATGCAAATTTAGTGAAATACTTCTTCAGACTCAAATCATTCTGCAGAAATCGTTGTGGCTATATCGTTTTATAAATGAAAAAAAAAATAAAGGAGTTTGTCTTTCTTAAGTGAAATATTTCAGTTTGAGTCACCACCACCAACTCCTGGGATTCTCTGGGACCAAAAATGRCCCAAAGGGGTAATATAGGGTGAGTTGTTAGATCTTTCCATCCCATGGCTCTACTTTTGCAGGGGGCTGCAGCCCCTCAGACCCTATTTCTGCCCAAACCCCACTCCAAAAAACACATTTGCCTTCCAAGCCCGTTCAGCCCCAAAGCTTTGGCCAAAGARCAGCGCTGCTTCCGCGGGCTCCGAAGTGGTTCCTGTCATCTCCTTCCTCCCAATGGGAAGAAGGATGCTCCATTGCACTCATCCCTGCCATGCACGGCAGCTCGGAGAGCAGCAGCACAAGCAGCCTCTCGGATTTCACCCG
Organism: Nothoprocta perdicaria; assembly: GCF_003342845.1. NCBI lineage: Eukaryota > Metazoa > Chordata > Aves > Tinamiformes > Tinamidae > Nothoprocta > Nothoprocta perdicaria. Next base: position 3,432,010 of record NW_020455843.1, on the reverse strand, counting down.
CAGCCTGTCACAGAGCGTCAGTGACAGCAGCCCAAGAGCTAAATGACCTTTCGGGCTTCTAAGGAGATCAGCCCAATGACCCCCTTCACCACCAYGCTGCCTCCCACCCCACCTTGCATCGCTGCCGCCTGTTGTGATAAGGGCAGACGAGGCTCYGAGAAGGTCCTTCCAAATCCCCTTGAAGTTTAAGCCTGGCCTTAAGCAGAGAGCGAGCCTAAACACACAGCTGGGGGGATCTGCAGAGCTGCAGCCACCACAGCGACAGYGCAGCAGCTGAGACCGGAAAGGATCTGTGCTAATCGCTATTTTAACAAATTAGCACAAACTGAGCTTTGCTTCTGTTTTTTCAGGGGTAGAGATGAAATCATGCAGATGAGGAATGAGTCCCTAGCCAACTTCACTTGCCATGGGAAGGTGTCTTTGAAATGGATATCAGGTGAAGTCCCTAAATATTCCAGTGCTTGGCTTTGCCTGCCCATTCACCTAGTACATCAACAGCAAGAAAAAGCAACAGGGCTGTGTTAATTTTAACAGAGGAGAGAAGCAAAAAGTTATTATCTGTTCTACCCTCTGTCTGAAAGACTATAAATTCAGTTTGCTCTTTGCAGACACTAGAAAACCAAAACACTGCCCTTGCTTCATCTCTGTTATTTTATATTATGCTCAGAGATCAAAACCTGCCTCTCATGGACACAACCCTACTCTGAGATCAGGCTTGGGCTGCTAGATGAAACAAGTGTTTCTGATGAAAATAAAATAAAATAAAATAAAATAAAATAAAATAAAATAAAATAAAATAAAATAAAATAAAATAAAATAAAATAAAATAAAATAAAATAA
>NW_020455843.1:3405142-3430110 GCF_003342845.1 Nothoprocta perdicaria | reverse complement strand
TTTTTTTTTTTTTTTAATGGCTAAACAAAAAGTCGACTCTTTTTCCAGGAAGGTTCAGCCTGATTCATGGTATGTGACTGTGAATCCGTTCTTTAGGATTCCTCCGTGCATGCAGACTGTTATGGCAGCCACGTCTCCGTGCGTCCCGTGGACGAACAGCTCCAGCTGCATCCATAGCCTGGAGCAGCCGAAGGTATCGAGGTACAAGCGGTTGGACCCCATGCCTCTGGTCATRTTTGCATTACAGATTCCCCAAGTCAAAGCAGGTCTTACAGGCCTGCTCTAGAGTCTCAAAATAGACCACATTAAGAGGGCAAAAGTGGTATTGTCATTTACACCTATTTTTTTTTTTTTAAAGTTCTCTTTCCTTCCCAGAAAATCCAATGCATAGAGAAAGCCAACTCAGAATTTCCTGAATCCCAGTGCCTTTAGACAGCAGGGGTAATCAATAATAAAACCATCTGTTGAAAAAAAAATCCATTAAAGTCAAAGAGAGATCGTGCACTTGTTGAAGCCAAATCACTGCTGTGTGAATTCTAATCCTGTTCCCAAAGAATATCCATCCTAGGCAGTATCAGCAAGCACAATGCCAGCAGGTCCAARGGACTGATCCTTATTCAGTACTTATTACCCCAACAGGAGTGCTGTGCCCACTTATGAGCTTACCAGTACAAGAAAGACTGGGACATACTGGAACAAGTCCAGYGGAAGCCCAAAGATGCATGTGGCCTTATAGGCCCTATAAGAACCTGAGAGAATTGCATCTATTCAACCATAAAGAAAAAAGTCTCAGGGGAGAGCAGACCTTACATACATCTGCAGATCAGAGGACAGAGAGAAGGTGGAGCCAAACACTTAAGGCGCACTAAAGGATGAGCTAAAAAAGAAAGAAAAAGAAAAATCCAACTAGATTTTTTGGGGGGGAGGAATGACTAGTGGACAGGTCACCCRCAGAAGTGGAGTGTTCTCCAGCCTTGGAGGCATTCAAGACTCAGCTGCAACTGTACAAGTCCCTGAGCAACCTGGTCTATTAGACCTGCKTTGCGCAGAGGCTTGGCCTAGATGAGCTCCTTTCCAGACTAAATTATTTAATGATTCTATGAGTCCATGAACTGCCCCAGAGATTGCCACTTGACTTGACATAGTCCAAACCCAGGCCCCTTCCTCCATTATACACTACTGTAAACACCCACCCCAGTAGACAGAGTTATAGACAAGACCTAGACCACAGTGATGACTCAGGAAACAGGACATCATTCCAGGAAGACAGCAGCGTGACCATTAGGTTGATAGGACAAAGCTAAGCTTATTAGGTTGATATGACATAGCTAAGCTAAGCTTAGTTATTTATGGGAAATATTTCACAGGGCCACGTAAAGCAAAAACCACGTAAAGCAAAAACCAACTATTGTTGGGACAGTAAAAACAAAAACACCACAGAACATTCTCCCTGCACCCTACATCTGCAGGACACTCAGGAGCCAGAAGTGCCTTCAGGTCACCTAGTGCAACCCCCTGCTCAAAGCAGGTCTCATTGGATGAGGTTATTTAGGACTCACCCAGCTGAATCTTCAACTTCTCCAAGGATACAGATATCCCTAGTGAATGGTTCTGTCATGAGTTTTTCCAGTCACTTTATGGTCCCAGGTAGATTTTTACCTTCTGTACCATCCTACAGAAAGACATTCCACAGTTTAGCTGTGAGCAGCAGAAAGCAAAATAAGTTGTTGCATATTTTAAAATTCTCCATTGCTATTTAATTCTGCCCCAGTTGTTATGGGCAGAAGAGGCAGGGAACAACCAGCAATGAATTCCAACCTCCTTAGCCAGCTAAGCAGCACCCAAAGGAACAGCAGCTTCGAAATTCTCTAGTGCTCTCCACATTGCTCAGTGTGAACCTTTGTTTATTATAAAGCTGCAGTATATCAAAAATGCTTTTTTAAAAAAAGGAAAAAAAAAATAAGAAAAATGGTACAACACAGTAAACTAGCAACACAAAATCTTTAATCTCCTATGCTTCAGCAAAGTAGAAATCATTAAAACACTGAAAGTTGTTGCTGTTAAAAGAATTAAAATAAAAGAGCAATAGAAGTCTATAATCTGTGAGATTCATTTCCCCAGGGCATCGAAAGCATAGCTAGATATTTACATGCATTGTCCATAAGGTGCATTATAAAGTCCAACAAGAGATGCTGAAGCTCTGGAATCTCAAGTGGTTCCGCTCTGAAGAGGTTTAAGAAAATATTTACTGCACAATCTACCCACAAAGGAAAATGGATGAAAGAAGAGATGAGCACAGTTCCAATCTCTGCAATTCTGCCTTGAGACTCAGGAAAGGAAGTTAAATAATAATAATAAATGCTGAGGTTAGACAGCCCATTGTTTGGGTCCACTGGAATTAAGAGGTCTTGTTCCCCTCGAGCACCAACCCTCGGTTGGAGGAGTTCAGGAACAGGTACTGCACCAAGTCACACAACCAAACTTTACTCCTGGAATCTCCCAGCTGCATCCAGCACCCATATGKACCTACTGAGGGAGAAAGCAGGGTTATATGCCTTCATTTCTTACCAAAGCACCTGGAAGGCAGATATCTGCTGGGTAAGGTCCTGAGAAAGCACCAGCTGTGGCAGCACTTTGTAGGAGAAGTTCTTGTTCCTACTGATGGATGTTGTGTGAGTATTACATGTATCAGTCCTTCTGTCCCAGGCTCTGCTCTAAACTAGGCAGTGCTAGAAACGCTACCTAAAGAAACATGGTTTCTGAAGGCATCTCACATCATTCCAGGAGATTCCCATCTTCTGGACTCCAGCTTCAAAGAAATGTCATTTTYTCTACTCTTGATTAGGGGGAATAAGCAGGTTTCAGACTCAGCGGACACAGCAGGATCATGATATAAGTCTGTGAGAACGAACATTTCAGCAAGGCTAAGACCTTCTTGAGCACCGGAATGCAAGGCAGGCAAGGTGGTGCTGAATCCCCAGCTAGACAGAAGGACAGGGAATGGGTGATAAAGGGGCAAGAAACCACGGAAATTATGRGGAAAGTGGGCTCATCAGTGGAGAGGAGTGGCCCAAGAATTTGAGTATTCATTTTAATGAAAAACAATATGGAGTTGCATCTAGTTTGCTTGTCTGGTTTTTATTTACCCTTCCTCCCCTCTTTGGAAAAGCATCACAGAGCAAACCAGCCCAGAAGGGAAACTAGCCTGATAAATAGACCATCAAGAGAAATAATTACTCCAGATAGGAAAATTAAATAGGGGGAGCCACTAATCAGCTGCTCCCTCTGCAAAGGGGAGGCTGGGAAAGTAATTTAAAAAAAACCTCTTGGAGGAGACTCCGAGGCAGAGCGTAAAGTGGAAATGCAGATGGCCAGAAAGGAGAGCAAGGCTGTGCGCGGGGGACCAGGTGGCATTGGTTAGAGCAGCGCTGCCTCCCACCCCGCTTACCCCCTACAACTCTTCCCATGGCTTCGCCTTCTGCTTGGGGAGAAAGAGCAAGAGCGCGCTGCGCCTCCGAGCTGCCGGGGTCGTCTCCAGCTGGGAGAGATGCTGCTCTGCTTGCACCCCACTGCCTTCCAGGGGCTGCACGCGGAGCCCCTGTCACCAGCAGGATGATCTTAATGTAGGCCAAGCTCAGCGCCGGCCTCACAAGCAGAGGGGTAGCCCAGCACCCCAGAGCCCCTGCCAGCTAAATAAAACCATCAGAGCCTCCTTTGCTCCACGCTCTCCCAGAGAACGAAGCTCTGCTAGGATCAGACCGAGTCAATCCACCACCAAGGCATGGGGGAACACACAGAGCTCAGCTTTTTTCTCTGAACAGAYTCCTTTTTGCTCCCTGTTCCTCCCCTACAAGCAATAAGGAGCAGTGTGATCATTAGTTCACATCACCAGCTTGGTGCTCCGTCGACCACCATCGTTGTATCTGGTCACCTGGAAAGGCCACCCATCCCAGCAAGCAGGGGAACACGCCAGCAGGTCTGCACTGGTGCCACCAACCCAGCAACGGTGCCACCATCTGAAACGCTGGAAGTCCTGAAGGGAAATGAGGACAGACAAGGCTTTGGAGCACAAACAGGATTTTTCACCCCAAGGACGTTTGTATCTTGGGCTTTCCTTCAGCTTGGGAAACTCTAGCTGACTGAAGCCCAGGGCTAGKCAAACTCATGTCTCCTAGAATGGAATCCATTACAGAGCTGGAATGCCTCTAATTATGCTAACACTAATAACGTTAGCTACTAAAATAGCTCAGAAAAGGATAAGTTACAAGCGTGGTTTTCAGCCTGTRGATTTCAAATGTATGGAGGTTGCCAGGAGGGGTTGAGGGCAGGGACACCACCTATTTCTTTCGTCTCGTGTCCATCTAAGAAGCTCACACACCACTTTCAGATCCAGGCACGTAAAGATTAGACGTTTCGGTTCCTAGGTAGGCACCTAAATATGTGGCCCAGAAGAGGTGAACGGAAAGATTTTTCTTTTTTTAGACAGAAGMAGCTTGTTTACCACAGATAGAAACGATCGGGTTTCCTTCCTTTTCTATATGTGAAATCATGTACCTTGTGAAGGCTTTCAAGAAAAGGAAAAAAAAAAGGTATTTTTTTTTTTTAATACAAAAACCCAGACTTCTGTCTACCTCATATAGAAAAAGGGAAGTTCATACCAGGTTACATCTGTCAGTGCTCAACAACCAGGARTCCTGACGATGCCTCCAATCCCTCACTAAGTGATGCATTATGGAAGAGGACCTGGCTGAACCCCTCACCCAAAGGAGAACAGAGGAGCCTGAAGAAATCTGGTGCCATACTTGATGGAGGTTTTTTTTTTTTTTTTTTTGGCTAACATTAAAGTTTTCCATAGAAAAATGAATTCCCACCCAAAATACAGTTTATACTCCAACCAAATCCTCTCTGATTTATGGATCAGGATGATGGTCAAGATTTTTTTTCTTCTTTTAATATCGGAGGCAGGAGCAACTCCCTTCAAATTCAGTTTTCAAAGGGAAGGTTGTCCTTTTCACTCAGTTTTGGAGGTTTTCAGGACTGTTGATATTTGCTTAAAAATAAATAAGAGTTTGAAACTATTTGTGTTCCTCAGAGTATTGCTGCGAGGCTTCAAACCAACTCAAAAGTCAAACCTCGCAGATCTGGGCAGGGGGGAAAGAGCATTTAGACACAAGACAGTTTTATATTGGGAGGCAGGGACACAGCGAAGGGCAGAAGTATGTGATCAAATGAACTAAAAAAAAAAGACATGTGTAGACAGGAAACTTCAAATGAAAGGATTTTCCCTTTAATAGGCAGGGCTCTTTCATGGGACTGGCAATTCCTAATGCCACCATCAACAGGAAGAGCTGAAGAAGAAATGCACTCACACCCATGATAGGTTTTGGTAACATGGAGATCATAGTTAAAAATACAAGACCTTGCTAAAACGTAGGGAAAATCACGTTTCTAAAGGCATGCCAGTGACCTGCAGCTCCTAATATAGTGCAAAGGGACGTGAAGTCCAGCTGTTCATACACACAAATTACAGAAGATTAGTATGACTCAGTTCGCTACCTTTCCTAAATTTGTCCCCTCTGGAAATAAAATGCCAATTGTTCAAACAGAAGAAGCTGGGGAGGGAAAATAGCTATTTTCCTATGATTTTGAAGGCTCAGTGACACGCTTTGTAAGTAGCCCCTTGGATTTTGTTGCACTTCAGCTCTACCTGTGGTGAGCAGATCCTTTCCCAGACATTGCAATAAAGGAGACTGCAAAGAAGTCCTGCTGGCAATCGCACTGAAGATGAGGGAAATCATCCTCAGCTTCAGATAATATCAGTCCTGACTGAGAACCTACTGTAAGAAATGTTATAAGAGCAGATGGGGTCAGTATTTCATAGGCAAATTCAATGCAAGCTTCACCTGTGACTGTCCCTGTGATGAATGTCCCTGGGCTGGAAGTATGCGCCACCTCCTACAGACTTACAAATTCTCAAGACACAGAAAAGTTATTTCTATTGCTTATTAAAATCCATTTTTCCCCCAAAACCTGTGGTTTACAACCACTAAAAAGCAGTCTTATTCCAACAGCACATTTCCTGRTTTTCCACATTTTCTTCTGCGAAGGCAAAAAAAGGAAAACAAGACAGTTTGGTCACCCCTTCCTGGGCCCATTTTACGTTTGAAAAAAGTAGAAGAAATTAGAGAGGAAGGAAAACAGAGGAATAAAAAGCAAAAGCTGAAAAAGACAGCAAGGGAAAACCAGTATTCTTCAAAATTAAGATGACTGTTCAAAGCTCTCTGCAAAGCTCCTTTTAACGAGGAGCCAATTCTCCTCTGAAGCCTGCAGGGTAACTACTCTGAAGCGTCACAGAATTAGTTTCACCTCAAGCAAGTTAGAGAGTGATGAGCCATGGCCAAGTCTGAATAAACGGCTGTAAATCGAGATCCCCTGGCCCCCTTCCAAGCTGGCCAGACACAAGGCAGTTCTGGTCTTGAAGTCACATACCTTGTGCATCTCGGCTAGCAGCGGATCGTGACTCTGTCTGCGTTCATCGTGTGCTTGCTAGCAAAGCCTCAGCAGAGCACCGAGGTGCTTAAGGGCTTGGTTCTGTAAATGCATCCCTAACGGGTTTCAAACCACTCGCTTGACCCCAAAACAACCAACAAAAAAAATTGCTTTTCACTTCCCTTGCAGTTCCCCTTCCATGGAACTCCACATAAAAGGAGCAAAGCTCTTACTTGGCCTTCAATGAGAAGGCACTTGCACGCAGAGGAGCAGCARGAAAGAGCTACCGTTCCCTCCCTTGAAACAGCCTCTTTCCGCCAGCCCTGAGCCAATTCCAGGATGACTCCCAGGGCCTGCGGAGCTCCAGACGTKCAGGCTGGCGCGCCACGGGGAAGGGAGAACATGGGTGGTGAGTCAGCACTCCAGACCTTCCCTTCCCGAGGTGGGACGGGCACCAGCCAAGTGCCTCCAGCACGGGGTTTCAATGGCCAAACTCAGGATGAGCTGCCTRAAGGGAAGTCAATGGATATAATCTGATGTCTATGGGGAATAAAGTTACCAAAATACATAGATGTGCTGTTGGAGGCAAAAAAAAAAAAATACAACACAGGCCGGTTCTGAATTTTAAGAGCGGTTCCTAACTAGAAAAGCCCAGGGTGGCTTAGGTGTGTGGCTACATCCAAAAAAAGCATGGCCCCAGACGTGTGTTCCAAGCCTAGAAGTCATTTGGAGGCCAAGCAGAGAAGAGGAGTTAAGACAAGGCCAAATGATCAGAAAAAGAAAACAAAGGTTGACGATCCATCTAACCTGCCTCGAAAGCACAGGTCTTTCCTACATCAACATTCCTCAGCACTTAGTAAGAGATAATAGCGTGATTATTATGGGGTTTCTAGAGACAACTCAGGCAAAAGTAAAGGAAATTCATCCTGCCACAGAAGAAAACCACAATAGAGGGCTATGCRTTCAAGGGTTGTCTGCTCTGGACGTTTCAGTTATTCATTGAGCAAATATTAGCAGTCAAACTACTCAGACTGTCAAGGGATCAGGTTCAGATGTGACCCAGGCAAAGGATTATAGGAAGCATTTCTGCAGCTTTCCTGGGATAGATGGTGTCTGCGCGGGAGGAGGCAGCTGCACTCGGTTGGGTTTGACCCACGGACAACATCGGGCTGCGGGTTCTGTAAGGACCCATGCACGAACAGAAGCTTTTCAGATGAATAATTTATTCACTGAAAAAAAGAAAAAAAAAAGTTTTGGGCCTACCAAAACTATTTGCAAACTCAGGGAATAGTTTCCACCAAAAACCTGAAAACATTTCAAGGAAGCAGTGTTTTGTTTAGACTTTTCCTTTCTTTTTTCTTTCTCTTCAAAAATGCCTGTGCTTGAAACTGTATTTTGAGGCCAGATTACTTGACTTTTCAGCAGGCTAACCTTGAAATGAGATGCTTCCATTTCGCACTGAACACTGTCAGCTCTGTGCTTTGTGGGCCAATTTAAAGAAATCAGTGATTTGAACAGCTCTAGCAAGAAGAGCTGTAACGAGCCTGCTGGCTCAGCACTCACAGGGAGCGAGCGTCCCAGTTCAGGGAAAGACATGGTGTGACCTGGAGCAAGTAAGAGAAGGATCTTCTGCTCTAAGGAAATGCTTGATAGGGTCTACTAAGAAACCACACTGGGAAGGCTGAGGCCAAGCAGAAAAACCTGGAACGTGAAGAACAGGGAAGGAGCGTGAAATAGCCCATCTTGGCACCTCTGCAGAGCTCCGAGAAACAGAAAAAAAAAAAGAGAAAATAAAAGAGAAATAAAATCGACTGCTGGAGAGAAACCAGTTGAGCTAATTCCCAAGGAAGTGAAGCAGTAGTAGGAGTCAAAGCAGGAATCAGCTTGTGACAGTCTTCTGAGCTCCTTAAGAACACTATCTTATGTCTAAGGACAACACCAAGCAAGAAGATCAACTCCTAGGGTGATTCCTCCGGTTGATCAATTTGTTTCAGTGGAGATGATGTGAAAACCTCTTATCTCTTTCTCCTTGTTAGCCTTTGGTGACTAGGAAAGCAAAAAAGATACACATAGACAGATACCAAATCCCATTCCAAGATACTGCTCCAAATTCCAAATTCCAAATCTAGAGCTCAGAGACTTCCTAAGACAGAGTGTTGTCCTTGTATTTAGCAGATCTGGATGGAGAGCATCCTTGAACTTACATGTCTCCATCCTGAGGGGAAAATCCAGCTGGATGAGAGCCACTAGTTGTGCCTGCAGAGACAGTGCTCCTGCACACATCTTACCTTAGCATTGATGGGGTCTTGATGAAGGAAGCTTGATCTCATTTTGGACCTTCAGGAGTCTGGGGCATCATGCAAACATTCTGGACACACGGAAACACACACTTTGACAGTAACTCCTGTTCTTTGTGTGTCCAAGTGCAGATGACAGGAAAAGGACCTCGACCCATAAATCAGGTCATGGTATGTTTGGCAGCTCCACGTACCATGAAGAATTCTCCGAGAATCCTGCAGCTGAAGGCAGGAAACTCGCAGCCAGGAGGCCTGTTCCAGCCCTGGAGCCCAGGCAACTGGCAAGCAACTACAGCGAGAGATTTTTGAAGTTATTGAGCCRAGATTTATGTTGCTGGAATTCACTGTGAATATTTCACTCTCGGCGAGAGGTGGGAAAGACGAAAAGATCACTTTGAGTTAACAGTTTCTTTACGCAGGGCTGTCTCCTCAATCCCTAAAATTCTGCTTTGGAGACATCCTCATGCACAGAGCACTGGAGCTTGCAGATCCATCGTGAGGTAGATGATGTCTCCACAAATCTTTGTGASCCTAGCTCCAACAGCCTTTCTCCAATGGTCTTCTAGGAAATACCTCTTCTGCTCTATCGAGTCTCCTGTAGAGACCACTTTTATCACTGCTGTCAAAGAACACACTGACCACTCATCAGCCTATGCCCTAAATGTGCCTCTTCCTGGGATCTCTTCCTAAAACACCACTAGTGAGGATGGAGAGGACAGTAATAAGGTGGAGGTTTGGTTGGTTTGTATTGCCACTCACAGCTCAAGGCCTCCTTGTGATCAGCTGCAGACTCTTGTTGTCTGTGCAACAGAGGTGACTTCTGCTGATAGCTATTTCAGTAACCACAGTGTTTCCTGTGTGCTTTGCCATCATCCTAGCAAAGGAGCTCAGAAATTGCTTCCTCCAAGCTGACAGAGATAGCACACAATCAGGCCTATTGCTCTGCTAATGCCTTTAATTAAAGAGATTGTTTTTGCAGAGTCCAGTTAAGATCTGGGGAAATATGTGCTTGGGGTTGCTCGTCTGTGCACCATGTAAGGACGTGTCTGTACAGGCTCTTAGAGCTGGACAAGCTGGAACCACCCAGACTTGATAGTGCAGCACTCTGCCTGGACTGGTATATTTTGCTGAGGAGGCTCTGGAGGAGACTTTGGTTGAATCTGAGCAGCCAGAGTTCAGAGCTCTCCATGCACACAGCCAAATCACTTGTTCTGCTGACTACTGCTAGGGCATCTCAAGAAGCCACCACTTCAATTCTCTGCTCCATCCCTGCGCAAGCAAGAGCAGCAGAGGTGACTGTGAAATCCTCTGCACTGCTGCACTTTGCAATCTAGTCTATTAGTTTCATGCATTTGGCACTTACCTTAAGTACACCTAGATTAGCAATGACCAGACAAGGATGTAGTGAATGCATGCTGGACCTGAGCAGCTCCCAGGGTGAGCACAGCAGCAAAACTCCCCTGTTGATAGAGCTAGTCCTGGAGAACCCATGGACCAGAGAAGAGAAAATCCCAAGGAAAGGTAAAGGCTGCGAGGTGACAAAAGGACACTTTTCCCTTGGTGCCATTATGACCTCCCTATGTTAACCCACTTCCCACACTATCTCCAATCTGCAAGAGTTGAAGAGGCCTCAGCAGCAAAACCCAACAGCGAGAATGAGTCAGATACCTGGCAGCTCATTCCAGCAACATTTGCAAAAAGCAGGTTTCATTCTGTGATAGTTGCTTCCTCATCCTCCTCTCCCCACTCCCCACCTTTTATGAGTAACCTTATCTAAGTACCTAACCCTGGGTATTCTTGCACAGCCCTTGATTTGGAAGGAAGTTGCTGGGATGAGGCAATACTCCAACTTTGACCTTTTCACTCCTTCCCAACATTAATCCAGGAAAACATCCCGAGCATGTCTCCAGTCCACAGATCCTGTTCTGCCATCGTTCTCAATACCTCAAGGCACTCGGGGCACGAAGGAGGGCAGGAGCCCCACTTTATCTAATGAAAGTGTCATAGGGTTGTGCAACTTGTTTACAATGGCAAATTTTGGCAGCCAGCTCCTTAGCCAGGGGTGGGATTCCAGTTAAGCTCGAACTGCTTCTCGACAAGTCCCAACAAACACGCGCGCCATTCAAATCTTGCCACGCCAAATTCATACCCCGGCTCAGCTCCAGCAGCACGCGTGTGGGGGGACATTCTCAGAGCTGCCTACGCTGTTGGGTTCTTCCCAACAGATCTCAGCAGGTAAGCTTTCCACCTGAGTCACTGGGATGTTCCCTGGTAGGGAGCAGTTAAGCACAACGTTCCAATGGACTTTCCCCTGCGAGGCCTCCCGATAAAGTCAAGTACTCATCCAAATGCAGTGAGGTCAGTGTTTGCAAACGCAATAGCTGACGGTCAATCAACTACTCGTAAAGCAAGTGCTTCTCATGCTAGTTCCTTGTGCCCCTACAAATGGTTGTAGATGATGTGCCCACGCCTGTTTGAGCTCTTGAAGTGCTAGTAAAGTTGCACCTACCTTCCAGCATGGTAAATACCTCCATGAACAAGCCTGAGAAAGTCCATGCAAAACTGTTAGGCCAGTGATGTTTTCTGGCAATAATCCAAAAAGCAGAAGTTTCACTTTCCCTGTTGCCTGCTTTCCGAGGTTGGGAGGGAATGATCTTTTCCAGCAGATTCAGAAGAGTTCTTCTGTCTCTAAACCATGCCACAAAAGCGGATTCATTTCTCCTTTGCTGGTGACCTGAATAAGCAACAGCTGGAACGGAGCTTTTGCATAGGGAACCCAAGATAGAACCCAAGGCTTTGCTCTGGATTCGACTAAAATGTTTAAATCCATCTGAAGTGTGATGGACATGGTTCAGAACAAGTCTTCCTTTCTATTTTCTAGCCCAGTCATCTAAATGAAGAGTTTCATGGTCCTCCCTCAAGACTGTTGAGTGTGTAAGCGTATTGGCCCAGCTGCATTAATGATTGCTGTCTTTGAAGACACAAAATAATGTTGTGATCCACATAGGAATTCCATACACAAAATCCAGACAGTAGAAAAGAGTAGATTCCCAGTGTGAAAAYGGAAAACTTTCAACCATTCACTTTCAGAGTATTTGAATTCAGGATGTTGAATGCTGATAATCTTCAGTTCACATCAGTGACATACATTGCTCAGGTACAGACTCTCCCAGCAGCACTGATGGATTAACATCTAAATAYTCAGGAAACAAAGAGCAAAGGGAGGAAGCAGACAAAGTGCTTTGCCCAAGGTTGCAATGAAGGTCAGGACCAGATCAGAATTCAAAAGCACGTTCTGTGACATCCCATGCATAGTCTGCTAGCTCCACAATTAAAAAATAAATAAATAAAATTAAAAAGAAAAAAGAAAAAAAAGAAAAACTAGATTGAAAGAGAATAATAGAAGTACTTGCAGAACAACAAGTGCATATGGCACTTAAAATCCATCCATGAATGCTGACGTATCCCTGTTTCACAAATGACTATGCAGACATAACACCCTGTTCTTGAAAAGGAAGAATGCAAGGAATGTGAAGCGAACGGTATGGTTTCAGAGAAGCCTTCTCAGAGATCTCCAGCTTATCCCCAACACACACGAGAGAGAGAGAGAGAGAGGGAGGATGAAATTTTCACAAACATGAAGTCATTTTGCTTTCGTGTTCATCAGCAGAGAAGTAGCTGGAAGGAATGCTAGGCATTTACTAGCAGGGCAGCAATCATTCCAAACGGAGTGAGCCCATTAATTAGAGAAGTAAATACAATTAATGAAGCCTCCAAAGAGTTTACATAAGCTCCTTTTAAAAAGTATCCCCTTCACCAAACAAGAGTGTCTGATTTAGAAGTGAAATTAGGAAGCTGGCTAAAGATAAAACAACTAAGATGCTTGCAAAATATAGTTCTTTAGTTTTACTGGGAAAGATAAATGCTGTGAAGTTACCAAGGCCATCAGCACACCTACTGAACCACTGGGTATTTGGGAAGCTTAGAAAAAGCTGTAAGGCAGCAGAAAATTAAAGATGCCAGTGGGGAAAAAAAAAAAAAAAAAAAAAAAAAAAAAAAAAAAAAAAAAAAAAAAAAAAAAAAAAAAAAAAAAAAAAAAAAAAAAAAAAAAGGGATTTTCTCCAATATTTCTCCAATAATGGGCATAGTAAAGAAGAAAGAAGCAGAAAATATACAGAATAGCAATTCTGTATATTCACTATATTCACACCTATTTCAGGGTTGTCCAGCCCTGAGTTTGAAGGGGACAGCTGAAGATCCCCTTGATGGAGTAGATCTATGTAGTTCAGGCTTAATCAGTTAAAATGCTTAGGACCAAAATTGAACTTAAACAGTTCTAACTTGCATTTTCCGCAGACGAAACAAAGAATTTCACCTGGGAACCAACTCCCTGTGGTTTGAACCCCACATACTGCATCAGGAAGCGGTGGGAATGTCAGCAGTGCTGAGTATTCACATTTTTAGGATGACTGTGAAAAAGAAATCTAGAGAGGGCAAAGAAAAGCTTTGAGCAGGATGTGAGGTGCCTTTTCGTGGGATTCACAGTATCTTTGTTAAAATGCATGAGCATCTCCAGAGAAAACACCAGCTACTAAATTACACCTCTCTCAATTGCATCTTTCTTGTAGGGCAAGAAAGAGCAGCTGGAAGCTCAAGCCAGGACTAGGGTGGATGGCTGCATTTCACCTCTGCTGGCAGGAGAACGTGGAGTTGTTTGAAGGGCATGGGCAGATCATGCAGTGGTTCCCACTTATGACACACGTTGCTTCTYGTGGTTGGCGAGGTCCTCAAGAGCAGCCCAACGCTGCATGTCTTTATGTTGGAGCCAGAGGTTGGCAGCCAGCTTCATCTCTTCACAGCTGCTTGCTGCACCCTCCGTGTCTTTTTCATCTGCACTATTATTTCCCAWTAAACAAATACTGTCTAGCAAGGTCCCACATTAACAAGTCCATATGGTGYTGTATGCACTCATGCAAGGTGGGCTGAGGAAGATGGTGCTTAGCCAGGTTTTCCCAGCTTCAGGTGAAGACCCCGAGGACTGAACAGAGGCYGTTAAATGAGTTATAGCACCAGGCTAAGATGGCCAGGCCACATCCAGACTGGGCGCAGCCCTCTCGTGCTTCCAACTCAGAGTTCACGCAGGAGAATAGGCAGTTCAGGTCGGCCTACACCAGCAAGCTAGATGTGCCCTTTGGCTATCAGTTTTGTAGGTGTGGGGCTGCACCCTCCCAAGGAACCTACGCACTCGGCTTGCCTACAGCCGTGACAAGAGGCAAAAATATCCGGCTCCTCCGAGGGATGAAAGGCAGACACTCAAGGGATTAAGTCCCCAGGCTCTTTCCTTCCTTTCAGAGCTGGTGAACCATGCAGCAATGCATGTCAGCTGTGTTGGTTTTGCGTCGGGCGCCAGAACAATGCAGCCTGTCTTTCCTGGTGTGCACCTCCAGGGAGGATTCCCACAAGGGTTCCTYTGAACAGGGCAACGTAGGTGGAAAACCAAAGAGAAAAGCCCTTCAACTTTTCACCCTCCTGAAGTTTACAAATTGCACTGAGTTTATGTCACCGTGAATGACTCAAAAGGCATCTCACAGAGCACTTCTTGCCCACGCTGAACGTGCCTCTACACTTTGTCATCTCCTTCAAGTGTTCGTCCCATTCCCACCATGGAGAAGGACGACCAGGCAGGAGGCACCTGGGGGTGGTTTCCTGTGGATGAGCATATCTGCAGTGGTAGTCAATAAAGAAAAGCAGCCAGGTCCAAAGGCCTAGCCACGTCTGCAACAGATGATGAGCTGGACCTACCTGAGCTGACAGCAGCTTCCACAAGCATGGAGAGGTGCGGACTTGTTCCCTATGTCCATTCACCTCCAAGCGACCTCAGACATTTTCTGTATCTGGAACTATGGTGGCAGGAGTACTTCTCTCACCAGAGTATTCATGCTCAGCGTGGCTGCTGCTTGGGAGCAAGCAGATGCACTGGCTCTCTTGTTTCTTCAAGTGATAGAAATGGACCACAGAAGAGACAGATTTGTTCCAGATCACCCATGAAGCCTGTGGCAAAGCAAGGAACTGAACACAGCTACCCCAGKCTCAGCCCAACACCTCTGCTGCAGAAGGACTCCTGTCTAGTCAAGGAGAACCAAAAACATACGGAACAATATATGTCTGTACAAGGACACAGAGATCCATCTACATGTAATTAGACCTCTTCAGTTTTTGTTTCAATACATCATTGCTTTAGKGTTGTTTTGTTGATTTTTTTCTTTTTAAGACATTTTCTACTAGTCACTTTGCTGAGTGTTGGCCTGTTCTTGTGTAAGGTTACCCAGAGCTCATGGTCCACAGCATCTCTCACCTCTCTTAGAAAAAGCTTCTACCTAACATACTGCACCTACAGAGCACATCCATGAATTTGGGACAAGTTCATTGCCAAACATGAAGTTCTCAGGAAAGACAATCTATCTGTTTTCATACATGGAGAGAAATGATCATTCTCCAGGTTCTGATATTAGCAGTCCTCACTGCTTGATGTAGACAGAAAAAAAAACCTGGATACACTTGGACACTAATGAGTGAGTATTCACAGCGTGATGTAGGCATTAATGCCACCGTTTTCTGAGTCAGTCAGGTCTGAGGGCACACCATCACACTAGCCCCAAAACAGGATGTAAATCCACACTAGACTGAACTACTGGCCACAGGATGGCACAGAGCCAGCTCCCRGGAGGAACACGTGTCTGCACCATCTGTATTGTTGTGCACTTTGGTGAAGAATTTAGGGTTTTCAAGGAACAAGGCTGGGAATCAGGAGCCCTCTCCTGCTGAGATCCCACCCTGCTGCTCACCAGCTACAAGCTATTCCTCCCACATGTATTGTGTAAGACCTTCTGTACCTTCACCCACTGCCACCACCACTCAGTTGCAAGCAAGCACAAGCCAGGAGGCAAAGTATAAAATATAAACCTTCATTAACAATTTTGTAAGAAGTCCATGAGGCCAAAATAACAGAGGATGTAATAGAGCCATAAATATCTCCCACAGCCATAAACACTTCTACCTGTTGCTGCCTGGGCATTTATAAGTGCTTGAGGCGTTTGGGGCTGTGTTTGCACTTATTCCAGCGTCTACCAACCACGAAGCCAGTGGTAGACATGGCACCAGGTACAGACGCAGCCGCCAGGCTGGTTTTATGGTGTCAGCCTGGACACGTCTCCTGAATTAGCACTTCTGTTTCAACCAAGTGACATGTAGCAGCTCTAGCTGAGCTCAGGGCCTGCTATGTTTAAGTGAGCGGAGACTATGAGGAGTCTCAGAACTTCTTCGGCGTAAATGAGATGAAAGGGAGGAAAAAAACTACCTTTCCTGAAGACTAGGGAAGAAAAAATTACGAACAAAACAAACAAAAAAGGCTTTCTCCTAACCAAGACCAGCATTACTGCGCCTATCCACAACCTTCCCACTGGATGTTTTCTTGAATGTCTCAATAGAGCCAAAAAGCCTCTGGAAAGTGGAGAACACTTCTAAGGTCTCTAAGAAGCAGGCAAGGGAATCCTCAGGAACACCAGCCCACTGCGTAGTCTCCCTTGCTRACTCCAGGAACATGGAAAGACTTCTGCTATGCTCAGAAACTCCTTCAGTCTGTCTACCTAGCATGAGTTGCATAGGGCATAAGCCCTTATGGACCTTTATGTTTTGAAAAACAAAAACAAACAAACAAGAAAAGAGATATTTATATTTTTGAAAAGAGCCCTTGTCTTCTCCGTGTATTCATCCTCCTTCCTGGGTCTGGAGCTACCAGATACCAAAAGGCATCATTGACTTCACATCCCACTCGCTAAAGGAGCACAGAGCCACAGCAGGAGAGATTTAGCAGTGAAGATAGGGACCAACCAGCATCATGGCATGAGCCTAGGTGGTCAAGAGGGCTCCAGATTAGAGTATTCCCACCCACAAGAGGCAGCCTCAGGACTTTCCCTTCATGACCCAAAAGAGGCAGCTTTCCCTAAATAAGGCACCATCTCCACCCAAGTCTCAGAGCCATCCTCAGAGCCATCCTCAGAGCATCCATGAATTTCTGTAAGACTCCTTCTCAGACATTCACCAGTCCTCTCCATCTCACTCCAGCACATTTCCAACCTTCCAAAGCATCTTTCCATAGTTAAATTCTCCTCAGAGCTTCCCCGGGTGCTACTACAACAGTTACAGAAGATGGTGTTCAGGTTTATGGATGCAGGATATGCTTAGGGTTGGGTAGCCTGATCTGAGAAGACCTGAGAAGAGGTCTCATGTGCTTAAATGAGAGAATATCTCTTAAATACTGGCAGATGTCAGCAACAGAGACGGACACAGGCCTAAACTGTTCTAAATGACTTCTGAGCTTCTTGCTATGAAGTTACATCTTGTACTGAGACCAGAGGCCCAGAGAAGAGTCAGCAGAGTCATCTGCCAAATGCCAGGGAGACATTTCACTACAGACGTTTTTGCTTAAGCTACTACTTTTACCACGTGGAGAGCAGAGGTGTCTGCTCCTCACTCCTTTCAGTCTTTGCAGGGCATTGCCAAAGCGATCTTTGAAGGAGGGCAAGGGAGGGTGGTAGGCAAGAAACCATGACTCATCCCCAGAGGAACCCCAAGGTAAGTGACATTTGGAAGCCTTAATCATGACCTTGTGAACAATGGGTGAATCAGAAAGCTGAACTTTACATCACTCCCCCAGATTAATGTGGCCTTGGACACCTCTTTCAAGATCCCAGGCCAAACATTATTTAGTTCCTCCCCGAGATGATTCAGAACTAAGATTAACAGGGGAGAAAGCACCAAGCCAAGCTGAATTATTTGCAAAGCTTGGTTAAGCAGAAAACGTTTTTCCTTGTCTATGACTCGAAGATCACATTATCCCACTATTATATGTCCTTTTTGAGTTTTTTCGTAAATATTGAGAGGAATGAGGGAAAAGAAAGAAGCAAAAGGACAAATAGGTCATTTAATAGAGAACTCATATGAGATATGAGAGACTGATTTTAATTCAGCATTGCAKGAATCAGACACAGAAATTGAACCTTGGTGACCAGTGCACCAGACTGGCCTGACCTTAAGAACCACCCAAGTACACATGACAATTTCATCCTGCTGGGGACATCAACAAATTCACCAGCTAGATCTCCACAAAGAAGTTCTTATTTCAATAAATTAATGTTTTACGGAGAAATACTAAAATAGTCTCCGGGACTATTGCAAKTTTTCATTAATTTTACAGGGAACAAAAAGGACCACATTCAGAGCCACTGAGAATCTGACTTTTCCCGTCTTTATCTCTATATTATATCATAAAAGCTAGGAGGCAAGGTCAGAGTATTAACAACAAATACTCCATTTTGCTACAGAGAAAAGGTAGGTACCACTTACTCTTTTTACTAATCCKCCATATAATGGAAAAGAATCAGAACAACCTCAGACCATACCTTCAGCTTCTAGCATCAAACCAGCTCTGAGTCAAATCTTCTCAACCAAAATCCCAGCATACCTGCTAGGCCTTTCTTAATTATCTTTAAAAAAAAAAAAAAAATGCTGATGATTTGCCACATTAATTCACTGCACCTGAGGTCTCCCCAGCTAACACTACTGTGAAATTCTCACCTACTTTGGTTATGAGCTATACCTTCTAGGAAGTGAGACCCAAAAATAGAAAGCTCAGCAGAATCCAGCTAGGACCTGCCTGTCCTATTCTGCATCAGCCAATACAGAGGAATTTGCCTAGCGGAATTTAGGTTTGCAAGGAGCAGAAGTGGATGTTGCTACTGCCTCAGCAATTGCCTTTGCTGGAGGAGAACGGGCTGGAGGTGGTRGGGCTGGAGATCCGCCAGCAGGCAGCTGCAGCCTGAGATGGCATCACGGTAGGACCCAGGCTACGTGAGTCACCCTTATTTCCAGTAACAACCACCTTTTTCTGCTCAAGTTGCATCTCTCTGGGCCACTCTCTTTGCTTTCGTTGCAACCAGGCTCATTAAAAGGGTGGTTAACCTGTGCAGAACACCTGAGCTGGCTACTCCTAATGTACTCCRGGGATGCAGAAGGGCTTAGAGCTCCAGGCTGCTGTAGCCAGGGTGCTTTTATTAGCAGTGAGCTAATTAACTATCCCTTTATTTTGCCAGGCATATATGTAATGGTGAGTCCTGGTGCATCCTTCATTTCTTTTACATTTTGCCTCACCTGATGGGCGTTTTTATTTCTTTGCAGTTTGACTGTGGCAGTTTCGTCCACAAAATCCCAGTTTCCCAGTTCTGATTTTTGTGAGGACTGCAAAGCCTGGTGTGGCTACTTTCCATCGCTGTGGCCACACCACTGGGCCATGTTTCATCTCATCCAGCTTTAGCATCTAACCTAAACTGTCTGCTTAGGCTTTCTCCCTAGCCAAGGGAAAGAGACTAGCACTTCCAGCAGGTAATTAATCTCAGCTGTCTTAGCCACTCATTGCAGCATGGAATAAACTCACTTCTGGAGATGCTGGTCTTTCTCCGTTTTCTATTAGCAGAGCCAAAACAGGGCTGGCTCACCTTTAGATGTTTGAAAGCTAGACACGGTGGGTCCCTCCACTGGTCCCCTTGCTATTTTCTTTTTAACAATTAAAAGGTGGCCAAGGTTTACTCATGGAGCGTCCCTTGGGAGGCAGGACACCCAGATGGTGGCTATGTAACAAAAATTGATCTTCAAAGTCCTGTGTGGATGCCCACATTTGAATAGTATTTTCAAGAGCTGCATAGGAAGGCTTTGTGGGACAAGCTCAGGAAACCGCTAGGCTGAAGAGAGGGAAGTGATGAAAATGGCTCTGGCTGCTGGYTCTCCACAGTGGACATTAATGGAAAAATACAATTCTGTTAGCAGAAATACAGCTATGGTAGGTGATCGAACTGGATCGCTGCCTTAATAACTTAGAAATAATGTCCGAGCTATATTTCTATTGCTCACTGATATAATAACAGTCTCTGTGAGCTATGTAACATCAGACACTACCTAAATGCCTAGGTTGGCTTCATCTCAGCTTGCTGAACTCCGGTACAGACTTTACTTTCGAATTTTTTCCCTTTATGAAAGGGAATCCCTTTATGAAAGGCTGCCTATCTAAGCTAAGCTAAGGTAAGTCACAGCCTAGAATCACCTATGGTTTCTAAAGACAGTCTGGACAACCTGYTCAGGTACAGAAATCCACAAAAACRGAAGAGTTCATGGCAGCAGTATCTATTGACACAAACTGCCCTTGCAGCATAGGTTTCCCTAAAGGAAAGGTGACACCAAATGCAACTGCAACCCTCCCCACCAAAACCGTACAGAGCTCTCTGCCAGTGCAAGCCTAGCCCTAGAGGGACATGCACCAAATTACATCAATGTCAGAAGTAAAACATCACGCAAGCAGCACACAGAGGATTTGGGAGCTACAGGAGGAAGACCCATCTGTCACTCTTTGCTGTCAGCTCCTATCCAGACCTTTCATTTCGTAATACTGCTCTCTATTATCAGCACTATACGTATCATCCAGACAGCCCTGCAGGGAACCAGGTCCCACAGCAATGTACAGAATGAAAACAGAAGAGATTACTGGTCTATAGAAACACAACAGCCTGACTGATGAGTTCCTGATGAGTTCCTAGAGGACTTGCTTCAAGCTATATGTCTACTCAGGCACCAGCTAAACTTCCATGGTAGCATGTTTGGGGGCTAGCAATAGGGAACAGGGATGGAAAAGCCTCACGAGCCAGTGACCATTGGCTCAAGGTGCATTTCCTCCTACTCGCAGGCTACGAAGCAAGCGCACACAGGTCCTGCAGAACCCTGCAGGAACACAGCRTTTTCCTGCCCTGCATTTACACAGCTCACGAGAACTGACGCCAACAACCCATTACTCCTCACTTTCTCACTGCCTTCGATTTCATAGCCTAATCTCCAGCTTAGCCTACACGGAACCACAGAAGAACAAACAGTGGCCACCCGCCTCTCCCCTCCTCCCTCCCCGGGCGCGCGAGCTTCTATTTATGGGTCGCCTGGGGAGAAAACAGTCGTGGCCATTGTATTTGTTTAAGGGTTTTCTGTAATTTCCTTGGGTTTGACTGCAGCCTCTGAGGTTAACCACAGCCAGCTATTGTGGCTGTGTCTTCATCATTCCCTATTGTTCCGCACTAGGTGGCTCTGCCTTGTTTTCTTGGAAGGTCAAGAGATTGTTTGTCATTTCTGGCCCTAGGTTCAATAGGGAAAGGGTGATGGAGGGGAGGAAAGAGGGGAAAAAAAAAAAAAAAAAAAAAAAAAAGCTCCTTTTTTAGGACTGTGGGTTTCTGAGAAAGACCAGTGTCACTGACCAACCAAGGTCAGCCTGAGGTTGCTTAGATGGTATTTGTAACAGCGGGAGTCTGTAACGAGCCTTCTACTTTGATAGGATTCCCTTAAGGGGTTTTGAGAAAAATTTGAAGAATCCTCCACTTATGGCTTCTTCCACTGAGCTGCTCTGAAAGTCGTTCCTCCTGAGAGAAGGAGCAGAGGGCCATACCATATAAAGTCTTTCCCCTGCCCCTGCTGCTGCAGGATTAGCCACATTTGCACCGAGTCCTGACCTTTTGCTACCGTAACGCTGAGCTTCGCGGTGCTGCCAAGAGGCGATCCTTTTTCTGGCTTCCAGTTCTGCTCCCTTATGGGAGGACCCAGTCATTCTCCAGCCACATAGAGACAAATTCTTCCCAGCTTGTCTCTGTCAGTGCCTAAGACTGGAAACTTACCTCATCGTCATGGATGCGTCCTGGAGCCAAAGGCTTGCAGTCTGATTCATGCCTAGAGGGAAAGGAGGAAACAGGAGAGGGTGAATCCATTGACTTTGCTGGAGTCGCACCAAGCAGTCAACAAGAGGAGCGCTGTAATGTAGTCCATAGGACATTAAACAAGGAACTGGGAATTCTGGCTTCCAGCGTCGGTACCACAACTTGCTTTTTGAGTCTAGGTAATGCCATTCTGTTCCAGAGCTTTAATTCCCTTTTCCCTTTCCCAAGTGATTACTTGCTCTTAATGTCTGCCCCAAGGAACGTATTGAAGCATTCAATCAGGTTAGTCATTTTGGCCTCTCTTCGTCAAAAGTGGGTTTGAGAGAACTATCGTTGGAGAAAGCRCCTTGTCTCTGTCTAAAGTCACTGGCTACGCTAAGAGGAGGATAGAGATGACTCCTCTTCACCTATCARTGGTGATCACCTGGCCATCTTCCTCACCCTCAATGGAAGGTGTAAGGTGATCCAATCAGACAGAGGTCTCAGGAGGTAGCAGCTGTYTGGTGATGAGTATATCTCTCTTAATGGGAGGCCAAAACCAACCTGCTCATTGTCAAAGGACAAGAACTGTCCAATTCTGACAGCACAGGGATCTCTTCTGGGATCCGAACTGAGAGTCCAGGCAGTTTGAAACCTGTCAGTCAATCACATTAATTATGACATAGTACTGGAGGATTTATATCACTGCAGAGCACAGTAGACATTTAACAAAGGATATAGAACAGCTGTACTAAGAGGCTCCCAGCCAACTGAATATAATAAAGGTAAAGAAGAAAATTTGTTTCATGAAGAAGCTGGCAGAACCAGTGGAGGTGAGAGCAAATTTAAAGCCAAAAAAATAAGAAGAGGAGGAGTCAGGTTGACCTTAGAGTTTCTATTAGCACTGCTGAAAAGAATGAACAGAAGATTTAGTGGGGGAACAAAGAAGGATCAAGGCTGTGGATGGACAGACTAGACTTGGTCATGCAGGGAGCAGCAGCATCACATAGACCAGCAGAAGAAYAAAACTCATCCTATCTGGACCTTTCATTTTGTTATACTGCTCTCTRTTATCAGCACTGTACGTATCATCCAGACATCCCTGCAGGGAACCAGGTCTCATAGCAATGCATAGAATGAAAATAGAAGGAAAGARATTACTGGGCTATACCCCTCAGCCATCCTAGCTGAAGGGTCAACCTAAAGCACTCCCATCGGTCACTTCCAACAGGAGATATCCAGAGCCTGACAAAAAACATACCATCACATACCATCARGCACAGGACCTTTCTCCATGACATCCTGGGTCCTGCTTGTGCCCACTAAAACGGAAGACTAGCTGTAAAGTTAGCTTAATAATTTTAATTTTATCCAAACGTCTTAACTCCCCTTCCCCACCTGCAAACCCACCACCATCACGTATAACCATGAGATTTTCTGAAAAGCTCAGCACATATTTAGTCACCAGGAGAAGCAGCTAATGCTCCTCAAAGACGGTCAGCTCTGCAGCCACGGGGATCAATAGAAACCTCAAGTACCTTCATCTGTTGTGAACTAAGTTTTGCCYGAGCACTTGGACATCAGTGCCGGCAAGTCTGGGCTCAAACGAGCTCTGCTGTCAGTAGCATCAGTGGCACACACTGACAATACGACGATGAGTATCGGAGGATTGCAAAGGATGTTTAGAAAAGCYGGAGGGCCCAGCAATGGGATGGAAGGAAGGGTAATCTGGTGGTGCAAAAYCCACTCGGCAAGATAAGGAGAGACCCCAGAGAAGAGACAAAAATGAAGGCTGACSGTCTCGTCAGACACCATTGGTCAAACCTCATTTTAAAAGGCTTTTCTGTTTTTCCTCCTGRGCCCAGTGCTGATGCGTTCCACTCCTGGGAAGAAGGGGAGATTTATGCCGATTAGTCAAGCCACTGCACCGTGATACTAAATAAAAAATGGGTATTAAAGCAAACGCGATGAGTCACCCACCCCAATCTCTAACAGTCGTCAGCCCTGGCTGTGTAACAAGCTGTTGACATACCACTGGGAAATGAATGTTAGCAAGAACAGCCTCTCGTCTCTGCCTCGAGCACCCCTGACCCTGCCTCGAGATCACAGAAGTGGCCTGCGGGACATATGAAGCCAATTACCTTTGCCTGAGATTGCCCTTCGAGGGCCTCATTCCGCTGTGCGTTCCCCCTACCCCGTGCCGAGCTTCCGAGTGTCGTTCAGAACGCAAGGCCTACCTCAGACATCCTGTGTGAGACATCACCTACAGCAGTCATAGAGCCTATTAATTGCTGCTGTTAATTGTTAACCCAGCAGACAGCAGGGTTGGGGGCGGAGGTTCTGCTAGGGGTGGAGGACACCGCGTGCGAGGGGACCTTGGATGGGCATGATCTTGGCCTATGTGGGATGCAGTGGGCAATGGCCTCCGGCTTTTCAGCACAGGCGTAAAACCAAAYCCAGGGATCATTCCCATAACGAGAAGGATGAAGACAGGAAGAGGAGATGCAACCTTCACAAAGAGGAAAGGAAGAGATGTCCCCTACTACTGCAGCTCAGCACAGGCCTAATACTCCAAGTCCTCCATCAGCAGCAGTAGCACCCACCTTGGCTTCACAGCATATTGGCAAAAGAAAAGACTATCTAATTTTGTTCACTTGCCCTAAGAATGCCAATTCTCTGCCTGCTCCCAGTCAGCCCTGGCTCTACCAGCCAGCACCAGCTTCTGTCCTTCAGAAAATCAACTTGGGGAACTAAAACACTGGGACTGTTGCCTCAAGCCAAAGCTGAGATTGTCTGYAGGCAAGGGACGAGGTTTTGTCAGCTGGGCACTAGAGGAAACTGGCCTTGTTTAGGGATGAGCATCTAGAGGCTWGTCCAATGAGGCTAATGCGATGCTGAGCTCAACTCACCAACCACATTTGGCTCTCACGCCGAGCTGGTTGCCTCAAGCTTTCACACACAGGTCAGCACAAAGGCACCGCAATGTGCATCTACCCGCAGGTTGGCAGCATCTCAGCAACTTTGCCAGGAGAACAAATTTGGCACTGAGCTTTCCAAGAACGTCCAGGGTCCTTCTGCTCTAAACTACCTGGGATTTGCACCTGGGCATGTCCCCATATTCCCTGTGCTTTGCCTGGGCATCTTCCCCTTCTACCAGAGCTGACACGTGAGTCCAGAGGTTGGACAAGAGTCAAGCACAGTGACAGCAGCACCACTACCAGCTTTACCATAACCACTGCACACCAAGAAGGTCCTTGTGTCCAAGTCAGGTTTCCTACCACTATCACTAGCCTCAAGTCCCCACATACCACAACCCATAACGTGCTGGTCTGCATCTGAGCTGGCATATTGCAGGCACCACTTCCATTCTGGAAAAGACAAAAAAAAAAAAAAAAAAAAAAAA
>NW_020455843.1:3372912-3405136 GCF_003342845.1 Nothoprocta perdicaria | reverse complement strand
CACTATCACTAGCCTCAAGTCCCCACATACCACAACCCATAACGATCGGAAGAGCATCTGAGCGGGCATATTGCAGGCATCGCTTCCATTCGGGAAAAGAAAAAAAAAAAAAAAAAAAAAAAAAAAGGGAGTAGGGGAGAAGGAAAATAAAATCTTTAGTATGAACTGACAGTGACCTGGTAGAAATATGTTGCATTCAAACTTTCCCATAGAGCACTGAAAATTTGTTCCTTATTAAGGGGGATGGGGGGGTGGGGGGCAGATCCAGTTCAAAGGAGAAGTTGGAACAGAGAAGAATTCTGTGGCTACTACTGTGGTGTATTTTTTTCCATTTGCTTTACCCTGTTTCCCCTCCTCCTTCCCCACTTCTTTCCTTTCCAATCCCAATTCCTTTACGGTCGCCCTGAATCTAACAATTCCTACCCACTGAAAAAATAAAATAAAAAAAAAAAAAGAAAGAAAAGTTGGGAGGGAGGGAAATCTCCAATTTGTGGGAACTTCTGGTGTTTGAGTGGGAATGCAGAGAAGGTTTTGGACTTTCCCATGCTTCTCTCTCGAAACACTATTTTTACAGTGCCATTTAACACAGGGGAAAGGGGACCGAGGGCTTCAAGCAGTGCAGAAGCAGTAAATGCACTTCAAATATCAGCAACTTACACGTTTCAGGAGTGCAACCATTATTACTGTTTACTGTTTGCGTCCTATTAATTCCGCGGGGTATCCCCAGTAGCCTCAATGCCACGATACAAACCCAGAATGCAACCCCTGACCCTTGCAGGCAATTTTGCAACCTTGCATATGTTTACTTGTATATTTTGCCATGGTGAAGGAGGAGTCAAGATCCATCTGCTATCCACCACAGCATATGTATGTCCTCTATATTGGTCATTGCAGCTGGACGTGAAGAGGCCTCTGGAGTCTAGGGAATTTTTCTGAAATGCCTAGGGAACCCCTAGCATGTAATGAGAGTTAGCATAAATGCTGAGACGGTCRCTACCGTTAAAACCATAATGTGGAGCGTGAGACATTTGCCTTGTTTGCAAGAGTGGCCTGTAGCAGATGCATAGAGCAGACATGAGAAAAGCACGGCCATGGAGCTACGTTTCTCCAGCACTGTCCCTATTCTCCAGTCCTTGACTCCAGAAGCACGGTGCACATCACCTCCTTGACCAGGTCAAGGTCAATGACTATCGTTCCTTAGGRGCTCCCACCCACGCTCCTCTTACTGGAAGGCACATTCTGAACATCGCCTATCTCAAGTTTAGGAATCACCACCTCTTTCATATCCAGAATATCTTCATGGCCACTTTACACCTCACCAGAGCCTCTGAAATGACTCSGAGCAAGGCAAAAAGACACTGCAAAGACCTAATGAATGGCAATCAGTGGCTGGARGGAGAGGTGTCACAGTTTCCCCTTTGCTGTAGGGAAAAAAGACACCTTTGATTGTCAGGTCTTTTGTCACGCTCGCTGGGTGCAGCTGCTGTGGTGACAAGATCAACACTCAATGTTTCTCCACCCTGGTCTCTACAGCAAGGAGATTACCCATCTCCATTTCACCAGGCTCAGATAAGTACCTTATCTTCAATTTCAGCTTCATGTACAGGATGATCCAAGAATGTGACCTCCAGTGGCTCAGCAAGAGCTAAAAGAAAGGCATTTTTAGCCATTTTGCATTCCCTGCTCCTTCAAGACTAGCCAGGGCCCCACAGAACCCTGATCCACTTTGGTGCTGGGGGGATGGACAACAGGGACTTGGAAACACCAAATAAAATTTGTGCATAGTTTGCCTGAGCACTAAGGCTTTTCCCCCCCTTTTCTTCCAGCAACAGCGATTTTCTAATTTTCTTCCAGGTTTTCCTCCTTTTTCAACCCTGATCACTCAGCACTCCACAGAGACCAAGTTTGCACTTTTTTCTAAAAAAAAAAAAAAAAAAAAAAAATTCCCCTTTTTTTCCAGGTGCCAAACCTTTGGAGGCACTTGGAGACTGAAATAGAAGTAGGATGTAGGACGTGCTTGCTGCATATGGCAGAAGATGCATGAAGGAGAAATGCCTTGCTGAGTCAGGGCCTAGGCAAGCTGCAAAATAAAATACAGAGGAAAAAAACCAATATTTTTAGTAAAGTGTTTGCTTTCCTATTTTTAAAAGAGGCTGTTGTTTTTCCTATTTTTGAAAGAGGCAGAAGGAGCAAAATTAGTGGTTATGTTCTAAATCTGAAAAAGAATTTTCTGATGGGTTGACCTACAGTAATCTTCAATTTTGGTCCAWAGCACTTTCAGCTACGGTGGCTTTGCCATGATTTAGAGTCATAGTCCGCMTGGTGTTCATATGAAATAAGGAACAGAATTGCCACAGAGAAAAGTACAATTTATCTGTTAATCAACATCAGGGACAGCCAATGCTTAGAGCCTGTCTAAAGTGGGGTGTAATCTTATGATCTTAAAGACAATCTTATGTGTAAAATAATTGGCTGCTACCTGAAGCAACCTGTCTTCAAGCATAGTCTTGACACAGAATTACCCCTGAGCAAGAATTGAAGTATCTTATGACCTGTGTGTTTATGAAAATGCTTAAGCAGGGAACAGGTTCCTCAATATCTGGCATCAACAGAGGAAGCTGAGTATATTTTCCTTCTTAGTTTTACTTTTCAGTTCCTATCATTAAAATAGAAACAAAAAGAAAAAAAGATTAAAAAAAATGGTCTTATTGATTTTGAGAGCACAGTTATTTTTTTCCCCCTCATAATGTCATTAAATCTTCCATCATCTGTGGTACTATTCTTATCTGAAGCAGCAGACAATAAAAAAAATACAGATACTGACACTACAATGAATACCCATGATGCCAGAGGTTCTTGGATGAGAATAAACAGGCAGGAACTCAGTTTTACACTACGTGCGAAGGTGACAGATGAATTACCATAGCATGTCCCTGCAACATGTCCCTGCAGCCTAAGGTACCAGTGGTACCTTAGGCTCCAAGCAAAGACTGAGACATTACCAACATCCTCTGAGGACTCCAGAGCTCCACACAAGCCCTGATTCCTCCTTCTGGAAGCACTGGTTAAACCATCACTTCTAGTTGCTTTCCTCATCACCGAGAAGAAGATGAAAACAGTTTGAGGAGCTCCAGAAAGAAGCAGGCCAGATAGCACAGAGTGATAGTCACCCATAGCTCCATGATGTTTAATTTACCTTATCTGGAAACAAAAGTTCTGCAAGAAATTTAGACTATTTGCATAAGCTGCAAGCCCAATTCCCTTTACAGACCAGTCTGCCCAACGTGCTTGAAGGAAGATCCATAAGTAGATGTTTCTGACCTGCATTAACACACATATTAATACCTGAACAGAACGAGGTGAGCAGCAGCCTTGGCTTGGGTCAGCCGGCAAACATATAGCAACATCCTATTCTCCATATCTAGATAGAAAAAGGATCCTAAAGGAAATGGGGAAGGTACCCCAGGCTTCTTCTCTGTCAGACTATGGCCTCAGCCGTGACAGCAGCCTTTGTCACTTGACAGCAGCTCTTTAGGGCAGGGGCTATCTGTATTGCTGCATTCCCTTGGGTCACCCCTTCCTCTTTGTGTCCTCTCAACACCACTGCAGTAGCTTACAATGACATGAATGAAAATAATGCAGAAGGACATCATTTCTCAGCTGTTCCCAGAGCCTGGATTCAATGGAATATTTGAAAGAAACTCGCGTTTTTTCTCTGGCCAGGTCTCAGGGGTAACACTGAAACTATATTTCTGTCCCATGCTGGAGATGACTATAGGGATTTTCTCATAAACAAGGAGTTGGATTCTCTGTCAACCTCCTCCTTGGGTTGAGATCACTGGGGACTTAATTTGCTTCTGGTCACCTCAGCAGCACTGGAATGCCTTGAGCTGGAGACATTTCAAATAGGACAACGTGGGTGATTAAGTGCCTGGAAGGATTGACTTATGAGGAAAAATACGAAGGAGCTAAATATGTGTAGTTTGGCYGGAGGACAGCAAAGGAGGACAACTGTCTGCTGACTGGTTGACAAGCATAAATGTCGGGGAGGGGGAAGAATTGTTTAGGTTAGCCCAACAGGGGAATAACCAGGAATCACAAGATGGGATTAAGAAATGGAAAATGAACTCTGAGTATCAAGGGAAACATTCCTAGCAGTGGGATCTAACCTACTGGCTGGTGGAACATCCTCCCTGAGGACTGTGGTGGAAACCCAGCTCTTTAAAACATTCAAAAATAGATGAATGCACGGCCTGTTGGGAATAATCTTCCTTTGACCAGGGTGTTCCCTGCAAGAAGCACATCATGTGTTGCAGAGCACGCATGTGCCATGGGAAGGTGCTCACAGAGCACAGGCAAGACCTCTGTCCTAGYCTGAGCAAATCCAGGCGTAGACCAAGGGCTAAGCTTTGCTCTTCATGGCCAAGAGTAGCCCCATGATGAAAGCCTGCAAGGAATGATGCTCACCTTCTTCCTTGTATCCCAGGCATTCAAAGATGGGGGAAGGAAAAGCAAGACAGAAGCATGGGCAGCTTGCACAGAGAGCTCTGCTAGGAGTTCTGCTCATGGTATTATAACAGTGCTGTCCTCTGAGTCAGGACAYACACGCCTTTCAGATTCCTGACAGACTGAAGGAATAGCATCATTGGTGTGTGACAGATCTTTCTGAGACAGATCTACCTGATGGATCTTCATTATCAGGAGAGTTCTAAAATCTGTGATAAACAGTTTATCACACATGTTGCACTTCTCAGATGCAACATCTGAGGAGATTTAGACATGTTTGTCATCTATGTAAAAGCTAATATGAAAATGTGCTTATAAATAAGGCAGCTTCTTTGGCCTCATCAGTATCAGTGGATTTTGACAAATATATCTCATGAATTTTAGAATCAGTAAACAACTCAGTCTGGAAGGGGCCTCCAGAGCCTGCTCAAGGCTGGATCAACTGTGAAATCAGGCCAGATTACTCAGGACTTTATCCAGCTCAAACCTGAAAATCT
The DNA here is from genome assembly GCF_003342845.1 of Nothoprocta perdicaria. Classification (NCBI taxonomy): domain Eukaryota; kingdom Metazoa; phylum Chordata; class Aves; order Tinamiformes; family Tinamidae; genus Nothoprocta; species Nothoprocta perdicaria. The sequence goes on along the minus strand of NW_020455843.1, from coordinate 3,400,133 downwards.
TCAAGGATGAACAAGTCCCATTTCTATCAAAACCTTTCCTTACAGATACTTGTATAACATATGTCACTTTACCCCCCATAGAGTTTCTCCTCCTATCCAATCCAAATGTCTTGCTGCTGATTTAGAGGAAAACATGTCTGTTCCCTTCCAGTGGACCCAGAAAGAAGATTCTTCTCTTTCTCCTCACAATATCCTTTTAGATACTTGCAGCCTCCTAGGAAATCTCTCTGCAGTTATCTCCCCTGTAGACTAAACAATCCCAACTCTTGCAGCCCTTCCTTGAAGGTCATATTTTGTGGACCTCTGCTCATTCTTGCTGCTCTCTTCTGGACCTTCTCCAGTTGGCCTTCACAATCTCAGAATGCCTAGAACTGGACACACAGGCTCCATCTGAAACCTTCTGGGACTTTGCAGATCACAGATCTCAGTTTAGCCTATTAGAGAAAAAGCTTTAAGTTACTAAGTCTGGATACGGTCTAAATCCACATTTCCTCCATGCTTAGAATGACTGTTGTTCCCACAGGGACCATGTCCAGCATGCAGATATCTGAAATACTGAAATACTTGACAGGCAGTCCTGAGCACTGAAGAAAGGAAGATGGAGTAGAACCTTCTCCTGACTGTAGATCCTCAAAGCACAACATAGTTTATGAACTTAGAGCCCCATATTGTGGTACAAGACCTGCTGGGAGGAAGACAGCATCATTCTCTCTCATAAAGGATGTATTAACACACATCCATTTTGCTGGATGAAGCAACAAAAGCCACTCCTTATGCTAGATGGGAAAAGAAGAAGCTAACTAAAAAGAATTTCCATTTCCTTTAATCAATAACAAGAATTGTTTTCTTAGAAGGGAACCTGATTCCCAAAAAGCAACCTGTCTATTAGAGACAACAAAATTGCTTCAGTTGACACTGATGATGGTTAACTGATGGTTAACTGATGGTTAACTGATGATTAACCATGTTACAGGAGTTCAGACTGACCCTCTGCAGAATGAATGAAATGCAAAATTGAACAAAGAGCTTAAAGGATGCAACATGGGATTTCCGTAATTCTTTCAGCTTCACTCATCTAAGGTGTCCAACAGGTCAACAGGAGAAGCATTATATTCACACCCAGGAACACACATTTGCACCTTGGCAGATCCCTGGCATTTCTTTACAGTCATTTTTATTAGTAGTACAAAGTAAACAATTTGCTGCAAACAACCRTTTGATTTGTTTTGCTTTTCTATCTCCCTTGGCAAATTAGCAGGTCGTGAAATGGCCTCATTTGTTTTATTTGTAATTAATATCTTCTAAATCCTTGGCTGGTTTCAGCACTTCATTGTCACAGCTGCACAACTGCGCCCTTCCAGCCTTGTGCTATCCGTGGAGTGATGCATACTGAAAAGGGAATAATCTAGGGATAACCAGGGATTTATTTTCTCCTCATTGAAGAAAAGAGGCTGCTTAGCTGCATATATCAAGCCATATATTTTCACTGACAAAACCGTCTGTTCCACTCGTCAATCACTGTGCATATTTGAAAGTTACTCTAAGTCTGTGAGCTGCTAAATGCTGCAGCAAGTTAATTAACTGACACACAGTGTGACAAAACTGTCACCCTTTTCCATAAGGTTGGTAGGCGTAGGTTGCAGGTGAAAGGTATAGGTTGCAGTGTTGACATTTTGTACTGAACTCAACAGCTCTGCTAGCATGGTCACGCTGATAGCATGGTTTGAAGCTGCATGGGCATGCCTTGATTCCCCTGKGACCACAAGAAAATCATCCTTTCTGTTTCTCTTCCATTCCTCTGTACCCACTTTCTGCTCGTCTTGCCTGCAGAACTTTCTCTGGTGGGGACTCAGCAGCTACACTAAGCAATAGCTCTCCCATGTATCTGAGCTGGGCCTTTCAGAAAGTGTTAGGGCACTGTAAGAGAGTTAATAGCCACCTGGCATGGTGATTCATGATCTCATTTACCCAAGCATAGATTAATCTCAGATTTCTCCTGGAATGAGACCTTGTTGCCCAGCGGCTGTATCTGTTCTATCTTCAGGATCGCGCCACTGAGGAAAAGATGCTTGTGCCAATATTGCCAGCTTGGTATACTACCCATTTTGCTCCAAGGATCTTCTGCATACAAAGTCATTTATCAAATAGTTCCCCTGACCAGTAAAGCCATGTGTGAGGCAGGATAGTTTGCTAGAAGGCTGTTTTCTACAGATAGGACAGACCCAAGCCAGACTTYATTATTGACCATAGATCACAGGATGTAGTGTCCCAGAGGATCACAGAATCACAGGATGTTTAAGGCTGCAAGGGACCTCTCGAGATCATCTAGTCCAACCTTCCTGCTCMAGCAGGSACACCYASAGCATGTGGCACAGGGTGGCATCCAGGTGGGTTTTGAAGGCCTCCAGAGAAGGAGACTCCACAACCTCCCTGGGCAGCCTGTTCCAGGGCTCTGTCACCCTCACAGCAAAGAAGTTCCTCCTCACCTGCAGATGGAACTTCCCGTGTCGCAGTTAGCTCCCATTACCCCTTGTGCTGTCACTGGTCACCAATGAGAAGAGCTTGGCTCCTTCCTCCCTCCATTCCCCCTTCATGAACTTATACGTCAATCATATCCCCCATTAGCCTTCTCTTCTCCAAGCTGAACAGGCCCAACTCAGTCTCTCCTCACACAAGAGATGCTCCAGTCCCTTAATCATCTTTGTCGCTCTCCACTGGACGCTCTCTAGAAGCTCCACATCCGTCTTCCACTGGGGGATGATATCAGCATAACCAAAGTGTCCTCCCTTCTCTTGTGCTCAGTGRCTGGCCAGCTGTCCTGAGTTGGCACAACCTGAAGAGGCAATTACCCCATATTGGGCTGCCTAGAATGGCCTGGCCATCTCTTCCAGGGATGACAACCAAGTTTCCACCCTCAACCCATGCAACTTTCTCTCAAATTTACCACTCAGTCCCATGGTATTTGATGAAGCAATCACAAGATTGTCCTCTCCAGCMTTGGTGATGCATCAAACTCAAGGATCAAAGCCTATAGCTAGGTGGCAAGCAGCACGTAGTCTAGCAAACGTTGCCCATTAACAGCTCAGCCAAAGCTTAACCCATTTTTCTGGATAAAGAGAAGGTGCAGGGAGGGGATCTTGGACCTGTGAGTCGAACATTCACTCTGTGACTTACCTGAAACTCCCCAGACGATGAGTCATGAGAGTCCTGAAGGGGAACAATACGTTTCCCAACATTTGGAGAAAGAAATGGCAAAGCCGTGCCAACATTTAAACAGGAAAAGTTATTTCTCTCAGTTMGCCACGTACAGGTTAACTCAACATTAATCCTTTCTCCTTCTTCAGTCAATGGAGACAGGCAGGCACTTTCAAATACCATCATYCCATTGTAAAACAGATGTCTAACATAGATTAGATGATTCAGCTGCTAGAGGGCTGCTCCATTGACTGCAGAATAAATTTTGGCAGTTAGTTTTGGATCAGGCAGCAAGCTCTTTTTTTTTGGTTAAAATTAGGTGAGGTGACACTACTCCACCTTACAAAATAATTAAAAACGACAATAACTGTCAGTCACTGCTTTTCCTGGGAAATAGGCCTAATCTCACTTTCTGACAAAATTATGAGTTCTGCTCATCAAAGAGTCACTTACAGACATAATAAAAACTTTCATGTGGTTCATGACCCAGCATTGTGCAACCTCCTGTTTGAAAAGACTCAGCTGCACAATAGAAATAAAGCAGACATCAAATAAACCGGGAGCTGGCTATCTTGTAGAAACTAGGAAGTATTATTCAGTGAGAAATTATCACTGGCACACTTGTCATGATCTACTGCCATGCCCAGGGGAAGTCAACATTGTCCTTGGTTTTCTGGAAGTAAATATATTACTTGGAAACAACCTAAGCTGCTTAAGTCACAAATTTTGACAAGATGGCGAGTGGTGGTGAGAAGGAGCAAGGAAAAGAGTTAAGGTCGTAGAAACCTCAAGGCAGATAGTAAAATACTATATTCACTTTGGGATCCACATTCTGGAATAAATGTTGAAAAGGTGGAGAACTAAGGAAAAAGCCAGACAGAGTAAGAGAAAAAGCCACAGCAGAAGAGCTAGAAAGCTCAGTCTTTAAAAAAAAAAGAGGATTAAGAGTAAGGGAAAAGTTCATCTCACCTTCATTTAGGATCTTAAAAGGTATAAGACAGCCCAGACTGGACACTTGGCTTTCCCAGAAATCAATAGACAAATAATGCCATTTCCAAAACTCAGTGCATCTTAGGATGCTTGGTCTCAGCAAGGTGAAAGTTGGGTGCCTTTTCTAACTGTAATTGAGATAAATCCCATGTTATCTCACTGCAGAAAAGAATAAAGTGATAGGATACAGAGATGAATCCATAGAAGCAGGTTCTTCAACTTTAGAGGGCAAGAAAACAAAACATGTAGCAGCAGTTGGAAGCCAGACGSCCAAATTCAAATGAGAAATAAGGCATGGTGTTTTTCTGCTGAAAACAAGAGTCCTTAATTATTCCAACAGACTACCAAGGCAGCAAACAGGGTTCCTTCTCCACCAGGAAGACAGACTTTAAAACAAACAACTTACTGTGTCTTCATGACACGTAGAAASCAGAGGAGGGTATCTGCTACTCATATCTGACCTTAATCTCTAAGAATATATGACASAAAACAGCAGCAGAAGATCCAGGTCCTTCATGACAAGGAGCTTCACTTGTTCAACCTAATCTTTGTGCTTTCTCTAGCCAGCGATGCAAAAGACATCACACAAGGGCCCTTCAGAGGCTCAGTCACCAGCACCTTGGGACACATGATGCAGAAAAGGATGTGGGAAGTGCAGAAGTGAGAAATACCTTTTTCCTTCGTGTAGCTGCAACACCTCACCCTTTCACCAAACTCTTACTTACCATGAAGGCAATGAGCAGCAGCAGCCCACGTGTCGCTTTTCCAGCTGATGTCGAGTCCCCTGCACGATCTCCTCTGTAGGCACCTCTGCCCAACATTTGTCCAGGGAAGTCCTCTGCAGCAGCTTTTCAGCAAAGTCTTTGCTATATCTCACAGATGAGATTTCTTCTTTCACAGCAGAGCTCTGGATCAGCATTGCTCCCACAACAGAGTACCTGGGGAAGAAAAACAGATTTTTGTGAAGTCTACTTAGTATGTTATGAAATGGTCTCCCCTCTGCGAGCAATCTTAGGGCACACTAATGAAGACCATGTCCTTCATGTATGGTGACTTCTCTAATGCAACAAGGACTTCAGTGTAGGCCATTAGTGTAAATGAAGCTCACAGTTGAAATACAGCTTTTTTGTTGTTTTCTCCCAGCATCAGAGAAGTAGGGAACATTTCCTCTTTCAACYCCTTATCCTACAGGCACTTCTGCCTTATCTGCATTGACCAGGAAGACCCTTCTCTAAAGCCCATCACTGTCTACAGAAGCATAGGCTTTCCATGCTCACCACCTTCAGTAGCTAAGCAAACGGAGGAAATAAAAAAGCAACTACCMTGCTTTTGCTAAACTTCAGCAGGTACAGGAAGAGGAGAAAAGTGGCACTGCTATTAACATGCTTCCATTCCCAGGGCATCCACCTTTGCSTCCCATTCCTTCCTCAGCTTTACCTCCCAGATGTCCTACAGTGCCCTCACTACTACAGGCAGCGTCTGACAGCTCCCTCCGGACTGYGGCTGCTACCAAATTCATCTGCCTTTGGGCAAAGCTGCCAGATAATGAGAGGGCTTGATGTCTCTTGGCGAGGCTGACTTTCAAGTGGTGACCTCAGATAATGGAGACCATATGGTCCATCTCCAAGTCCAAACCACCATACTTCAGAACATCGTGGTTGACCTGAGCAAGAACCCAGCAAAATAAATAGAGCTCTGTGAAAGAGGTGCCATGGGAACAGCTTATAACAAGCACGTATGCGCCCTTGCCAAAACAAGGGGCCCCATATTTCAGGAGCAGAAACAGGGACATTTGGTGGAGGGATCTGGATCCAAAYTGGTATCTTTGGTTCTCCCTTTTGTATTTTTTTTCTGCCAAGCTTAGGAAACCCAGGTCTGGATTTATGCACTGGGGCAAATCAGGGAGGGAGAGTAGGAGGTGCTGTTACCCACCATGTGGTATCAATAGGTTGGTGATAAAAAGCATCTTGCTGCCAAAGAACACCAGAAATAACGGTGTCAAACACATCTTTGTGAGCAATTACGATAAACACACACAGAGGCACACACATATACACTTGGTGAAGATGAGAAACATGAATATATAGATATATATTGGCTTCCTGCTTCTCATCCCATCTTCCCTGGGCCGGGATTAGAAACAGACTGAAGTAGCCTGAGGAAAAACACCAAAACAACAACAAAAAAACCCATCATGTGTCCTAATTTAACAGTAGGTGGTAGATCTTGCCATGTGTTGGATATCACGGGGTTTGTTTCTCCCTATCTCTTCTGATGTGTCATCACATCCCACCCACCACAGGAGAATTGCCCAGTAAACTTCACCCCTGAGCTGTGTGTCCCTCCTCCCACCAGCCTTGGTCACTCTACAACAGCAGCATGGGGCATCTTCGTGCAAAATTTGCTGTGTGAACATGGACAAAACCTGAAGGGAAAGGCTCAAGGCTGGTCGCTCTCRTAAGGAAGATGAGGAGGCTATAGGATCACCCAAGCAAATGAAGGCAAGACATTTCCAACTGGAACAGAAGGATAATTTGCTCAGTCTGTTGCAAGAAGAGATGTTAGGCAGCAAGAACTGTTTTGTCCAGCCAGACCAGGGATGGAGTCGAATTTTGTTAGCATACCTTGCAATTATGCATCATTTTTCCTGGTTTGAGGAAGGGGCTGAAAAAACTCTTTCCCCTCTCAGTCTTCTGCCAAAATATGACTAACCAAAGAAATATATTTCTGCTTTCCTCCTTTTTTTTTGCTCTCCAATAAAATTCTGATGTWAAAAAAAAAARGGAGGAATGAAAGAAAATCAGCATGAATTTAACAATTACAAAACATGACGACAAAAGCACAAAATATGATGACAAAAAAAAACACAGAAAATGATGCTGTTGCCTAGAGCTTTTTTTTGCACATCTCTGCCAATGTTTTCAACCAGACCAAACAAACAGATGATTCCTGTTCTGTTTCTGTTTCACAGAGAAAAAAAAAACGACCTTTCTAATTTGCAAAGCAAAAAATCTTGTCCTTCTTTTGACCAGCTCAAACCACAATATTTTAAGGGCATCCCACAGAGCTCTCTGTAGCACGTAGGTTGCCCTGTGCTAACCTCATCCCTCCCAGCGGCATATTCCAGTGTTAATCCCCCCCATGCGTGCATGCAGTGGAGCAGTCATGCTTTGTGGGGACCCGCATGAAGGGAAACCAGGAGGTTCTAAGTATCTCCTGCTCCTCCTCCCACTCCAGTGGCCAGGAAGTGGCTGGAGCCACAGATCTGCTCCCCACAATGCACCAGCTGAGACAGTGAGGACAGGAAAATCACGTACGTCAGGGAACCGAGCAGAGATGACTACTCTTCTGGAGCCAGACCAGGATCAAGACTGTGACTTTGGGCCATGCGCTAGTGCTGGTTTTGCTCTCAGATTGCTCAGAGCTGCTGGGAGCAGAATCCAATATTCTCACCCACATTGGTTGGCACACCTTTGAGTGGGAACTGCCCAGGGAGGTTGTGGAGTCTCCTTCTCTGGAGGTCTTCAAAACCCGCCTGGATGCCACCCTGTGCCACATGCTCTGGGTGTCCCTGCTGGAGCAGGAAGGCTGGACTAGATGATCTCGAGAGGTCCCTTCCAACCTTGAACATTCTGTGATTCTGTGAACTGTCCTGATCGCTGCAAGCTCTGCACACCATAACGTCCTAAGATCCAAGATGGGCCATCCCTCAAGAACAGTCCCCTTGCAGATGCAAAGCCTGGTACTCCAAAACTACTAGCTGCTTCCAAAAGGTAAGGTCATGTCTTCTTCTTTAACGTCCTTCTCCCAAGCAGATCGTGGTGGATGAAATCCAGAAGGAGCCGAGTATTTCCAGAGGGTGATGAGAGMACTGGTGAGGACATCGTCTTCCCAGCCACCCGTTGGCTACGTGCTCGCCCTGCTGTGCTGCCTTCCCATCGTGTGCTGAATGTGACAGTGCTGAGCACGTCAGCAAGGCCTGCACGCTCCGCAGAGCTAACCTGGCACACAAGGGGAAGCAGAATCCCCAAGGAGCTCATTTAAGAGCGATTGAGTCCATTTCTTGCCATACGATTTTAGGAAACCAGAGTTGAATGAATGGCTCCTCTTCCAATTCTGGCCAAGACTGTGGTTTTCCAGGGAACAGGGAGGAGGGGACACATACCTTCAGAGTTGTCTTTATGGATGGGAATTCATCATGGTTTATTTTCTCAAGGCTCATAACTTGTCACAAATCCTTTTAAAGTCATGAGGCCTGGAAAGGGGGGGGGAGAAAAGAGAATGTTTTGGTGTTATTTTTATTCAGATAGGAACAGTTAGTAAATCATTCCAGTCTCGTAAGCGAAAGACTATAAAGCCAGAGTCCCTTGGACTTTCTCAACTGGTGAGGTTTGGAAGAGGAGGAGGGCAGGAAAGGGTCCCCCACACTCAGGATATCCGCCTCCCTCTCCAAGGCGCTGACTCCTGCCCACATGCCCTAGCGCACCCTGCAGCATGTTGGAAAATCTGAGTGGATTCGCTCTTTTTTTAGCCCGCGCAATCCTTGCTCTCCCCTCTTGGACTGGAAGGGTTGACCGCAGCGCTACTGCAGCCTGTGGTGGCTGGGCCACCATTCACGCCCAAGGGAGCCAGCGGAGACAGGAGTCCCCACGTCACCGTGCTGCGCGGTGGCATTTTGCTCTCCTCTCCACACATTTGCCTGGCTGCACAAACAGTAACACGGAAAATCTCAGGGCTCTGTGCTGCCGTCTGGGACTATGGGCTTTGACAATGCAACGTTAAAATAGAAATTTTGCAATCTTCTGCTCTGAGGGAAGGAAAGTGCTGGGAGAGCAATCAAATCTCTGCCTACTGGGAGGCCAAATGCAATAAGCAGCACAGCATCTTATCCACCCGATCTCCAGCATCTCAGAGCCAGGTGCTAGTCCTACCCACTCAGACACCCCCAACACCTCCCGAGGTGGGACACACTCTAGAGGTGGGTAAAAAAGGACAACGGCTGATCTAGTGCTAAATATTTACCTTGTAGATACCAGCTATGGTGTCAAATCTCACACACCTTCCTTAGGTCCAACCTCAGGGTGAACTCAGCCTTGGAAAGGGTCTCCTCGTGCAAGGACGCCTATCATATATTGGTTCATCTTCTGGCTACTCCACTTCCCAAATCCAGTGTCTCACAGTTTAAAATATACCATCATCTCTCCATGCAATATAGCTCAGCATTACGGTTCCTGAGAGAAGAGTCTTCCATAACCCCAATAAATCTTGAATCGGTTGAAGACCAGCTCCCACAGGCTGYAGCTTATTGAGCTTGGTAGAAGAGCATGCACTAACCTAGTGGGCCCTGAAACAGCCTGATAGAGACTTAACACAACAGCTGTCCAACCTTGCAAAGTTAGGCCTGCTCAGTCTTTCTCCTGGCCTATGGCAACATCAGACTAAAGGATGAGCATCCAGCCACAAGAGCTGGTGGTTCTGCAAACACTCACCAGCATAAATACTTCTCCGAGACCAGTGAGAGATGTCTTTATATCCCAGCTTCTTTCCTCCTGTAGTGAAACAAGAAGCCTCAAGGCATGTCAGGGGGGCAGTATGCAGTTAAAAATGCAGATATACACTCAGCCTCCATGGGAGTACCAAACTGGGCTCATGCAAAAAGTTTGCTGAAMTTTCTGGGTGCTTTCTATAGAACAGAAGTAGTGGAGAAAAGGAATATAAATAAACACCAAAATTTCTAGCCACAAAAATGTTTTCTCTTAGATTTCTTTGAARTTTAAGCATGAGAGTAAATAGGAAATTCTTTGAGCAAGACATCCTCACAGTTTCTATATTTCATACAAAGAAACAAATATAAACTGGAAGAACAGGAGGAACCAAGAGGGAAAATGTAGGGTTCAATGCCACAGTTGTAGGGGATGAGGAATTATGTGTATTCAAACTGTCTGACCTGCAAAAGCCAGACAAAAATATCTCACCCCTAAATTCCTGCTTGAGCTGTAGCTTTCAGGTAGTTTTACAGTATAATGCCAATAAAATCTCCCCAAATTTTAAAGACCTCAAGCAACTATGGATTTACTATGACATTGAGCTAAAGACCTTCACAATTCAACACCGGGGAGGAAACATCTCCCCAGACAGAACACGAGAAGCGCAACGCACAGAACCTTCAGCAGATGTTTTCCCAGCAAAGCCGAACACGAAGCCCAGGGCCTGGCTTCTCTTTCCCACCTCTTTCCAAAGCCACGACACCCGGCCTGAGGCAAAGCCCTCTGAACTCAACAGGAGTCTTCCCATTGACCAGGGTAGGTCAATCCATCCCAACTCTCATCACCTACAGCCCAGAGCTCACACTAATTCTCCGTGCCAGCACTTCCCACTGCTCGGGGAAAGCTCCTTGCAGCCCCACTCAGCTCCTGAAGGTTGATTCCCATTTTTTAACAGGCCAAAACCACAGGATGCCAACTAATTGCTTCGTGAATGACCCCAGTGTTAGAGGCTCCGCCGCCATGGCTGGGAGGCCATTCCACACGTTTATGGTGCCTCGCACTTCCTGACATCTGGTTCCAATTGGCGCTGTCTTCAGCTGCTGTGAAAGCTCAAATGAACCCTTACCTGTGCGAAGGTACCGGCAAGTCGTGGGGCAGGCAGTGCCCCTAGGAGTCTCGCCAGATCAGCTTCCTCTGCTCCTTCGGGTGCCTCTTGTGCCAACCCCGGATTTAAYCCCAGATGCAACATTCCGGATCAAACTCCTCTTTGTGCTCTCCCCTATTTTTGCCTTTTTCATTCTTTAATAGAAGTGGGAGGGGGTTTTTTTGTTTGCTTTGGGGGGTCCTTATTTCTTCCCCATCTATGATATCAGCAGAAAGTCAGCACTTGCAGAGCTGCAGAGTGTGGAGCAGCAGGTTTTCCCCACCACCAGCTTGAACTCAAGGCCCAAACACAATCAAATACGCCAAAGAACAAGACYGGGACACACCAAAACTCAAGGCAGGGGTCCAGACTGCACCTCTAACCATAAGCCTGTTCTTTCTCCTGACTTTTTTGTCACCTTGTCCCAATCCCTGCAGAGTCCCTATGTGAAGCTCTTACACATACATCCCTGGGAGCACACGCATGTCCTCATGATGATGGAACCCAAATTCCTTCCAGCTCACAGGTACCATGCCAGATTACACTCTCCCTGTAAGAGTACAGAGTCGGGTGGTCACATCCAGCCCCCATCAATTAAGACTCCTACTAATTATCCTGCTGCCCTGTTACTATCACACAGTTTTGCAGCCTTTAACAGGCTGAGCATGGGTGCCAGCRACCAAGGCTGGAGCTCCTGCCCAGCTCAGCACTCACCCCTTCCCTTTTCCTGGTATCTCCTGGGAAAAAGAAAGCGCCTTTCCCRTCCAGCTCCTGCCGCTGCTCCCGATCGGCCGCAGAGCAACATGTGGTTGGCCAAAATCACACGGACTCGCTCACGTTTGAGGGGGCACTCGGGGTGGCCACAAAGCCCGAGTTTTGCCCACGAGGTGTCTTGAAATGCTCAGGTAAAATGCACCGTGGAGCTACCTAAGTGCAAAATTACTTTGCATTTGGAGATTAAYTAGATGCCAGTTATAAATCTGGACCAGAATCTGAAAAATGAAGGGCTGCAGAACTGGAGGGGTTTTGTGATTTTTTTTCTTTTTTTTTCTTTTTCCGACCCCCCCCCCCCTTATTTCCTTAGTGTATTCTGAATCTGAACTGTGAAAGATTTGTTTTTAAGTAAAACAGCATCTCAGAAGTGTATTTATTTGCCAGAACTCACAACGCTAGGTCTTCTGTAGCCAGACCCAAGATCAAAATCCTTCAATACTTCATTGCTTTTTTTTTCTTTTTTTCCCCCCCCCCCCCCTTATTTCCTTAGTGTATTCTGAATCTGAACTGCCCAAGGTTTTTTTTTCTTTCTTTCTTCATTTTTTTTCCTTTTGGGTGCGGGTGGTGGCAGGGGGCAGGGAGTAGGGGACTAGGGCTGCTCTAGACCCCGTCAGATGAGAGTTCTGGAGCCACTACAAGACAAATCAACACCCAGAGCCACAGGTCTGGGTTCCTGCCACCCTGTGACTTCAGGTCAGAGTCACACTTAGGGCCATCCTCACCCTAGCCCAGTCAGAGTGCAGATTAAAGCCCAGATATTCCAGCTCAGCCTGATTTCCAGCTCTGCACCCCAGGGCTGCAGGAGACCTTGCAAGAACAAGACCACAGTGCCACACTGAAGTGGATGGGAGCTCCTAGGAGCAGGCTGCAACACTGACTTACCCAGCTGAGAAGCTGGGCACAGGGGAGGGAAGAAGACACTTTAAGGACCAGTTGCAATAAAGAGATGCCTATGCATGCAGTCTAAGCATGCAAAAGCATGCATGCAAAAACAAAACGCGCAAATGCCTCTGTGTTGCCTGCATGATTGGGGCAAAGCAGTGACAATTAGGGAGCGTGACAACTGCATTTTTCCATGCCCTCCTCGTGGCTGAGCTTTCCGGCCAGGTAGATACACGGAGCGCCCGCGTCTCTCCTCGCTCAGCCACACGTAGGCCCTCCGGGAGCGCGTGCCAGGCGCCTGCCCGCACGCCCGGCTCCACAGGCTGACTCACATTTCTCCACGCTGCGCTCTCCAAAGCCATGGGCAGAGCTGCCCAGCTCGGCGCGGCGCGCGGCACCGCGGCGGCACCGTGCCCTTCGGCACACTTGGCTCCGGCGCAGCGTCCCGGAGCCTTTGCAAAGGGCAGCGTGGGTTTTCCTGGAGTTTGGGGTGGAAAACCGCGCGGCGAGCCAGGGTGAGGGTGTTTTGTGGCAGACCGAGGGGCCGTTTGCCTGCAGAGGGCAGCAAGGGAGCACAGCCAAGCGCTGGAGTGTCTGGCACTGCATCCCGGATCCAGCATCATCTACACACCGAGGGGAGTGAGAAATTGAGAAATCAGAGCCATGCAGTCACGCTCCACTCTGGGGTTTCCCAGCTGTGGCAGACAGCACTTTGAAGCCACACTAATGCTTCTTTTAACCCATCTTCCACAGGTCTCTTTCCCTACCATTAGAAAGAAAAAACAACTTGGATGATTTCTATTGGGGCACCACAAGATGGGGGGTGGACAAGAGGCTAGTCCAGAGGAAACCTCTCTGGAAAGGGCATATCCAAAGAAATCAACATTTTATACATTTTGGTTCCAGAGGTTGTTCCTGTACTTACTGTCCTTGCACATCTGGATGCACTGGTCCTTGCTGGACCTTCCTCCTGCACCGGTGTCCGATTGCTTTGCAGCTKCCAGCAGGTAAAAGCAAGTCCCATGGTTCCAGCACTGCATAAAGGAGGGAATTGCCCAAAACGCCCTGAACCAGGTCAGATCTGCAGACTGGTTCCTCCTCTGYATCCAGCTACGCAACCTGGCTCTTCCCTACCTGACACTCCGGTGCTCATGGAACATCTTTCCTCAAACACTGGAGTGAAACAGATGTAGAGACAAGCAGAAAGCAAGGGGCGCTTCCCCTCTCCAGCCAGAATAACCCAACCACGTTCAGCCAGAGCGTGTGCGGAAAATTAGCGATACTTCAGGCTCAAGATGGAGCTAAGATGTGAGGCTTTGCTGAGTCGTAGCACGTCTCTCTGCCAAAAGGATCAGACCTGGGGAGCTTTACTTATATAAATGCTGAAGCTAAATTTATCCTTCCTACTGAAGGAGCAAAGGGTTTGGGTTAATCCAAGCTCCTCAGTGGAGCATTTCCTTTAGCACTCAGCCTTAGCAGCAGCCAAGCCAGGCTCATCAGCCTTAGCTTGGTTGCAGATAAGGGCTTGGAAACCACATCRGAGTAGTCTGGAGGCAGCACGACTGATTGCATTTTTTTCCATCCCCTCCAAAAGTGATGCCACCGAGTTCCCCTTAATCCCTTTTGACCCCTTACAGAAAAACAGATAATCCCACGAACGGCAGAGCGTGCAGGGCAGTCTCCTTTGCAGGGTTATCCCTGCTCAGAAAGGGCTTTGGGACCCTCTGGCCCTGCTAGGAGCTGCTGCTGCAGCTGAGCCTTTTGCAAACACAGGCGCTGAGCTTCAGCCCTGCCTGTAACCCGGAGGTCAAGCCTGTACCAAAACTGGAGATCCGTAAAAATAAAGACATGTGGCCTGTGCTTTCCGAGAGTGCAGCTCAGCCAGCCCGGGAATATTTTCCYAGCTTGACGGTAGCACCCGGAGTGTAAATAAACCACAAATTGCAAAGCGAGAGAGCGGCCGGGAGGCGGCCTGGAGGCCTGGGCTGACGTCTCGGACCGAGGTGGCCAGGAGAGCTCACCTCATGTTTTGGGGTCATGGAAATGGTGCTTGCACGTTTGCTTGGTTTGGGTGTCTGCAGTGCAGGGCTGACCACATCTGATGTGCGATTTCCTCTCTCTTTGAATAGCCGGAGTAACCGTGGGGACCTACCATGCTCTTGCACTTGCACCAATGCAACACTTGGCATAGGGTGCTCAGATCAACCTTACATTGGATATTTAAATAGCAAGAAGGCTAAAACAAAAATTTCTTCAATTTTGGTTCATTTGCAAAAGTTCTAATCTGGGAGGATTTTTTTTCAATGTCTAAATAGCCAAATCCCACATACTGGGGTAAATCAGGCTAATGATGGTGCTGATGGTACCGTTTCTTTTTGCAGCAATAGAGGAGCTGAGAGCAATGTTTGGTCCAAAGAAATGAGAAATTCAACCAGTCTTGTTGCAATCCTTCCTGAGCACAGGATCAGGTCCCCAGCAGGAGATTTCCTAAGGGCAAAACAGGAATTGACAGCCTGATGGGAAGATATCTCTGATGGGTTTGTGCGAGTGCATGGTCACTGCATTGTCTGGGGGGGGACAAACGCACCATCAAGCCAGCCAACRTCAAAGCAGTCAATAGTGCTCATGGCACCGGCTGGGGCAGTTGCACCAGCACTTACACCCCAAACCRAGTTCGTGTTGGTGAAGAAGCTCTCACACACTTGGCTGACTCCTCTGCCTTGGGAAACACAGTGTGGGGACAAACACGYCCAGCTGGCTGATCTTGCCACTAGGCATGACCACCTCTTTTAGCTCAGACATCGGCTGCTCCAGCATGTCTTGTYTGCTAGAGTCCTGGTCTTCTGGTGGCATGAAAGTACACTCCTCCTCTCCTGGATTTCCATCAACCCAAGCCAGTCAAGCCCAGGCTCCCTCCCCTTTTCCATTCGTTTGATAACTCAGGAACCCAYGTCTATCCCTTCTCCCGCAGGAAAACTGAAGAGCAAAGGCTCTTCTTGCAGCATCTCATATAGGCACCTGYCTAGCCCATGTTGACCAAGACTTGGCCAACATTCATGGGTGTTCCACCTCCTCTAGGCTTGGTGACTGTGCCTTCTGCAAAAGACCCTCCCACACTTTTGCCATTTCTACATTCCTGCTGAGAATTTTCCATCTTCTGGCCACTCTTTACACACACACAAGGTACAGAGGACAGAGTTGCTCCAAGCCGAGGACTCTGCATGGAGCAAGGSAGGGACAGCAGTGCAGCCCTGATAACTCCAGCACAGATTCCCACATGGCTCCATCACCAGACACCAGCTCTGCAGGATGGAGTGAAAGCCCCAAATACAAGCACTCAACATAGAGTTTTGCAGAGCAATAAATACACAAATTAAAAAAAAATCCAATTAAACACTTCTCAGAGAATTGATATTAGATTTAACAACAGACAACTAACAGAGAAGAATCAAAAAAGTTCAGATAACTCAAAACCCTGCAAGTGTAGGCTGAAGTGAGAGCAAGAAGGTGTATGGAGCAAACTGAGAGCTTTGGTGACTTAGATGGATGCAGCATTAATGGATGGTGATGCACAAAAGAGGCATCAGAATGATTCAGAGGGTGAAGCACAAAGCCCTTGCTGCAGGACACTTTAGGAACTTGGCAATTCTTACTTAACTTATCAAAAAGAAAAAAAAAAAAAAAAAAAGATGGAGAGCTGATTTAATTACATTGTGCAAACCTCTTTGCAAGGAGGAAAATCTGGGTCCTAAAGGCCTCTTTAACCTGGTGGTGAAAGGCAGAACAAGAATTAATAGCTGAGAGTCAGACAAATTACAAGTGGAAATAAACAGTGAGGGTGATTAACCAGATGAACTGCTGAGGGAAGGGGCGGATTCGCCGCCACTCGATTTCTTCAAGATGGGATGCGTTCCTGGAGGACGTGCCTTGGACAAATTCAAGTTATGGGGCGCAGCGCACAGGTAAAAGGATGAAATTTAAGGACCACGCTCAGGAGATGAAACAGGATGATCTAATGTCCCTCCTTGGTCATAAACTTGATGGATCTAGAAACCTGTGAAAGTTGGCAAAGACGCRTTCCCCCAGCCTGTCCTTGCGTACATAATGTTTGCTTGATTTAATAAAACTGCATATTAGAAACAGCTTCCTAATTTTCTGTGACAGCAAGGCTTTCAGGAGCAGACGTTACCCAAATGGACCTGGTAACAAGAGCTTTCTTCATCTCCCACTCAGCCCCTAACAGGCCGCAGTATGTCTCCGGATGAGACTAGATCCAAGGATTGACTTGACACTTAGAGCAACTCAAGACTTGGCTGGAGACTTAAAGCAACTTATCCCTCTTTCTGCTAAGAAAAATAAGGCAGAAAAACAGACCAAGCCTAACACCTGGACAGCTTTTCGATTGCAAATAATAATAATAATAATAATTTTGACCTTATCTCAAGGTGGTTCAGCATCACAGGCACCAGGGCTTCGCATCACTGTTGGGAGCAAATTCAGGCATCAGGGTGTATTTGGAAGGAGGATACATGGCCAAAGGCTRTCAGGAATGAAACCCTCCCACTGCTGTGAAGCGGGAATAAGGACGATTTATTGAGTGTGATGGAGATTGGAGCTAGCAGAAGGCCACCATGGAGTGGTGCCATCCATAAACCCACAGCAACGAGCAATGAATCATGTCCACCAAGCACAGAGACTCACCTCTGGAAGGTGTTATATCCAGCCACCCATCAACCCACCACACTGTTTCTTCTTCCTTTTCACTCCTCTCTTACATTCATGTCACTCAGTAAGAGGTTTTTGGGAATTCTTAACCCACGTGGGATGACACTCCCATAGCTCGTGCTTTGCCTAAATTCCTCCCAAAATTTTATGTGGCCACAGGACGTGGCCTCTTGCTTGCATTCAACACACGGATGAATTTCGCTCTAGAAACATTCAGGCTTGTCTCATTTATTAGAGTGATTTGATAGTATCCCCATTAAAGAGAGAAAATTAATATTAACACCTGGTTGGGCTGAAATTATCTCTGGAGAGCAGGATGTTTTGCCTTGTCCTGTGCTGCCCATCTTGAGATAGATGGAGTCTGGAAACCAAGTGTGGATTTCTCTGCATCCCTTTGAAATATGTGAGTCTGATTTTTTATTAATTTTTTAAGGCAGAAACCTCTGTGATGGTGATTAAAATGCAAATTATCAATGGTCAATATAAACATAAAATATGACTACACAGAGCCCATGGAACAGGCTTGGAAAAGGTTCAGACTCACTTCTCCTTCACGCTTCCAAATTTTATTACTTTAAAAGCAGAAGCAGAGCCCAATAGACCTTATGGATTTCAAGGTCCTTGGTAGGTCCAGAGTCACAACATCAAAATTACCCTCCTTTGATGTGAGACATCAGATATTACCAAGAAGAAGGACATCAATGCACTTAACGCAAAGCGAAGAGGGCTTGATCCCAATGCCAAAGTGCAAAAGGACTTGCCTCTCCCCAAACCTGCCCTGTCCCTTGCAGCTTACCGCCCACAGCAGCATGGAGCTGCTAGGCTGTCCCAAAGGAGAAAGAAGGAAACCAAGTTACTAAGAAGCTCAAAGGGCCTAAATGTTGAAAGTGCAAACAGGTCGTTGCTAGATGAGGTGAAAGAGGAAGGTAGGGGATTCTTCTTGGTGTCAGTCCATCAGATAATCTTCTTGACCCCACTTATAGTCTTCCTTTCCTCCAAACCTTGTTTGAGCTTGTAAATTTGTAAAACAGCGAAGATTTTTTTAAGTCAGAAAGATGAAGTCCTGGAGCCTTCTGACAAYGTCTATTATCATATAAATAATGGCCATGAGATAACATCATCTTGCATCTGCTCGAGAACTCCAAGAAGGTTGTCTGCGCAAAAGTGGGGACAGCTCAGAAGAAATCCTTTGAGCATCAGACAGAGGAAAGTGGAGCAGGTTAACAATTCAAACTTAATTTCTGCAGAATCGAAGGAAAATTTGGTGTGGAAGGGACCCCAGGTAGGAAGTCATCTAGTCTGATGTCCTGCCCAAAGCAGTGGGGACACCACTCAACAACCCACCACAGAAGTCTGCCATTGCAGTAGCTCTAGTGCTCCATGGTGGTGAAGGACTCAATAGGACAGCGAGAGACCTACCCAGCATCACTGCCAGTTTTGAACTCAACACGGAGAGGACAGCCAGAAGACAGAATATCAGTAGACCTTGACCCCTTTACAGCAAAATTGCATCGACTTGTAGGATAGAAGACAGTGAATTTGGGACAAACAAACAGGCTCAGAAGATTCACCAATGAATTACTACCCAGAGGTTCTTAGCTGCCTTATCAGCACTGACAGATAACTTGCTGTGAAAGGGTGATGCAGAGAGGTCCAATGTTCCAAGCACTATAAACCTTGGGAAATTAATCATGAGAAGACTTCACCATAAATTGACCTTAATGGGCAGGTTCGCTTTAACAGGGAGATGACCCTGTGGTCTCTTTGGATCCTTCTTACATAGGTTTCCATGGACAAACRCTGGTTAATTTTCTCGGAGTAATCCAACACATTAATTTGGTCAGTATAGATTTGCCCACCAGGCCCCTTCATTGCCCCAGCGAGTGTATCCACCCTCTGATTAATATCCAGCAAAGGAAATGTTCTACTTTATTAATAGACGCAATAATGTCTGTCTTAASGAGACTCCTGCAAAAGCAATTCTAATACTCAAGGGCATCTGTTTTTAAATAAACTGATGGGGAAGAAGCTGGCTGCCTCAGACCAACCAGAGACTGGGGTTTTGAACTAATTGCTAAGTGCTGCAATCAGATACAGCTCTTCCACTATGTGTTTTTTTGTTTTTCTTCCAGATGACATGGAATTTCCTTTGATTTCCGGGGAAGTTTCTGGATATAAYCTGGCAGGGAAGTACCGGACTCTCAGTATTTAGTGACCAAGAGCGATAAATGTGGTCTGCAAATGGAGCAAAACACAGACAGAAGCRTCTGGAGCAAAGTGTGCTGCTCCACAAGTGGATCTGGAGACGTTAGCATCCTTTGCAGATCATACACAGCTGTTAAAGCTCTACGCCACCACTGCGGTCTAAGGTTAAAGGGAACCTTCTCGTGCTTTTGCTACAACTTCCACTTCTTAATCCAAGCCCCCTTCAATCATTAAGTTTTTGCTGGCTTCCTACCATTCCTACCCCCAGCTCCGTGACCTCGTGTGAGATGAGGACACCAGGCTGGGGACGAGGTTTTGATTTGCGGTGGTCTGCAGCCCAGGCCTGTGGGTCTGCCAGATGCAACTGGCAGCCTTACTGGTTGTCACATTGCTGGCCRTACATCATCAAGCCCTCACCTTCCCATCCCACATTCCCACTCTTCTAAAAATGATTTATGAGCCACAACATCCGAAGAGAGAGATCTGCTTTGAGAGGGACCCAAGAGAGGGTGAGACAAGCTGGTGGAGAGCACCTCTGCCAACACCTACAAAACAACCCTGGAGCAGGACCAGACCAGGACATCCCTAACTGGGGTTAATGGCCCTAACCAATGGCCCTGACCTGAGGCTTAGCCAGGAAGGACTCAATCTACACTTACCCCCATTTCTTTTACTCTTTCCCTCAATATTTGCCACCGGCCACTCAGAGACAGAATATGTGGTAAGGTGGATGCAACAGCTGTTCTTATGTTTAACAATTCATGAGTACCTGAATAGCACTTCTGTGCTTGTTTCGGGTTGCTCTATGTAATCCATCACCATAATACATAAGCACGTCCAAAAAGCAATCTTTTCCTACCGAGCAGAATGATTCCATGTAGCCATAATTAGACAAATATTGTTAAAGGAAAAGCTATATACGAATGTAGACTAAACATAACTCTTATGCCAGATAAAACTGTGTTCATTACCCTGAAAGAGGAACTGTTCGTGCTATAACAAACGGTCAAACATGATACTTCAGAACAAATATACATATATACCCCATCTATATTTATAATGCTGAAAAAGCATATAAAAGCCTGATCCAGCCTCCAGCACAGGCAAAAGACAGACAACCATTGACTTTTCTGCATGCTGGAGGACACAAAATAATAACATGAGCTGGAGGACAYAGGTAAGGTCATTTGGATGCCGGTCTTGGAGCAAAATCTTCTTAGTGTGAGTGAACTAACTGTTCAAGTACTGTCTGAGACATTTAGGGAACATTTGCTTTTGGAGCCGAGAGTCCTTAGCATTATCATGACGTGCAGGGATGTGCTCGACATTAATTTAATCCAATTTCCTATGTCATCTAATGGTGGCTTTGAGAACTTACTATATTCTGTTTGGATGAAGTCCACCCGAGAGGAGGAACGGAGAGACAGAACATTAAGCACATCTGGAGCAATGCCTAAAATCTTCCCCTTCCTGCCCACATTTAGCCCTAAGTTGAAATGTGAAAATATTCTCCTCACACTTTAGCGGGGAAACAGTTYAATAAGCAAAGCACTGAAGGTTGTGCTACTGAAGTGGAGCTGGGCAATCGGCACAGACATTGAGCAGGAAAGTTGAGGTTGAAATGAGTAAAACACATTTTCCGAAGGTCTCTGTCTTGCAGCCCCTTCCCAGGGTGCTGTAGCTGATACTTTCCGATCTTCATTTCCCTGGGAAGCTCAGGTTCCTGGGGAAAGAACGTTTCGAGAGAATCTCACATGGAGTCTCAACCTTAACGCAGCCAACATGCAGAATTGCTACTGAGAACATTATCAGGCCACCATGTGCAAACAGCTGTGCTTCAGGTTGGAAGAAATTAGCACAAAATTTCCATTGGCTTCTCAGGACAGACGCCACCACTTTGCTGATGTGACACGGAATATGGTTGAGTTGGGCTATCCAGTGACCGCCATGTGCAAACGACGATTTTTGGCTCCTCCAAACCAGCAGCAAGAAAAACCATCTCTCAGTCTGGATAAACCCAGCCATCCTTTCAGGAAATCACCTCAAAGGAACAAGTGTTGAGCCTCATGGGGTTACGTGCTGGCCCAAAACACTCTTCAGCCTGCAGCTTTGTGTCTCTAGACTGCARTTGTGGATGATCCATTTACACAAAAACACACACACAGCAGACACTGGAGATTTGCAAGGTGGCCTGGAAGCTCTCCTGCTCCTCTCCTTCTCACATTTTCCCATGCAGAGTTTTACCATGTTTACTTTATCAATTAAAAAATAAAATATATAAAAATAATAATTAAAAATATCATGCACCACTAGGGTGTGTACATCAAACCAGATTGGAGCCGAGGTCTCATAGATCATCTTGAGGAAAGTTCTGAATCCAAAAAACCAACTGGAAACCCACTAGTTTCACCTCTCTCTCTCTCACTCTCTCTCTTTTCTTAATTTTTTTTCCTTCCCTTCAATAATTATACTCCCATTAAGATTATTTTAACTGCCCTTCAATATATTGCACAACTCTCTTTAAGTCAACCTACCTCTCCATCCCCTGAGAAAAACCTGAGAAAAAAACTGAATCCCTGAGAAAAACCTGAATCTAGAGCCTATTCCCAACTTGCMGATTAAAGYCATGCTCCAACCGACCAAGGGAGAGCAAGAGACTTGCCTTGGAGGTGTGCGTTCAAAAGACCATGAGAAGAAAAGAAAGTCCATGCATGCATATACACACACACACACACACACACACCCTTTTTTGCAAAACCTTAAAAAAAAAAAAAAAAAAAAAAGAAAGTTTCCAAGAGTTTAGCTAAAGTTAAAACAAAGCAAGTAACGTGAAACTCGGTCTGGGGCCACATGGAAAGTACACTTCGTACAAGCGACCCCCCCCGCCGTACGGCAGCTCCCGGGGGACCTCCCTGTACAGCTCCCTGCTTCTGTTGGAGCGGAGCGAGTCACATCACCCCGCCGCGGAGGAAAATAAAAATAAAATAAATGAAGTGAAGGGGGTGGGGAGGGAGAGAAAAAAAAAAATCCCAAAGAGAAAAGTGCTAAAGGAAATGACCTTCCCTGCTATTAAATAGGTGGCAGACGGGTGTTATAAACGCATCTTGGGTTGGAAGGGAAAGGAAGGGCAAGGAGGTGACCAGGGACCAGGACGCGCGCAGCCGCACGGTGCTTCCCTGGYGACGGCCGCGCGGATGCTGCGGGGCCGGCGCTGGCAGGACCCCTCCCGACAGCAACCAGGAAAAGAGAGAGGCTGCGGAGCGCCCCGGGGAGGCACCGCGGCCGCAGATCCCCTCCAAGGGACGCGGTCTTGGGTTACACGGTCATATTTTCCAGCCTACTGTACCGGGCTCTGTTCRTTCCTTGGGCCGTCACTTCCGTGCGCGTGCGAAGGGTTTGCAGCCTCCTGCTTTCCAGCACTCCCACTGCAGCCAGGACAGCAGCAGCACTCACGTTACTGGGAGAAGAGCACGGAGACCGAAGCTAATTACTTAACTAATKACCTAATAACTCACCTGAGCCCTCCACACTCATCCCGCAGCAAAGATACCACCAACATGCTAGGCTACTCCGTCCCATGAAAAACGGCTCCTCTACCACCTCCTTCAACAGAGGCTTGAGATCAAAGGTTCCCAAAGCTTGAGGGGTTTTGGAGGCCCCAAGCTTGGCAGATCTGGCAACACTTGCAGCTTTGCTCAGGAACAGGTTGCCCAAGCAGGTAATCAGTTGGTAGCCCAAGTGTGAGATGAAGGGACCAAACAAGCAGTACCACTGCCACCGATCCATGTTCTGCAAGGACATGGGGTCCTTTCTATCCAGGTTATCCCAGGAATGCATTTTCTGCCTGCCCTCCCCTATATTAGCTTTTCATGCCCAGTAGCAGAAGTCTTTTAATGCCATCATTTTAATGCATCTGTTGTCAATTGCGTATTCTTCAAGCCATGGCACCATCCCAGCCCCTGAAGAAAGGGCTTCGGATGGAAGCAAAGAGGAGCTCCCCAAATGGTCCTGTTTGCTGCAGCAACATCATCCCTGTGATGGGCAGTCCATCCCACCCATGTGGGGTGCAGCCTCCCAAAGGAGGTAGTGGTAATGACCAAGACCATCACCAGCAGCTGGAGGCAAGTTCCTCTCCTGTCCCTTTCTTGGTTCTGCCCAGCACCTGCAACTCTGGTAGATGCCGGGGAGAGGAAAACTGGGATGGCCAGGATCTGAAAAACGGGGCCACCCAGCTGGGAAGGGACATCCAGAGGGGTCAGCTGGAGTAGGCTGCTGTGGTTCACTAGATTTTGACCATCTTCTGGGATGGACACTCCACAGTCTCTCTGGGCAACCTGTTGCCAGGCCTGAATGCCCTGGCAATAGAAAAGCTTTTTCTTGCATTTAAGTGGAATTTCCTGTATGTAGATATTTGCATTTTGCCCACGGCCACCACCATCCTCCTGACCATAACATGGAGGGAGCAGAGAAACTCATCAGAGATCATCACTCCAACCACCAGTTCCCATGTTCCAAAAATCCCAGTTCGTGGGACAGGGGTGTTGCCTTGAGACCCCAAGCCAGGAGACCACAAGCCCTTCAAGAAGAGAGGAGAAGAGTATGAAATAAAGGAAGGTTTGGAGAAGGTGTGGAGATTCAGCTCTTTTTATTAGGGAAGTCTATAAAATAGCCACATGGATTATTTTTTTTTAAAGATCACGAAATACACAACATTCATTCTAATATGTGACACAGAATATTATATACATATTAAAAACCACATGACTGAAACACATGTTCACACGGCACCAATTTCATAACAAAAAACCCCACAAGTGCTTTTTTCTTTTTTTTAATATTAAAAACAACTGTGATAAAACATATTAATAATTTTTCCAGACAATGTTTACAATAAAGAGGAAAAAAAATCATATTTTACTAAATAACAAATATTTAACAGCAAAACTTTATACTAAATATCTATTTTGAATTATAACAAAAATAGTACTTATAATAGCTTAAAGACAGACCAAAAAAAATTTGTGTATAAAATAATATTATAGCGAATTGGACTGTGCTAAGGAAAAAAAAAAACAATATTTCTGAGATTCAAAGTGCTTTATTCTGCAAACCCACTGCAGCAACTTCTTTTAGTCAAGTTATATTAGTTAGGAATGGTAAAAGGAAAGCACGACTTACTTAGGCCTAGATAAAATACCCACCCACACAAACATTATATATACATTGGACGCAAGCATCATATATATAATGGATGTATGCACCGCAGAGGAGCTCTCTCCCATCAGTCGCTCATTCGAAAGCATGTTTGGTTTTCCACTTTGTAATGATGGCAAACRTTAAAACACACATACACACACACACAAAAAAGGATTTTTTTAGGTTTTTAGGGATCCCTTCACTGATTTCCCATAGGGGCAACTGAGCCATCTCTCCATGCTCTCTCCGGTAGGTTTGCRCTCTCCCAATAGTGGTTGGAGGTCCATGAAGGGCTTCTAGCTCTCGCCCTTCCTCGCCTGCCCCACCACCATCATCCATCCCCCTTCCCGTCTCCCACCTGCCCCTATCCTCCTTCCYGCTCTCCCCTGAGCACAACTGGGCCTGGCTCTGGGGCTCTAGTGCTCTCCTTGGCTCTTCCCTGTGGACACTCAGCCACCCCTCGTTCCTGCACGCCCTAGGTGGCTCCAGGGGGAGAAGACCCTGGAAAGCCTCCTGTGCCACCTACCTGTCCCCAAGCGCTTGCCCCAGGAGCTTCAGCCAGTCTCCTTTGCATCTGTGTTTGGGGATTTCTTCTTGATTGCAATTGAGCCTCCTTTCCCAAAGGGAATGGTTTCTTTTCATCAAGGACAAGGAGCACTTGAAACCTCCTAACAGCGTCTGAGCCTGCAGTTTCCATCTGAATTTCCAGGATTGCAAATTAGTTGAGCTTCAGCTTCCAGAGACAGGGTCCCAAGGTACCCGGTAGCTCCTGATACCTCRCTCTGCACATTGACATGTTGCTCCCAGACTATAAGGTGGGGTCTGGAGCTGAAGAAGCCTCCTGAGAAGACTAAGAGTTGGGTTTCAGGTCAGTCCAAGTTAACCCAAAGCCTCCTGCTAGAAACCAGCAGTGGTGACAGGGGCAGCCTCAGAGACTGCCTGGAATCCAACTATGCGCTTTGGTACAAGCAGACAACATCCCACCAGATGGTCCTGCATGATTTCAGCTTGGCTCACTGAAATTCAATCTCTAGGGCATTCCCCCTGCTAGAAAACTGCCTCCCTTGTCACCARCCCTGAACAGACGATGGGCTGCCGTGGCCACCACTCACTTATCACTTCCTTAGACCTTCCAAAGAGGTGCCCGTGCATCAAAAGCGCGACCTGCAAAGCAACTTGGTAAGAAACTTCTACCCTTCTCCCTTCCTCTTCCAGCCCCTCCTAATCATCCAAACATCATTAGGCAAGACCAAGCCACCCACCTTGGCTCTCCTTTGGTCCTTCTCCGCCTTGGAGACAGGAGAGGTCCAATGGGACCATGTGATGCCACCATGCTTCTCCAGGATGGAAATGCCTCTCCAGGGCAATCTGGAGAGGAATTTCCCCATCCAGGCATTGGATGGAGACACCATTTGCGGTCCCTGCTCTCACCTGGGAGCCTGGTCTTGCCTAGACCCCCAACCCACCCAAACTGGGGCATCTCAAGCACCCAGGGACCGTGGAGTTGGGCTCGCATGTCCAGCCCCATCCCACCCCAGCACCACCCATCCATTCCATTCTCACCCTGGAAGCATCTTGCATGCAAAAAATGACCTATGATAATAACAATAATCCAACGGGAACAAACCCACCAGCAAGTCCAAGGCGAGGTACCTTGGTAGCCACCACGGCAGGCCTTGCCGATGAAAAACACCCCGGCACGAGACGGACAAACGAGGCACCCCCCCGCCTTAGTTACAGAGATCACCTTTAATGTGTAAATGCCTCCCGGGAAAGGGGGCACACGGAAAATAAAATTTTAAAAAATAATAATTAAAAAATAATTAAAAAAAACAGAGAGGGAGCCTCGGCATGCGGCCGGAGGGGGTTCGAGGTCAGTGCGCACACCCTGAGGAAGAGCCAGAGCCAGCGGCAGGGGGACGGATGGGCGGGAAAAGAATCCGGAGCGGCATTCCCGCGGGCAGGAAAAGAGGCCGGAGACGGCACGGCGGACGGAAGGGGACGCACAGGCCGTGTAGCAGCAGCAGGCGACTCAATGGTTTWAAAAAAAAAGRCTTTTTTCTTTCAAAAAARGSMAAAAAAAAAGACAAAAAAAAAGGAGACCCCTCCATGCCCACCCATAGGCCCCCAAATTGAAATATAAAAGTGAAAATCAGAACGAAAACGCACTTGTTCGGGCACCTCGCTCCTGCTCCTGGACGGGGTGGCATGCAGCTCGCTCGCCAAGGAAAGACGGGAAAAATACAAGAAACCTCCCCCAAAAACACGATGGAGCAAACAGACAGTCCTCTCCCCATCCTCTCCCACCCGCCGCCCCCGGAAAACGAAACGCTGGGATCACCAGCGAGTTTAACACTGTTCAAAAAGGCCCGGAGGCCGCCGGAGGTCTCGGCCGCCGCGCAGGTCTGGCCGGATCCCGCGGGATGCCGGGCGGGGGGAAGCAGGGCGGCCAGAGCGGGGGCTCCTGGAGCCCTTCCCGCTGGCWGCGCTCCTCCTCGCAGCAAAAGGCTTTCATAGATATTTATATATATATATTTATAATATTTAGATACTGTGTATGGTCAGCCAGTCCCAGCTCTAGTTGGGTTGAGAAGTTCTTCTCCTTTGCTTTTTTTTTTTTTTTT
>NW_020455843.1:3365425-3372852 GCF_003342845.1 Nothoprocta perdicaria | reverse complement strand
ACGGGACAAAACATGTGGCACCCCTCGATCTTCTCCGGGCCCTCGCAGAGAGGGTGAGCGGCTTCGACGCGCGCGCTGCCAGAGCAAACAGTCTCGACCCGGCAGGCCTGCAAAGCGAGCGGTGCGGAGGAGCCCCCTCGTGCGTCTCCTCCTCCTCCTCTCCATCCCTTGAGTCCTTCCCATCGCTCCCACCCCACCCCTCCATCCCCGTCCGCCCTTCCCGGGGCAGCCGGAGCGGCTCTACACCGTCGCCCCCAACATAGCGTCCGTCTCCGTGAGGATCTCGTTCTGGTTAGAATCCAGTCCGAAGAACTTGACCTTGAGCCCGTCCACGGGGTGCACCACGGGCACCAGGGTGATTTTGGGGAAAGTCCTGGTGGCGAGCTCGAAGCGGCTGGTGCTGGCCAGCTCGATGGCCAGCGCCTTGAGGAAGAGCTTGGCCAGGTGCTTCCCCAGACAGGTCCGTACTCCTCCTCCGAAGGGGAGGTAATGGAACCTGCCGTCCTTGTCCTCGCTGCGGCCCTGCCCGAAGCGCTCGGGGTCGAAGACGTCCACGTCCTTGAAGACGGGCGCCGTGTCGTGGGTGTCCCGGATGCTGTACATGACGCTCCAGCCCTTGGGAATCTGAAAACCCTGTGCAGAAAAGGGAAGGGGGTGGAGAGAAAACACAAACGGATCAACCACGCTGCAGGGAGACTTGGGAGGAGACCAGGAGAAGGAGATAGAGCGAAGGCAGATGCTTTTTCTCCTTTTCTTTGGGGTCACTCCTCGTGCAGATTTCGGAGAAGAACAGAGAGTTGTTCAGGGCTTGGGTGATGAGGAACGGGGCCAGTTTATCATTCTGTGAGCACTTCAAAAGGTTCCCAAGTCAAACCATCACATTAATAGAATTTACAGCAACAGACAGGTCTCAAGGTTTGTTTTTGCTGGTAGGACATGCCCTCCATGGCAGGAACAACCTGCCTGTCAACCATCTGACAGGCAGCAGGCGCCCTTCGCAGTCAACCTTTTCCAGAACTTCTCTTGTCCTCCCTAAGATCTAATTGCACGTGTCTCAGCAGTGAGTATGGAGTCAGATCTTYCCCATCTCCCTCGTTTCCTTCAGCTCTCCTGCATGTGGGTGAGTTTCTTGGCTATGTTAAGAGTCTCTTGGCCTTTTTCTCCAAGGAGGGTCTCTCCTCTCTCTCCACCCACTAAAATATACAAGATCATGATATTATTGAGACCCCTGACCCATCTGTCAAAGCTAAGCAATGGAATCATACAATCATTATGGTTGGAAAAGACCTTTAAGACCATCAAGTCCAACCAAATGGGTTCAGACATCACCGGGAGGACAGACATTGCGAGAGGGCTGGAGACTGAGACATTAAAAGGAGCAGCCAATGATGCAGGAGAAATGTTGGGGCCGAGGATCAGCGAGTACTTACATCCAGCTCAAAGGTCTGCAGCACTGTCCGGTACCCGCCGGAGATGGGAGTGAAGAGGCGAAGCACCTCCTTGATGACACAGTCCAGGTAGAAGAGGCCGTTGATGTTGTCCAGCCGCAGGGAGCCCTCACAGATGCAGCCGTTGTGGAGGATGCCCTTGCTCCGCAGCTCCTCCCGCAGCTTCTCCAGAACCCGCGGGTGCTTGAGGAGCTGCATGATCAGAGAGGTGCTGGCGCTGGCGGTGGTGGCGTAGGCAGCAAAGATGAGCTCCAGGGTGCCGTCCTGCAAGGCACAAAGGGGGAGATGGGGTGAGGAAGGAGGTGCACGTGGCAGGTTTCTCCTTCCTCACAAAGGACAGTGACAGATGGGCATGTTCTCCTGGGACTGAGACGTGGCTGCTCCTGCCAGGTGGGACAGCAAAATCACCCAGGGCAGTCCTGGCCATGCAGCATCCCAGTCCTGGGGAGTTCTCTAGCATTTCCCTGCCTTTTCTGCAGAAGGAAAAAARGGAACGCTCTGTGGTCTATGTGTCTTCTCCCACAAGCCTGGACATCTCACCTACACAGGAGCTTTTTTCCTATTACAGTGAGACAAATCATCTCACTCTGCTATGGTGAAAGCCCAAGCAAGCTAAGGGATAAGGCAGCCCAAGGGTCTACCATGTCCTTTTAGCCACGTTTCCCACCAGAACCACTCTGCCAGCCCTGGAGCTGTGGTTCGCATTGGATCCCACCAGGATGCAGAAGGCACAAGAGAGCCGTGCAGTGGTGGTGACCCACCATTTCCAGCCCAAGCAGATCTGAACCAGTGGGCAAGGCACAGAGGATTGTTCTCATGGGCCAATGCTTGGGTCTAGAAGCTGAGCTGATCACCACAGAGATTTCACACCTCCTTTCCCCAACGCACAGCTCTCCAGCCCCAGACCTCCATCTTTGCAATATCCCTTCTTGTCTCTCTTCTCAAAGGTTGTCTTGTGTGAAAGGCTGGACAACCAGCTACCGGGAAAAACCCATAGAGCCTTGCTCAGAGTTAACATCATGCTTGTGGAGAGCTGCAGAAGCAGGAGAAAAGTCTCAGTGAACAGCTCTTAATAGTGCATGAGGGACAAGCTGTGTGGCTGTCCCACTACAGATAACCACCTGCTGAGGGATCATACAGCCTTTAGCAAAGGTTGAAAGCGATCAGCAAGTAAACATGGCCCTTTGGATAACTGGCTTGATGGCACCATGGGCCTGCATGAGGATTTACCTGCAGCTCCAGCAATGCACCCTGGTCACTCCATGTTGAGTGACTGCCTAGGATTGACCCACAACTTCCTCCCTACGCCGTTTTGAGCTTCCCTCTTTGAGGAGCCTCTGTCCCAAGCCGAACGATGGGCTGGCAGCAACAACATGGCCATGGGGAGGAGGACACGGGTACCCAGTAACTCTTTCAGGTGACTACAGAGCCTGAGAAKATCCCCGAGCCAGAGGGAAGATGGGGAGGATCTTTACCTTCAGCTCCTGCATGGTGAGCTCCTTGCCGTGCTCTTTGCCGCTTTCTATGAGGATATCCAGAGCATCAGCATAATCCTTGCCTTGCGTGTTCTGCAGTTTCTCCTGGATGGCTTTCTCCAGGCCCTTCTGCAGTGTCTCACGTGCTCGGATCCCCTGTGGAGCAAGAAGCCATCAGACCACTCAGGGCATGGCAGCACAATCTGTCCTGGGCCAGCCAGGAACTATCGGTGTGCAGAGACAAGGTCAGGAGGACGTGACCCAGGAGCATGACGGRGATGGTGGGAAGCTGGAGGTGACCCCAACGCAAGACCCCTTTGAGGTCAGAAGGACGTAAGCCTCTCACGGCAACCTGTTTAGCCCACCAACCTGCTCCCAGCTGCAATTAGAGACGCTCAAAGAGAAGGATAAAAATGCTGGAGTCGTCGCCTGCCCAGGAGGAGCAGGCCCAAAGCAGGCAAGATTACAGGAGAGGCTAATCAGCACCTACGTGCCAACGACAGGTCTGACGTGGGAGCCTCCGTATTGCACCGATTCACATGCCTCCCCCTTGCCTGGGGAGTCAAGAAAGTCCCTGGGAAAATTCTCTCTCAAAGGAAGCCAGTCAACTGGTCTGAAAGGAGTCTCTTCCCAAGAGCGTAATGGGCTTGCCAAGCGATTTTATCACCCGCTCTCACTAAAGCCGCTGCTCTTTGAGCAGAGCTGCACCGAGCTAACGTCCTGCTGCAAAGGCTCTAAAAAGTCACATCGGGGGCATTCGTGCCGTTAAAGAACAACACTGAGATGTGCAGGAGCAGCCACAAAAATCATTTGAAAAAAAAAAATGTCATTTTTCTACATGCATTTTTGTCTCAAAACTCAGGATGAAAAAAAAACAACTTTATACAATGCTCTTTYCTTATGTTTCCATTTCGCATTTCATGCGAAAACTAGAAGAAATTGCTCTGGATGTCTTGACATGATTGCATGCCTCACATCATAGTGAAAAAACTTTGTCCCATCTGATCTGAACTCCTTCCCTTATTAGCAACCTCAGATTTAGAGTCTCAGCCCTTCCTAGTCAAGTGTCTTGACTCTACTAACGCAGAGCTTTGGAGCCCAACGTGAACCCTATTCCAGAACTCAACTAGTGAGGAGACATCCCAACACCACCACAAAGACAAGGTTCAGCCACCAACCCATTCGCCCCAGATCAGTGTTTCCAGCTCTTAGTGTCTTACCCTCCTGTAGCCACTGAAGGGCAGATCCACGGGCAAGGAGAAGACGTTCTCCACGAACTGCTGGTAGACCTCAAAGAGCCGGTTGAGCTCCTCATCAGGGATGCGGAAACCCAGCAGGACGCGGATGGCCATGCGGAAGGTGAGCTTCTGGGCCTCGTGGTAGACGTTGATGGACTCCGGGTTGCTGCTCCAGGCCCGCAAAGTGTCTTTGATCACCAGCTGAATCTTGGGGAGATAGCTCTCCAGGGCCTCGTGGCTGAAAATCTTGGAGAACACCTGCAAAAGAGCACAGGGACAGGTTTCTACATAGTTTGTACACCCTCCTTTTTGCCTTCTTTAATAACTCACTTCTGCTYATACATAGGGATATCAAGGGCCTCCTGAGCTAAGCACTACTCCTTGTCAGGAGTTGCTGAGGTCTAAAATAACAACCCCAAAGGCCTGGTAGAGAAATATCCATTGAGATAGCCTCCATAGGCCAATCCCCATCACAACCATCACAAGCACCTGGCAAGAACAAGGTACCCCATGAGACACGCTCCACCAAGGAACCAGAGACGAGGAGAAAACGAGTCATCCTGCACCCAACAGAATGGGCAAGAGCTGCCTTTCCCACAGCTGGATCCCTTGGTGTCCAGCAAGGTGGGAGCTCACAGTCAAACTCAATCCACAACTCCAGTGCTGGTAATACAGGTTGCCCATGTGGATTCTCTAGTGTCTATTATTACGGCTSTGTTCACGCAGGCAAGCTTTTATTTTCTCAACGGGGAACACTAACAATTTTGTCATCCCCCTCCTTTAATAAATATATCAAAAAGCATTAAAATAATCATTCTGAGGCCCTTAGGGTCCCCATGAAGTCTGGCCGAGCTTAGGGTAGGAGTTCAAGTGTTCCTGGGGGAAAAAAAAACACAGAGGCTGAGCTCACACATGGTTCATTTCCTCGGGACGCCCGGCTCAAACCCTGTGTCAGCAGACAGCAGTAATTGAGGCTCTGGGAGTAAACACCGTGCCGAGGAGCGCAGCAATGCCAGGAATGTCCCCGCTTGCCCAGGACGAGGATTTCACGCCGCGTCCCCCCTTCCTGTCCCCGCCGCGTCCCTGCGCCAGCCCTGGGTCCGCGGGCGCTGCGCTGGGGAGCCGGGGGCAGCCGGGGGGAGCCAGGGGGAGCGCTGCTTGTTTADCCGGCATTAACCTCGGCGCGGCCGGGGGCACGCGCTCCGGCTCGCCGGGAATACCCCATGGAAGCGGCTCGCCCGGAGGGACACACGGCTGCAGAGGACGCGCCGAGCTGGCCGCGACGGAAAGCGAGCAAGCAAAAAGTGCCGCTCTTTGCTAAAGTGCCTAAAACCTGCAAATGGGGCTTTTTCTTTTCCCCATGCAGGGCAGCACTCGTTTTCCCAGTGTTTTCCCGGCATTGCTCATGCCTGCTGCTCTCTACGGGGTGGTTTAATGAGCCCAAGGCGAGGGCTCAGCAAGAGCCGGAATTCCCTGCGTGGCCGGTGCCAGGGCAGGTGAATGAACGAGCAGGAAAAATGAATGAAYGAATGAATGAATGAATGGGTGGGTGGGAAAAATGAATGGGCACCAGAAGTACGGGACAAGTGGACCCATTCCGCCCGCTCTCTGCTGCCGCTCTCTCTCTATTTTCAAACCGTGACCGAGCTGCCATCCAACACATGAAATGGGGTGGGAAAAAGGAAGAAAAAGCTCAAATTAAAGCACTAAATTGGGCAAAGGGGCTTTCAGTGCCACCAGGAAGGGCAGAATGAGTGCTTGCAGSAGCCAGGAAAGGGGCTGTTTTCCCAGGGGCCACACAGCTCCGAGCTGCTCCATGGATAGCAAAGGGATGGAGTGTTGAAATCTCCATCCTCCTGGCACCCGCGCTCCCAGACTCCCACCCAGGCCAGATTCCGGAAGGCAGGAGCAGGTCCCTGGCTGCCAGTGCAAAAAGCGGGGAGCATTCTCCTTTTTGAGGGTGGAAGGGCAGGTTTGGGCCRCTTTCTTTTTTTTTTTTTCCTTCCTTTTTTTGCTCTTTTCCGCCCGGCAAGGCTCGCGGCTCCCCGGGACGCCACCCCGGCRCGCCGCCCGTGCGCTGCGCGCCGCCTAATCCCACATGTCAGCGGGCCCTTCCCTCGCCAGACACAAGTCTGGATCCCCTTCCAGTCACCTCCAGTTCAACCCTGCATCTTTCCAGTTGATTAAAAGGGAGGCAAAGGCGGCCAACTTTCCCTCGCAAGCCTGCCGCTGCTTCCTAGCATAAAATCCCTGCGCCCTCTAGTGAAACCGAGTCGAATGTCCCGACCGCTTCCCAGCTCCCGAGCAGGAAGGCTGGACCAAGCTGAGGTGCATGGAAGTGAAGCAGGGCTCCATGGAAAGCTCCACAATCCACCGGGAGAGAAGGTCACCGAGCCTTCCCTCATCCATCTCTGCTTCTCATGGGATATTTCAGAATTTACAGGCTTCCTAAGGTAGAAGACGCTTTGCTGGTGACTCAGCTTGCTAGATGCTCCAAAGAGGTCTGGATTCACATGACAAGGGCAGTCCCTGGTCCTGCTTGAACCTCCAGCCCTATCCATAGCTGTTCTGCACACTGATGCCCAAAGCTTCCCTTTGGGATGGGACACCRGCAGCCTCATCCAACATACAGACCTCCGTGCTACCTCCCCTTTCCCACCTRGAGCTGCTGGCCCTGAAAATGAGAAGCCTTTGTCATGCTAACATAAAATCACAGAGCTCTTGCGGTCGGAAGGAAGCTCTGGACATCACATAGTCCCATCTCCTGCTCAAGCAGGGGCAGCTAGATCAACTAGCCCAAGAATASCACCTGGAAAACACTTCCATAAACCACTTGGGCACCAACACTTGACTTAGCTGGTGCTACAAGAGGAGTCCAAAGAATCCTCTCAGCCTTGCAGACACTCTATGTGTTTTGGGTGGCATTTGCCCCAGACCTGCCCTGTTGCTCTCTTACAGWAGAGGTCTGCCTCTACCTGCAGCATCGGACACTGCCAGGCCTGGACCTCAATGTGATGCTCTAGTGGTCTCAGAAACYTCGATGTTTGCAAGGTCCCACACGCAGGGCATTCCTCCACCACGGCAGGAACTTAGGTCTATTTAAAAGGAAGAGTTTTTAGAGAGTTTTCTCTCTAAAATGAGCGGTTTGGGTTTTGCACAGCCCTGTTGCGGGAAGGATCCCATCGGAAGGGCCCAGTGAGGAGCGCGGGGCCTCCAGAAGAGCAGGACGCAGCTGCCTCTCCCAAGGAGAAGGGCAAGAGCCCGGC
>NW_020455843.1:3360519-3365215 GCF_003342845.1 Nothoprocta perdicaria | reverse complement strand
AAAAAAAAAAAAAAGGAATTAGAAAAAAAAAACGGAAAGATGGCTTCAATGTGCTTGGGCCAAGTTTTGGTTGCTTTATGCGTTTCAGTGTTGCTTGCGCCCTTTTTTTCTTTTTCTCCACCATCTCCGAATACCTGGGTTTGAAGGCAGGAGTGAGGGGGACCCACAATAAGCACTGACCCTGCAGGTATTAAAAACTAGACCTTGCCATAGAGATGATGCACCTTCATCCCATGCATCCTTAGGGATGCAGCAGCCCACTCCCCTGGACCAGGACAGGTAAACCAGGGAACAAAGAGGCCAAAAACCCAAGCCAGAACCCCTGAGCTCTTCACTCGTTTTTCCCACCCACCCGAACTCTCTCCACAGCAGCAGCAGCCGAAGCCTCTGCTAAGTCGAGCTCTTACCCTGACCTTAACCTCATATGTCTTTGAGACATGCTCCCAGGGTGGGTGGGAGAGGTGGGAATGAGCCTGACATCCATCCCTGCCCTGCAAGTCCAAGGCAGAAGCATTGGCACGGGCAAGAGCTGGGGGCACCAGGACATGCAGATACAGCCGAGTCCACCTTCAGTTTTGTCACTGCTCCTCAAGGAGGAAATCGAGAGTAAGAAGGAATGGGGAGCAAAGGCACTAACATCTGCAGTCCCAACCCTTCGTAGAGCTCCAGCCTTCCCTGTATCACCCCAAGAGGGTTGCTCCAGCTAAGGGAGGGAGCACCATGTTAAAGACAGGGATGGCAAAGAAACAGGAGCCACATCCAGCCAGGAAGGCTGATGTGGAAAGTGGGATCAGCTGGCTGAARATACCCATCCAACCAAGCGGATGCCACCTTTGAGGAGGCCACATCCAAGGAGGAGAAACATCAGGAGAAAAGTCCCCTTTCTGCTGGCTCCTGCATCCAAAGCAGATCATCATGAGCCTGATACAGAGCCCCCAGATCCCAAATGGGTTGTTACAAGCCACAACTAGGCAGGTTGCTCAGACTACCTGCAAGACGAGTGTATGGTATGGTGGGAAATAGAGCTAGATAAAGACAGCGCGGGATGGGTCCTCAGCCTGGAAAGCTTTCCTGGCCCATGGGACTCGTTCCTGGTGTCCCCCATCACTGCTGCGGGACAGAGCTGCTATCCACAGAGCCACCGGTCGCACGGCGAGGGATGGCAGCGCCACCGAGCAGAGAGCCTTGCAGCTCGAGCCCCGGCCTTGCGCTCTGCGTGCCCAGAGGTGTCCAGCGCCCTTGGGTCTGGAAGATGTGGACGGGCAGAAGGGCCAACGCTCGCCGTGCGGGACATCGGCACGGGTCCTGGTGCCACCCGCAGCCACTGCTGCTGCTTCCCTAAGCACACCTGGTGCTTGCGGGGTGAAAAGCACTATGAAAACGAAAGAAAATCCCTATCTTAGCAAGAATCTTGGGTTTTTGGTGTTTTTTTTTTTTAATTGGACAAAATTATTTCAAATTTATACTGGMGTAGATGATAGCAGCATTGGTCTAAAGTCAAGGAGCCGACCTGGACACCAAACCCCTTGCTGAGACTGTGATGCCAAGGCCTCCTAATGCAGCGGGGATGCCCAGGAATGGGGCTGCGTTAATGCAAAAAGGCCCTTCCTGCCGTGGGTTCCTCCTTCCTCCTCCTCCCCTCTCCCCCAGCCCTGCCCACAGCAGCTGGTTTGTATTTGGCTGCAAATTTATGGCCCCTTTTGTGTTCTTAATCCTCTTGCAAACTATATTAAAGCCTCAGACCTTTCTACTTGGTGCTAATAAGCTCAACACTTGTATGCCTCCGAGGCAGAACATTAATTGTGGTGTGTTAATGAATGATGGAGTTTTGGACAGTGAGACAAAGCAGGCCGTGGCTCTGCGCTGCTGTCTGCTTCCTCCCCAAGCCTCTGCCTCAAGGACGGCTACCCAGCCCACAGCCTGCTGGGGGTTTTTTTATACATATATATATTATTGCTCTCTTCTTTTTTTGGGCCAGTTGTGCCTATTTTGGGACGGCTCTGCTGGAAGAGAGCAAGGGCTGCCAAAGCTGGATGCTCCGGAGCAGAGTCCAGCTCCCATTGAATTCCAGCCTGCACCACGTGGAGTAGCCAGGCAGGAGGGAATATCTTCCCGGACACATCCAGCGTGATGCCCAGAGCATCCCCTCACCCCACTCGCTCCCGTCCTCGTCTCCCACCCCAGAGCAGCCTCGATATCACAGAAGCGCCTCGCTAATAAAGACCGCAGAGCTAATTTCCCCCTGGGGCCCGGGGGAAGGTTTCTCTAAGGTGTATTAACTTTGGCGGCTTCCTGCAGGGCAGCGTTAATAAACGGGGCACAGGAAAGCACGGAGTTACCGGCCTCTTAATCCCGCTTTGTTCCTCCTTGGCACCTTTCAGCCAGGCGGCTCCCGGGCCTCCATCAACACCTAAGGGATTAAGGGCTCCCCTGCGCCGGGGCTGGCGCTGGGGATACTCGCCCTCTCTCCGGGAAGGGGAAATTGAATCCTTGCAAGATGCTGGAAGGATGCTGAGCCGGGAGAACTGCAAAACGAGGAGAGCTCCAAGCCATGGAGCCACCCTCTTGCTAAGCACTTTGCTGGTGTTGAGGCACCACCAAAGAGATGCAGCTCTTGGAAACTCTTTGGAAAACTTGGCAATAAGCAACCGGCCGCACGGATAATTTCACGGGCGAGCTGCCAGCCGTGCCGTGCAAAAGCACGTGTGGCTTAAAGCTCTTTGCTGCAGAGGAGCAGCTCCGCAGGCTGCTGCAGCAGGTGAGCATCATCCCCTGCAGCATCTTGCAAGGGTTTCGCATCCTGCACTGCAGACAGCCCTGGAGAAACTATGTAGGACCAGCAAGGTTCGCGGAGAGCAAAGGCCCAAGAAGCAGAATAAGAAAAATGCAATCCAGGAGGCGGATGGAGAAAACCCTGCAGTGCTTTTAGTTGTATTTTTAATTCCTTAACAAGTTTTCTTGCAATTGCTGCCCACTGCCAGCGGTCCCTGCAAACAGTCCCTGCTCCGTTCTCCGTGCACT
This sequence comes from Nothoprocta perdicaria, assembly GCF_003342845.1. Taxonomy (NCBI): domain Eukaryota; kingdom Metazoa; phylum Chordata; class Aves; order Tinamiformes; family Tinamidae; genus Nothoprocta; species Nothoprocta perdicaria. The sequence continues at coordinate 3,362,194 of NW_020455843.1, read as the reverse complement.
GAGGGGAAGGAGCCGACCAGGTGCCTATGGGGAAGCTTTTGRGTGGGAAGGAGCACAAGAGAGACACTGCTCCAAGGAGCAGGCTGCAAAGCTGATCTTAAACCAAGGCTTTTCCACCCCCTCTGCACCTCTTGTGGTATCAATGGCCAGATGAGATGAGTTAAAAGTTATCGCTGTTTAATAGCACCAAAGGGTTGGGACTAAAGGAACTCAAAAGATACCTGCAATTTCTGCCTCTAAGAGCCATCTGCCATGGAAAAAGCTTAATTTAGTAAAAAACTTCAGGATCCTGCCCCTGCTGATGGTTGCAAAGGGCTTTCCCTTAAACCGGGAGCGGGGCCAGCCCCACATCCCGCACGACGCCCAAGAGCAGAGGCCAGAAGGGTTTTGACGTGGGTTGCAAAGGGAGGTTACAAAATTTGGACAGGGATGCGAAAAAACAAACGAGGGGGTGCAAGCACCGCCGGAGAGCAGCTCGCCCCTGCTCACGGGACCCGCCTCGAGCGTGACCCCGCTCTGGACAGCGGGTTTCCCTCCCCCGGATCCGCAGGGATGCTCAACGTGGTGACACCACGAGGCCCCCCAAGAAACCGCAGCCAGGGACAAGGGGGGAAGAAGAGGGGGCACCGCGTGAACATCACCCGTCCCGCCCCCCGCGCGGGGAAGCGAGCGGCGTTGCCCTTTTAAGAGCGGTGCGGGGCCCCGCGCGGCTCCCGCAGCCCAAGCCGCACGTGCCACCAGCTGCGGGGGGGCGGGGAGGAGAAGAAAGGAGGGGGAACAAGGGGAGGGAAGTGGGAGGGCAGCGAGGGGGGAGCAGGCGGCTCCTCCCCCCGCCCCGCGGCGGGGAAGCCCCGTCCGGGCCCCCCCCCGTCTCCTCCTGGCTCCCGCCATCGCCCTTTTAAATTCCTCAAAGGCCGGCGGCGCGCGCGGGGAACCCGCCGCGTTCCGCGCCCACGTGCGGGCGCGCGCGCGGGAAAAGAAAAAAGAAGGAGGCTGGGTGGGGGGGGCACGCGTGGCGGGGAAGTGGGGGGAAAAGGGGGAAACGAGCGGCGGGAAGGGGGAACATTCCGGCACGCACATTCCGCGCGGTCCCGCGTGGGGATGGGAGCGCGCGGCGCGGTTTCCCCGCGGCGCCCCTACCTTCCTCTTGTGCCGGTGGATGTCGCCGATGGAGTTGGCCACGGTGTTGGGCCCCAGCAGCATCCTGGTGCTGCGCGGCCACTCGGTGCTCACCAGGTGGTGCTCCCCCATGAGGATCTTGCGCACGTTCTCCGCGCCCGTCACGCGCACGAGCGGCCGCCCCAGCAAGTGCGTCTTGAACACGTTGCCGTAGCGCTCCCGSCGCGACGACTGGAAGCAGGAGCCCTGTGCGGGGAGGGAGGGAGAACGGGATGTGGGGGGGAAACTGGGAGGCTGCTGCGTTACCGTCCCCCGGGTCCCAACCGCCCCCCAGAGATGCAGATTTGGGGGGCAAAATACAAAGTATAGTAGCACACCCCCATTCCAGTGCCTCCTTAATGGAAATTATTAAGGCAGCCACCACGTCAGACTTATTTTATGCATTGTGTATTATAGATAATATGTTGTTTTATACGTATATACATAAGTTAGGGTAAGCTCACCCCACGTGGAAATAGCAAAAAAAAAAAAAAAAGATCATGAGGGGGGAGGATGC
>NW_020455843.1:3357976-3360009 GCF_003342845.1 Nothoprocta perdicaria | reverse complement strand
GGCTGCAATTTGCCTAAGTAAGTCTGCAGATTCTGCAGGGCTTTAATAACTTTCCCACATGCTCCGAGGGSTTTTGTCAAGAGCGGGGAAGCCGCTTGGGGAAAATATATATATATATGTGTATATATATGAAATAAAGTGCCGGGGGCGGCGAGCAGCTCTCGGGGGTTCCCCCCCTCCAAGGCAGCCCGGGGGCGCGGGGGGAAGCGCTGCGCGCATCGCAGCTCCCCAAAGCGTGTGTTTATTTTGCAACAAAAGCGCGGTTGTGAGTGTCAGATGTTCAGGTGACCCGGGTTCTTGATCTGCGTAAATATAATTAAAGTCCTTTTTGTGGCATTAATAAAGAGTTATTTGTACACCATTTCCAGGGCCGCACAAAGAGGACCTTTATGTGGGAGCAAGTTGCGAGCGGAGTCCAATTTATACAAAATTTTTTTGTATTTTTAGCCCGGCGCTCTGTTTGGATGGAGCCTGTGGAAAAGCGAGAACCCTTTTCTGGTCCCCCCGTTAAAAAAAAAAAAAAAAAAAAAAAAAAAAAAAAATCTGATAAATTTCTTTAAAAAATAAAGCCCTATTGAGAGCGCGCCGTTAACCCCTCGGGCGCCGCGCGGGCGCGGGGCGCTGCGCGGGGCGCGCAGCCTGCGCGCCCCCCACCGCCTTGCGAGCCCGTCAAGGCACCGCGACCCGGGCGCATCCTCGCACYGGGTCCGGGCGCTATTTTGGAGCCTGGTGCAAGCCGCGGGGGTGGGCATTTATTTTTTTCCCCGCGGGTTTCCCCCCCTTTCAAGGAGAGACCCCACCGCGTCCCTCACGGTGTCCCCTTGCCGTAGTGTCCCCCCCCAAAAGGGCAGCCCGCGCCCGCCCGCTCTCCTCCACTCTCTTTCCCTGCCTTTTCTCTATTTTTCCCCCTCATTTTTGGCACCCCCCCACCCCCCACCCCAGGCTCCCGACGCCGTCTGAAGGGGATCCCGCTCCGCCCGGCGCTGTTCGGCACTTAGCGAGGTTAATCCCGGGTTAATCTACCCATTACCCCCGCGGGCTTCCCCCGGGAACCCCCAAAGCCCCCCCATTTCAGGGCTAAAAAAAAATAGGAAGCCTGGAGCTGGGGGGGAGCAGCGGGGCGAAGGAAAACGCGCCCCCCAACCCCCTCCGCCGTCACATCGCCCCCCGGGGTTGATTCCCACCCCCAGGTTAGTTCTGCAATGATTCCGACCGGGGAGGGGGGGAATATTATGGGGGGGAAGCCCCCTCCAGGGTTGGGTGGGGGGCGAGGAGGGCAGCGCGGCGGCCGCCCCGCTCTGCACTGCCCCGGCCCCGCTGCAAGCCCGCATGATGCAATCGCAACGCGGGCAAAAGGAAAAGCAGGAGGGGGAAAGGAGTAAGAAAAAGAGTAAAAGAAAATACACCAGAGTACAAGGAAAAAGGAGCAGAAGAAAAAAAGGAGGGGAAAGAAAAAAAAAAAAAAACGCAGCCGGTCCCGACCCACCTTCCAGGGAGGGAGGAAGGGAGAGGGAATCCTCCTTACCTGCAGGAGCCAGTGGAAGGTTTCGCCGATTAAAGGGAATCCCATAGAGCCTTTAGGGATTGGTAGCTTGCAGGTTTTGTCGCGGGTGGCAGCCCAGCGGAGCTGCCACAGCTGTTGGGATACGGCCAGCAGCAAAGTCAGTGACACCAAGCACGCCGCGAGGGTAGCCAGTGCCGAGACGAGATCAAAACTTGCAAAAAGCATATTTGGAAGAAGGAGGAGGAGGAGGGTGGGGAGAGAAACAGCCCCTTGACAGGCACCGCACTCGCACCCACACACGCGAGAAGAAAAAATATCTATGGATATAAGAGCAATAAAATGAGGAAGGCGACGGCAAAGCGCTCGCTGAGCTTGCCTGGGGGGGGGGATCCTGCTCGGGGAGGGATGGGGCAGGTGGGGGGGCTGGGGTTCCCCCCCCTGCACCTCCGGAGGGAAAAAAAAAAAAAAAAAAAAAGCAGATGGAAAAAGAAGAAAAGTCAAAAAAATGGTGGTGGGGATTAGTTTTCTC
>NW_020455843.1:3351089-3357095 GCF_003342845.1 Nothoprocta perdicaria | reverse complement strand
ACTGCCTCGCGCTCCCCACAGCCACCCTCACCACTGCGCCCGCCTCCGCCTCCTCCTCCTGCTGCTGCTGCTGCTTCTCCTCCTCCTCCTCTCGCTTCTCCTCCTGCCGCCTTCCGCACCTACGGCCTGCGGAGAGACGAGCAGCGCTCAGCGCCGGCGGACCCCCCGCTCCAGAACGGGCTTCACCCCCTTGGTTGCCCCCGCAATGATTTGTTCCCCCCTCCTCCCCGCACACGCGATTTGCCACCCTGCACTGATCTGTCCCCCCCGCACATAATTCGCTCCCCCTCATGGTTTGCCCCTTTGCAATGATCAACCTGCCCCCCCAACTCCCTCGCCCACTTTGGTTGCCTCCCTGCAATGATTCCCCCCCCCCCAGTCCTCTCCCGTGGTTTGCCTCCCTGCAATGATCCCCTGTGCACTGGTTGTCCTCCTGCAATGATTTGCCCCCCACACCCCCCAATTTGCCTCCCTGTAATGAATTCCCTCCCACATAACACCGTCCTAGGGGTGACCCCCTGCAGTGATTTGTCCCGCTCCATAATTCCCCCCCCCCCTCCATAGTTTGCCTCCCTGTAATGATTTCCCCCACTATCATTTGCCTCCCTGCAGTGATTTGTGTTGTCCTGGTGCCCCCCCACGCACTTAATTTCCCCCTTTGGCCTTGCAATGATCCCCCCCATGATTCGTCTCCCTGCAATGATTCACCCTCTTGAGATCACCCCCCACACACACACCCAATGATTTGCCCCCTCCCCACAATGATTTGTGCCCCTGCAACCATATACATTCCCCTTACAATGATTTGCCCCCTGTAATGATTTACCCCCATGACTGAGCCCCTCACAATGATTTATCCCCAATTACTGCCCCCCGATGATTCACCTATTGAATCATTTCCCCCACACACACACACAATTATTTACTCCCCTGTAAAGATTTGCCTCTTGCAATGATATTCCTCCACCTTCCAAATATTCCTTCCCCTGGATGGGGCCAGACCTATCCCTCAATGATTCGCCCCTTGCAGTGATTTACCGCCCGCAATACTTTGCCCCAGGCAATATTTCTCCTCCAATCCCCATGCAATTATTCACTCTGGACAAGTGTCCCCCCAGCCTCCACCTCCCTGCAATAACTTGCCCCCTCCAGTGCTTTGCCTYGGCTTCCTCTTTGCAGGAATCCCCTCCTTGCAATGATTTGGTCCCCTGTGAGATTTGCCCCCTTGCAATGATCCACTCTGCTCCAATTAGCTGCCCCCTGCAAGGCTCTGCCCCCCTGCCGTGGTTCCCTCCACGGCACTTTGCACCCTGGCAGCAACCTGTCCCCCGCAGTGATGTGGCCACTTGCACAGGTTGCCCTGTCCAAGATTTCCCACTCTCCGTGTTTTGCCCCCTCGCAATGATCTGCACGGCACAATTCCTCTCTCGCTGATCCAGCCCTTGCAATGATTTATGCTCGGCGGTGCTTTCACCTCCCAGTGATTTCGAGTTTGTGATATCCCCCCTCCACACTTTTCCCCATTTCACCTAGCACAGGAGGCTGCAATAACCCCCCCCAAAACCCATAAAAACTAAAACCTGCCCCCCTGCACACACACGCAGCAGCGACGGCGGCGAGGGCAGGTATCCGGGCCGCCTGGTTACAGGCACTTTGGCGAAGCATTTGCTTCAGATTACAGGAAAAACAAAAGTTCATTGAGTTCCCCCCTCCCCGGCGCCCCCCGCAGCCTCCCCAGCTGGTTTGAGTCTGGTGCCCGGCGGGGCTCGGCCCGCGCCGGCCCCGCCGCTCCTGCCCCCCCGGCCCGGTGCATCCCGCTGCAGGGAGCCCCCCCGCGCCGTGCATCGCTGTGTGCCCCCATCTCCCGCCGGCCCCTTCACCGGCGCGTCTAGGTGCAGCCGGCAGCGGAACCGGCCCGCCCCGCTCCCCGGTGCATCCCGGTGCAGGGACCTCCCTCAGCCCTCTGCGGGAGCCCATCCCGGCTGCAGGAGCCTCCCCCGCAACAGCCTCCCCTCCCTCGTCCCGCTGCAGGAGCCCCCTCCCCGCTACATCCCGGTGCAAGACCCGCTCCCCGGTGCATTTCGGCTCATCCCGGTGTTCACCGTTACATCCAGGTGCAAGATGCCTATTCCCGGTTATATCCCGGTGCAGGACCCCCCCCTTTCCCAGGTGCATCCCGGTGCAGGACCCCCCGCTCCCGAGTGCATCCCGGTGCAGGACCTCCTCTCCCCGGCGCATCCCGGTCCGGAGCCGCTCACTCTTTGCCCTGTCGCGCCACCCGGTGGCGGCCGGTGGCAGCGCGGGCGGCGGGCGCAGGTGGCGGCGGCGGCACCGAGCCCGGCCCGGCCCGGCCCGGCCCTGCCCGACCCGGCCCGGCCCGGCCCGGCCCGACGGGCAGCGCGGAGTCGCGGCGCAGCAGGGACCGCGCCGGGCTCGGGGGAAAGCGCTTCCCCTCCGCGGCCTTGGACATTTTTCCATAATTCCCTCCCCAAATCTCCGGGCACTGAGTGCAGCCCGAGCTGGAGGTGGGAGGCCGGTGTCAGGGACATTCTGCATGTCACTAGCGCAGGGCAAGGCCGCCAGAAATGTCCCCCCTGGACTGTGTGACACGACCCCATGGATGCGCTCTCTCCCTGTTTTGCTCCCTTGGAATAATTCACCCTCTGCCACGGCTCATCCGCCCGGGAACGCTTGCCCCTTGCAACAAATCTCCTGCCTCCAGGGAGCTGCCTCTGTGGAACCTTTCTCCCCTTTCCCCCTTAATTCCTCCTGGAAATTCCTCATTCCCCATGGATTGGTCCCCACAGGGATTTTTCCCCGCCACCCAGCGCTTTCTTCCACAACGTCCCGTGTCGCAGGGCCCGAGCTCCAGCCCCGGTGCCGCAGCAGGACCGGCTCCGGCTGCTGGGCTGGCCAGGCGGCCCGTCCAAGCGGATGCGGCAGAGAGAAGTCACTGCTGCGCCAGTGCCTGAGAACCTGCCGCTCTTTCCCTTTGGTGGAAATTCAGAAATAACAGGGAAAGCCTCCCAAAAAAATCTAGGGAATTGTTTTTTTTTTTTTTCTTTTTGCAAAATTCCCCTCTGGAGAAAAAAACATTAAACCCAGAGGGGAAAATTCCCCTTCCAAGGTCAGCAGCAGAGCTGGAAACGAGGGGCCAGGGCCCAGCTGGACACCGTCAGCTCCAGCCCGGGGGCTCCAGACTTTGCCACAATGATTGTCCCAATCTGCACGAGTCCATGACCCTCCCGATGAAGCCAAAGCGGTGAGAGCAGGAGCTTCCTGGCTTCCCCTTCCCAACACCTTCTTGCAACTGCTAAAAACACCCTGGCCCGCTTCAACTCCAGCTTGCAGAGTACCAGCAGGTGCAATTAAAAAAAACAGGCATAAATATTCCTAAAGATGCCCAAATATTCCTGAATATTCGCCTTGTGGCCACCCTGTTGCAGCAGGATGACCTGTGGTGCTCACATCCCCTCCAGCTCCCACAACCTTCCCCGTGCGTTTTGCATCGGCCCTTCCAAACACAGCCCTGCAGAAACAGCTGAGGAGCGATGCTGGAAATAATCCCAGGACATTACTATGTTTTATATGCATGTATATAAAATATATATATTTATTTTCCCCCAAAGAAGCAGTCGCTTCTATCGCCGCTTTTTAGTTTTGCTTCTATTTGGTGCTTTTTTGTATCCCTCCCCGGTAATATTTTAATATATCGATTGCTTGTGTTTTAGACAGCACAAGCAAAGCCCAGGGAAGGAGGAATTGCGAGCGGATGGAAAAGCCAATTCTGCCTTGCCGTGTCCTGCACACTGAGCGTTTCAGCTTTTGCATTCACTTTCTGAAAGCAAGTTCGGCAAAACGACTGCGGCGACTTTCTATATATTTTTCCCTGCTGCTGCTCTGCTCTTAACGGATTTGTTTAGGTTCTTGAAGGTGCTGATGCTCCCTCTCAAGACAGTGCTCCCCACTTATTTCCTGACTCCTTTCCTCAACGGGAAGCTGCCTGCATGGAGGAGACAGCGCGGGCGGCGCGCGGCCATCCCGCGCCTGAGTTTTTATGAAAGCTTCGCATTGCGTGCGAACGAAATCTCCAGTTTCTTTGTAACTTAATCAGCGTCCCTACCCAGGTATTAACAGAGGAGGGAAAAATTAAAAAAAAAATAATAAAAATAAACCCGTAATTTAATTTTTTCCAACCTGCTTCTAGATGGGGTCGGCAGGTTTGGGTGCATCTCCCTTCGGGGAGAAGAGGGCAGCGAAGGGAGGGAAGAGGGGAGGCAAAGGGCGAAACGCAGAATCACATTTATTTTGGTCACTTACCCAACCTGGAGGTCCAAGGCGGCTCCGGGCCCCCCCTCGCCACCCCGACCCCGCGGCGCTTTATAGCGCCGAGCGCCGGCCGCGGTGGTCCCCGCCTCCGGGGCGATGCCGCGGGATTCTATGGAGCCTTGGCCGGCATCGCCGGGCGAGCGGCGCAAAGCGGCTCCCCCTGCCCGAAAACGGCCGCTTTCCCCCCCTTGATTTTAGAGAAAAAAAAGGGGAAAAAAAAAAACCCAACAAAAAAAGACTATTTTCAAACAGGCTCTCGGATATCGTCTCCCCTGGTCGCACCCCTTGTTGCTTCCCCCAGCAGGAGCCGCGTTGGTTTTTTTTTTTCTCTCTTTTTTTTTTTTTCCTTTTTTTTTTTTTTTTGCTGAAAAGCTTCCGAAACCCGAATGTTTCTGCAAAGAGTTTATCAAATTACATTTGGGCACAAAGAGCTAAAGTGCATTTTCTTGAAGGCCGGACAATTGGGGGAGCCATCAAGGAAATGAAAAGAATGAGCGAGGAGCCAAGGCTTTGTGTGGGCGCCCGGAGCGCGGCGAGCGGAGCCGGCCTTGGGGGCCTGCGGACGCGCCGGCTCTGCGCTTCTTCCCTCACGTTTTCTCTCCTTCTGACTCACTATTTTTCTTTAAAAAATATTCATTTACTTGCTTATTATCTATTTATTTGTTCTTTCCCAAGTGCTGAAGCCTGTGTTTCTGAGGGGAGAAGCAAGGAAAAAGCGTTTGGTTTGGGGGAAGAATTAACGAGGCCAAGATTTCTCCTTTTTTTTTTTTTTTTTCTTTTAATTACTCTTTTATTATTTCATTTTTAAGAAGACATTGGTGTTCAGAAGGGAAATGTTCCACTCGGTTCAGCACGTCGCTTGGAGTGAGTGGCACCGTGGCTGGATGTGCTGCTTGGGCGCAATGCTCCCCGAGGCTCCAGGAGACTCTGGGACRTTGTAGGATGCTCTGGGTGGATCCAGGACACTCCGGGATGCTCAAGGTGTCTCCAGGCAGCCCTGGGATGCTTCAGGATGTTCCTGGATGCTCCAGACAGCTCCGGAATTGTCCAGAGAGCTCCAGGACGCTCCTCAAATCCCATCTCCCGTTCAAACGAAACGAAGCGAGTGCAGACACGGTGCCCAGGGCTCCCACAGCCCCTTTGAAACCAGTTCCTTGGCATGGCTTTAGTTACTTTCTTTTTCTCATAAAACATAGATTTTTTTTTTTTTTGTCTTCTGTTCTCTCATTATTTATTTATTTATTTATTTATTTATTTATTTATTTATTTATTTATTTTATTGTATTTTTGCTCAGTTCTGGATGTTCGGTACAGGGATTCCCCAGCAGCACCTCGGGAAGCAGCAGAGTGCTGCAACCAGGAGAGTTCCAAGCCCCTGGATCATCCGGACAAGAGGGCAACAACCATCCCCGCTGCCTTTCCCTGGGGGTGGCAATATTTTACATACACCGATACTAATCTCAGGTGACTGGAAACTGTCCTTATTGTTTCCTGTTTCGAAATTTCTGCTGAAACATCCTTTTATGAGGGCCTTCCCTTTTCTTCATTTCTTTCGCTTTCCTTCTCTTCTTTTTTTCCTCTCCTTCTCTTCTCTTCTCTTCTCTTCTCTTCTCTTCTCTTCTCTTCTCTTCTCTTCTCTTCTCTTCTCTTCTCTTCTCTTCTCTTCTCTTCTCTTCT
>NW_020455843.1:3307882-3350914 GCF_003342845.1 Nothoprocta perdicaria | reverse complement strand
TTCCTTCCTTCCTTCCTTCCTTCCTTCCTTCCTTCCTTCCTTCCTTCCTTCCTTCCTTCCTTCCTTCCTTCCTTCCTTCCTTCCTTCCTTTTCCCTTCTTTCCTTTCTCCCCTTCTTTATCTCCACACCTTCTTCTATCTTCCTTTCTAATATCTCCACAACATCCACCACCTCCTAAAAACCCGCTTTAGGTGCCTTTCTGACACTAAATAAACAAACAAACAAACAAATAAACAGATAAAGGTCCCAACATCCGAGCGGCTCCTTTTCCTCCCAAGCAGCCTCCGCTCCCGCCGCCAGCCTCATTGCTCCCCACGGAGCCTCCTCGCTCCCCAGCCTCCTCGCCAGCCTGCTGCTCCAAGCGGGTAGGTGGATTTGGGCCTTTTTTTCCCTTTTTTGCATCATTGCAGGAAAAACGGCCATTCAGCAGGCCAGGCTGCCTCTCGTGGAATTAAAAAGACGTAATGAGAAACATCTTACCCTGCACCAGGGAAAAATAAACTGTGCTGACGTCTCCGCGCTCATTGATGGGGAAAAGGCTGGCGTAACCGGAGCTGGGCACTGGGCAGGGCTCGGGACACACGGCTGCGTGTTTTGCAGGGATGAGGCTTGGGAGATGCTACTGAGAAGCTCTCGCGGGCTCTCTGCAAGCTCACGCTTCCCTCTAGCTCCTTCCTCTCTCCCCAAATCCCTGGAAAGAAACGGGAAGAGCTGCCTTGCTCATCCTCTGCCCCCAAGGAGACCCTGCGCGTTCCTCCGGGTCTCCGTGCTGCTCCTTGCTATTCCCGGCTCGAGAGCAGGGAAGGAAATTCAAGCCCAGCTGGGCCGAGTTTGCAAATTTTATATTTTTCTTGTCTGCATGAAATAAAACGAATTTATACCGGGACAAAAAGCAACCGTTGGCTTCTGCAATAATCAGCTTTACATCCCCATAGCAAGGACGTTACTAGCCCCCTTTCCTGCCCCCGAAAGGTCTCTCTCCCTCCCCACCGAAGCTCAAGGGACAGCGCTTGGCTAGAGACCTATCGGGTGACAGATAAAATAATGAGCTGGGAAAGAGGAGCATCCCCAGGGCCRGGCGCTGAGGCCACTGCCGAGGCGACTCCGCGCTGCCTGGAAAAGCCAAGGTCTGGGCCTGGCACCAGAGCACAGGTTTGGACTTGGTAAAGGCCGAAGATCTGGTGCTGGGCAAGTTCTGCCTCTCAGAGCGAAGGAGGCCTCCGTTTTGGGGCAAGTTCACTGTGCAAAGGGCAACGTCACATCTACCTCCTGTGGGAACCTCCTGTGTGCCCTGAAGAGCTCCAGGTCTCTGGGCACCTTCATGATGAGACCAGGAGGAGGAGCTTTGCTCTTGCTCCAGAGAGTCAACCCATTAGCACCTTCATCAGCTCCCACCATCTCATGCCTATGAGGAGCTCCATAGCCGAGACCAGGAAAGTTCGGCTTTGGCTGGAAATCTATGTCCCAAATCCCCTGCCTTCAGAGCCAACTTAGGCCCAGTGCTCCTGGATCCTCTCTGAACCTGGAAGCGGATTGCACGAACACCGTGGTGACCCTGCACTGACTGGTCCCCAAAGCAGATCACGGCTGGAGCTCATGGAGCTCATCCCGGTGTCAAGTAGGACCCATGTCCACAAACACAACCTCTTTGGATGGAGTGGTCGCTATCTCAGCACGGTGCAAAGCGATGGCCACCGTGCACGGAAATTGGAACAGAAGCAGGGCTGCATGTTATGGGGACGGATCCCGGCGCTCCAAACAGCTGTAAAATCTCCGGGACGCCGGGATGTCCTTCCCTGTTCCGCATTGTCCACCTCGTGCAGCTGGACGGTTCTCATTAAGTGTCGCCATTGATCTCCTGGCTTTAAAGGAAGCAAGAAAGGAGGAACAAACCAATAGGGATCCTCCTTCCTCCAGCCCAGGGGAACAAATCTGGCTTTAATTTCTCCTCCTTTTGTCCTTCCAGACGGGGATTTCGCTGAGCACTACCACTGTTCCTCTTCTTCTGCTCCTCACGGAGCAGGAAAGTGCCCCCTCTGCTCCTTGTTTCCTTCCTTTAGTTCTCTCCTTGCAAGTCAAATTGTCCTTGTCCTCCACCCCAATCTCAGAAGAGCTGCATGGGGACCGCCTCATTGTAGCCCTTCTTAGGGAGCAGGCTACAAATTGGCCTTGATTTCAAGTGGTTGTGGTTTCCACTGATGGAAAAACYCTCTCCAGCTGCCCCATAGCCAAACAGGTAGGATGAGACAAACTGATCCAACAGAGATTAGCTTCTCCAGAAGAATAAATCCTGCCCAACAGTCCSAGGGCAAGTAGAAAAAGCCACCTCCCTTCCAATGAGATCTTTGCTGGTGCAAATTGTGGGGTCTCACGAAGCTCTGGAGATGGTCCCTGCACTGCTCTGAGGGGCAGCTGGTGATAACGCCAGGAAAAAGCAGGATTTAGGGGTTAAGGTGGGAAGGGGCATGGAGAAGAATGGCCTTTGGGGCAGAAAATAAGACCTTTTTTTTTCTTCCTTTTTTTTTTTTTTTTCCCCCCTCATTTGGCATATGCATCAAAAAGCTATTAAAAAGAACTGTTTAAGTATCTCATTAATGAAGACAAATGGCAGCTCTSATTTGTTTTTAAACAGTTCAAAGCCATTTTGTTCTGACCTCCCAGAGTGTGTGTGTGGAGGGGGATCTCACTGGCTTAGACTGTTGGGGTTTATGTTATGTCACGTTATTTTATTTTAAAGCAGCTTAAACCAATTTCAGCGCTGGAGCTGCTGCTCCACACTCTAYGAAGGAGCGATTAGGCTGGGACATGAGCAAAACTTTGTGGAGCCCAGTGCGAATTGGAGGCTGCTCTGCAAGAAATACTTGCTCTCCAACACCACGAGACCTTCACCTACTCTTCCACACCACGAGACGTTCATGGACGGGAGTCAGCAACTCCACTGCTGATGGAAAATTGCACCGGAGAGATGGGAATAAACTTTCCCAGTGATCGCAGTGGTTCATCCCACCTCAAAGCCCATCTGGAGACCASCAGCTCTGAAGGGAGCAGATGGTCCCATCTCCACGCGCACCAGCTCGTGGTTGGGCATCCCAACCGGGATGCGTCGGATGGACCGAGCTCTCATTCACATGGCAAGAGCAGCCCAGCCGCCACGGGAATCCAATGGGAATCCAAAGGCCGAGCTCCCGGTGCCCGCAAAGCAGGGAGCCGGGCAGGAGCGGAGGGGAGGAGCGCGTTTTCAGATTGGTTTTTGATACACAGCCTAAAATACGGCACAGAGGAGCTTCTCAAGAATGATTGCATTAAAATAGCCCTCTCCATTACACAGACACTAATAGAGGCTCAGTGCATTATTCCTATCAAAGTGCAATTTGCATTTACAAAGGGCTCCCGGGAAGTGATGGATGGGGAAGGAATGGAGAAAGGCTTGTAAAGCCGAGCGTGCTCATCTTGGAGTAACTTCCAGGCACAAGGCGGTTTTTCTTGCACCCTCCCCTCCAAAGAAACTCGTGATGTCTGCTTAAACGAACATTCAGGCTCTCGCCTTTCACCCCTCAGCCCATCAATAAAAGCCGGAGGAGCGAAGGAGAGGGGGATGTCCATTTATCTTCATTAGGACTCTGGCCAGCTCCTCTGATCACCACGTCAAAGTAGCCAGGAACAGAAAAAGCTACTGTTTGGCTCCCTGGCTTCCATACGCGCACACACATCCACCCCACGACTGCATCCACCCGTGTCTCGGGCATGGAGGACTGGCTCTTTCACGTGGYGGCACCTGCCCCAGATGAGGGAGAGAGGGGGATTCAGCCAGCAGGAATTTTCAGCCTTGCTTTTCCCTTCCCAGACCTGMAGCATCCCAGCTGGGAAGCAGAGTGGGCAGCCAGAGATGGGGAGAAGCAAAAAGCAGAGCTGGGGTGGGAAATTTCTGCCCCGTTTGTGCTTTCCTCCTGTAGACACACTGGAAGCTCCGTCCATCAGAAGCCCCATCAGATCTTACTTTGATAACAAGTCTAGGTCATGAGAGAGCCTTGCCAAGACCACCCCATGCTGCATGTTGGAAGGTCACACTGTTAGATTACGGTCACTTGACACTCTCCTGCCCACCTGCATCCGGAGGGCTTCCTCGCCTTCTTTATCTCATGCATCTTCATGAGGGAGGACTGTTCTTGAGGACCAACTCTATTGTCCCACAACCTCAGTGAGGTCCCCTCCAGTGAAGGACGTTCCTGGGAACAGCAGCAGTAAGACCCATATTCAAAATGTCATGGAGTGTCTAGGAGCTCAGAAGGTTTGGGCTTCATATCCCTTCCAAAAGTCATTAGCAGCTTTTTGAGTGCTCCCCTTTCAAGAAACGTCCAATTCCCCCTTGAACGTGAATAAATTTTTTAGTCTTGGTCCCTTCTAGACGTAACAAGCTCCACTGCCCAATTATGTGGAAAGGATAACCACTGGTTTCTTGGATTATCTTCCATTTTTTTTTTATTTCTTGAAGCCTTCTTCCATTCTTAGACAGTCCAAATGTTCCTTCCCTACACTCTTGTTCTTCTGCACAGATTGTTTTTTCAAGCCCTACACTTGTTTGTCTCTTCTCAGTCCTCATTTCTCTCCAAACGAGCCTTCACAATCTTCTTGTTACCCTTCTCTGAGCTTCTCAAACCTCTTTCCTGATAGAGAAGTGACTGATGGTGCCCACAAGTTCTCCAGTAGCCGCATTGCTGACTTCTTACTGTAACATCATTGTGTTTTTGCCTGTTTCACCACCCTCCTTTCATGGATGCCAACTGTGCTTTTAGCAGCAGTCAGTCAAAATATGCATCTAGAAAGCTGGTGCAAATTGGCATCTAAATCAATGCTATCTCACAAGGGGAGAACCAAGATTTTAAGACAATCACAGGTTGAATTTGATGTACCTAGTGAAAGATGAGGCTTATGAAATACTTACCACAGCTTTTTGCTCCCTGATGTTCATTTCATCTCTGATTCTCATGTTGTCCAAAGTGAGAACCTCATCTCCAGAACCTCATCTCCTCTTCTTCTTCTCCGTCTCCAGGTGAGGAGGAACTTCCTTACTGTGAGGGTGACAGAGCAGTGGAAMAGGCTGCCCAGGGAGGTTGTGGAGTCTCCTACTCTGGAGGTCTTCAAAACCCGCCTGGATGCCRCCCTGTGCCACATGCTCTAGGTGTGCCTGCTTGAGCAGGAAGGTTGGACTAGATGATCTGTAGAGGTCCCTTCCAACCTTGAATATTCTGTGATTCTGTGATTCTTCCTCTTCAGGTGCTTCTCCTCTTGTAAATTCTCTCCTGYTATGACAGTGATTTTCTTGACACCTAAAAAGCATCATTTGAAATAGAAGTGAGGCCTACAGAACATACTTCAGGAGCTGGAGGGACCATTTTGTGGTGGAAGAGTAAAACCCTGAATTCTGGAGCATCTATTCATTGGAAATCCATCTGGCATTGCGACCTGGCAGAAGAGCCCAGCAGTCAGTAGACTGATCTGAGATCYACCGAGATGGGGCCACAGTTCCCTGCTCCCTGTTCAACATTAAGGAATATCCGTCTTCCCTTTCCTCATGCTTTTACATAGGAAATCAAATGTTTCAGGAAAGGACGTCACCCATTTTATGGCTTTACAGCATTTGGTGTAAAGGGACCTCATCCTTTGGTGCTCGYAACCTAAAAAGAACATCAAAATAGTGGGAGAGATCTCAAAGAAAACCACTAGASTCCCTTCAAATCAAAATTTGGAGTGTTTTTCTCAGATTTTTGGTCATATCTAGGTGTCATTGAAGTTGGCCAGTCCCTGATCAGATCCCCATGAGGGTCACCACGGTCCTTTCCACCCCATCATCTGCACTCAGACCTCACCCTCACTCACCATCAACAAAAACGGCTTGGAAGGAAGACAGCAGGAACAAAAGTTGTGACTGCTGGGCACTAAACATGATGGATTCAACAGCAGTATTGCTCTCCTAGCRTTTTACAGGTTTCCCACACCAGCTTCTCTGCTCTGCAGGCAATTATTACCTTTATTTTCTCTGTTTTATGGGATTAATGACCATATCATCTCTGCCCTTCKCAATCTACTGTTCTGCCTGACAAACACTTTTTTTTTTTTTTTTTGGCTTGATTATATAGCTAGCATCATTAAGTCATGCTCAGAACAATCAAGCCAGGATTTTGCTTCAAGTTTGCACACTCACTATCCTGGACCCACAGAAAGGTGTCCTTGCCCAAGACGTCTCCAATCCCACTCCCTGAAAASAATCCTTCCTCAAGCCCCACCTTGGGTCTTCAGAAATGGGGCCAAGAAGACAACTTCTCCCTTCCAACAGCACCTTGGCCTAAGGGCTATTTGGAGCTGATTTTAGCACAGCTCTGTTTCACAAAGCCCTGCAGGAGAGCTATCACATATATCACACCTTCTTGTTCTTTTAACAGAAACCAGGAGTTCTGCCCGTGTGCGTGCTAAGAGGAAGAATGGATGGGACAGGAAGAGGACATACAGCTCCTTCCACCCTGGCTCCCACACATCAGATGTGAAGGCTTACACTAATCCAGCTGCCTATCCTCCCATCTCAGCTCGGAGGGGTTCAACTTTGTGAAGCCATAGCAGCTTTCCACTCCCAGCTCCTACCAGTCCATCATTTTGTTGCTTTTCTTCTCGTGTTTGCCAATGGAGGGGTGTGTTTGAACAAGGCATTTGCTTTGCAGACAAGGCATAAAGAGCTGGGAGTAGCTCTCTGACCAAGGCTGACCTTCAGCCCAGTGCTCATGTATGTGCTGGCTGCCCCAGGAACCTGCTGGGCATGGTGCATCTCTCCATGCCCTCGTGGTTGGAGCTTGCTGTGAAAGCTGATGTTCTTTGCAGTGGTCCTCCCAAAGCATTGAGAAAGGGAGGTCTCCATGTCCCATCTTCACCTCCGTAGGTAGGCAGATTGCAGTGCATCTGCGATGCCACAGGTGAGAGCAAATTCCTTCTTGTTCTGTTTCCTAGGACACTTTCCYAGTCTATGGAGGTCTGCAGCTGATGTTTTATGAAGACTCTTAGTCAACTGATAGCTCTCCATTGCACTGACTGTGTGGTCTAGGTCTTTAAGTTAAGCCCCAACTGCCCATACACAGTACCAGATGGTACTTGAGGTGTTCTGGGGTATCCAAGACATGCACACATAGCTGGTAAACAGAGCTCAGGTCCCCCCGAGAATCGTTTCCTCCTCAGACACCAACGATAGAGGCCAGGCCACTGAACTCCTAGAAGTCTGCAGCTGAATTTCAACGCTGAGGTCAGGTGTGTGACTCTGGGAGCTGAATTTTCCCCATACTCCAACTGGAAACCTTTTACCAGGCAMTCATTTTTACCACCAAGATAAGACTGGAAGGACCTCAAAGGCCACCTAGGGAGCCATAGATTTCATGAGCGATGCAGTAAATTGCTCACTTTCTAATTTTGTGAAAGAGTAAGGCACATTGGGAGAGATTCAGAGGAAGAGGRTGTGGTGAGGTTACTATATCTGCAGCAGCAGAACTAGTTTAAGAAGTCCCGATCTGGCCTGAGTTACTCTCAGGACCTTTGGAATGATCTGGGTCTGGCCTAGGAGAAAAGAAAATCCTGAAAAYAGTGTTTAAAAGTGTGCTGTTACTGTCCTGACTTGGCTGCATTGGCACTGCTGACGAGGCAGCAACTCCCACCATGGCCCGGCTGCCAAGCAGAGGGACCAAGGGAGCCAAGTTGATACCTCTTCCCAAGCCTTTGCAGATCCCCACGCCTATTTCCAAGGTAGTCTTCATGCACATGACTCAAAATCTGCCTCCAGAATCTTTTTAGTACCACCTGGCATGGCACCCAGCCCAGTGCTCACCCATCATCTCCAGCCCAACTCACGACCTACATTTGTCCTACCTGTTGCCAGACCTCCRTCAGTGGAGATACTGCCCTGTTGCAGCCCCTCAACTGGAAGGCCTCCATTCACCATAGGAAATTTTCCTTCTGACTTCAATCTCTCTGGTTGTAATTTAAGCCAATTGCTTCCTGTCCCAGTCCTGGTGAACAAGGAGAACAGCTCATTCCCTTCCTCTTTTGCAGAAGCCTGTTACATATTTGTACGCTGTTATAAAGTTTTCCTAAACTAAACAACTGCAATCCTTTTGATCTTCTCTCCTTGGACATGTTTTCCAGTCTTCTGGTCTCTCTGCAGCCCTACTTTAGACCGTCTCCAACCAGTCTGCATCCTTCTTGCACTGAAGCTCACAAACTGGGGCCCAGAGGTCTCGCTAGCACCAAGAAGGAGAGGGAGACTGGATGCCTCTCAAAAACAGAGGGTTTTGCTCAGCAAGATGATGGGGAACAGATGCAGAGAGCCCCAAGGAAAGTTGGAGCAAAGCTAGCAGGAGAGCAAGAATTCCCTTTCAGATAAAAGTGTTGAGGTTCAGCCTCCCTGTCCTCATCTAGGAAGTCTTTGAACTAAASAACGCATCTATTTCAATTGGAAATGAAAGAAAAAGAAAGCAACCAAACAAAAAAACACAAATAGAATGGTTGAAAAACCTACCTGAACAGTAGGAAACACAAGCGGAGGCCTTGGCATGGCCTCTTTCAGTCTCCATCGCTCTCTTTCTGGTCTGGTCCACATTTATTTATCTAGAAACATAGGAGGCTTCAAACAAGGAAAGAACAGAAGTAGGAACAGAAGTAGATATTATTGCTTTAGCAATCCTCAATTACTTAAATACCATGAGGTACTTCGAGGCATCCTTCGAAAGAGGGATGAGTTTCTCAACACAGACTGCAAGTTAGGAGCCTGCAAATACCCTTAATTAAAATCTGGGCTGTGAGAAGCAGAGGAAACCAGACCCCAACCCYGGCTCTATCCACACAACTTCTGTCCATCATGCTGTGCTGCATTTTCCTGCACAACCTGCATGGGCTGCAAGGTCTCCAGGGCATGGACCATGCCTGGTGCAGCTGAGCTCATGCCTTCTTTTGCAGCGTCCCTCTTTCCTTCCACAGCTTCTCGACAAGGAAAGGGTTTCCTTCAGAGCCAGCTCTCCTCAACTCGACTCGCGTGCACCCAGGGCGTAGCGTTGTTCAGGCACACACACTCAGCTTGTCTTGGGTGCAATTTCCCTACAAGGGTGGGGAGAACAGCTGCAAAAAAATGTTTAGAAAGGAGCCAAGCAATTTAGGTGTGTCTCAGTAAGCACAAGAAGACACGTACGTTAGTCACTGGCTCATCTGTCTGGAGACAGCGTGACTCTGCGGCTAAGGATGTCCCGGATCTTCATAAACCTCAATTTCATGTTGCCTCCTGGTCCTTGAAAAAGGAACAGTCCCCTAGATTCAGAGACAGAAGAATAAATAGAGGGAAAGCCAAGCATTTCCATGCCTTGGGATCTCCTTTTTGACATTCCCCAATGCACGTCTTCAATGCCCTTGCACCTTCCCCAGGCGACAAGACAGATCTAGAGCTCAGGAAAACATGAGCATTTTATGAGATGTACGGAGAAGACAAGGGAGGAACAGGCAGTTCAGCCAGCCTTTGCTGGTGAAGGAGGTTTCACCCATTCCAGTTCCAGTTCCCATGTGCACCATGGGTTTCCAGGGGCAAGGGGCTTTCCCAGTGTCTCACAGGAGGTCTGGAAGGGCAGAGAGCAGAGCTGATTGCATCTAACCAGCTCGTTGTAAAAGCAAGAGCTTCCTCTCGTCTCTGCTGCCAGAAGCCATACCTTTGCTGGTGACAAAACCAGACATGGCCATAGCCACTGCCAATAACCACGCTGGAAAACAAAACAAGAAGATGCTACTGATAATTAGTATTAATATGTTTAATTATAAGTAATTAGCATCGCCAAGGTATTCATGGCTGCGTGGTTGGCAAGTGGCCAAGCGCTACAGACTCCAACTGCAGCTTTGCTAAATGAAAGCCCAATTGGCCACGTCTGCACTGCAGAAACACGGAGGTTACATCTCGACCAGCGCGTTCGACGTGTCTGGGGCTGTTCCCTGGCCCCAAGGCCATCTGGCAGGGACCAGCCTTTGCCCATTGAATTAACCTCCCTTGCCTGCCAGAACAGCTCGGCCACATCCAGGCTGCCTGTTGGGAGAGGTCCGTGGTCCACGTGAACTCCCGAGCCACGTCTGAGAATTATCTGGGTGAGCACTAATAATTGAACAGAGAAGATACTTGGTGTCTGAACCCTGCAGCTCCTTCATTTGCTCGCACAGACGCGGCCGCAGGGCTCTCAGCTGCAGCCCGACCCCACGAGGGTGTCCCACGGGCTTGCAAGCAGGTGGGAAATGCGTTCCCAGGCTCCATCTCGAGGACACTGATGCCCCTGGTGGGGAAAAACTTGCCCTGGTCACCTCAAAAGCCCAGTCCTAACACACACTGTGCCCAGTGCCCGAAACCAAGCTGGCTTTTTCTCCTTGCTGCTTGTTCCAAGCCTTGGGCTAAGCCCAAGGAGACGYGGATCTCTCCATGTGCCACCTCACACGCACGTGCATCCATGAGTCAAACACCACGGTGTCACTGCGGTGTTCCCAGGACCTAGACTTGCCAACTGTTCTCACATTCACCGGTCTGGCCAGATTTTCTGCCCGTGCGGGGCACCACAGCAGCTCTGTCTTCTCCCCTGCAGGATCATTCACTGCCTGGGCTTCCCAGAGGCACATGCAGGACGTGAACCCGGAGGCTGAGGCTAGAGCAGCCTGTGCTGGAGCACAAACTGGCCGTGCAACCTCTTCCCCAGAGCTGACAGCAGTTATTTTCTCCCGGGCGATGCCAGAGAAGGGTGATTTTCAGCTGCAGGCACTAGCAGAGACTTGCGCGCAGCTTGTGGCTCTCCTGACAAGCTGCTTGATTCCTCCTGGGTTCACCGACAAGACAAAACAACTCACCGCAGCTGGAGAGGATGGGAATTCAGCGCTCACTCCCCATCGACCCAGCTGGATCTGTCACTTAGGCTCGACTGGTAAATAGTCGAGCTTGTTCCACCTGGGAGCATCCAGACACGATGTAGGTCACAGCACTTTCTTTTTTTTTTTTTTTTTTTATGCTATGGGTTGACTCCATGCAGCATCCCAGCTCCAGCTGGACTTTTCATCAGGGCCTCAGTAATAAAACGCAGCTCTCTGCCACCTCAGACCCATTAAAACCCCGTGCTTCTGTCAGCAAACACAACCTGAAGCCCATCTGTGTTCCAATCTCCTACCTGCAAATGCTGCTGAGGTCCTTCACTCCACCATTCACAAACCCTTTGAGATGAACAAAACGGTCTCAGACACTTCAACAGGGTGGTACAGGCCACAGTCTCTTGGTATGTGGCTGATTTCCACCAAAAGCAATTTTGGGGAACAAATGCAGGTTCTCAGTGTCCCCCAACCCTTTATAAAGCAAACCACAGGGACTCTGGGAGCCCCAGCCCAACACTGTGAAGAGCACATCTGGTTGGGATGCTGAGGGAGGGTCTCTCAAGCATCCACTGCTGCAATCACAGCCATGTAGTCCTGCAGATGTGGGGTACTAAAGATATTTGGTTAAAGGACACTAAGGGGGATTTTGTCCTCTTTTTCTGTAGGTTTCTTCTAGATGCTGTGGAGAAAGRCAGGTAAGGGAGGTGGGTAGGTTAAGTGCCATGGAAATGTGACAGCTGGAGGGCTGTTGCCCCATCCTTTTTTGGCCAGATGGGTACAGATCCAGCAACCTGCTGGACAACCTGCAGCTTTGGCACATTGAGAGGCTGGTAGGTCAGAGGGAAAGYCATCACCAAGGACACTGAGGGGAGACCAAGGAGGAAGAGCTAAGGGCTGCCTTCATCCAGGGGTTTCACACCATGTGATGAAGAAACGTGTGCCAACGGTAGCAGTGGGATGGGGCTGTACAGCATCTACTAGAGTCCTAATATCATGCAGCACCTTGCAACACCATGTCAGTACTCGAGAAACTCAACTTCCTAGAGGCCTGGCCCAGCTGCTTCTTGCAGGCACCTTCCCGGCCTCCGGCACGTTTTTGTTGCAAGGAATTGCCACCCTGTGGCAAGGATGCCACCCTGTGCCACATGCTCCAGGTGTGCCTGCTTGAGCGGGAAAGTTGGACTAGATGATCTCTAGAGGTCACTTCCAACCTTGAATAGCCTGTGATTGTGTGAACTGCCTTTTGGAGGCTGGAGGCAGCGGCGCGGTGCAGCCCAGGGGCTGATGTGGAGCGGCGCCGAGCAGCGAGCGCCCGAGGCCACCGAGGGAGAGGAACCGCGCATTGCGTTGCGTTGCGTTGCGTTGCGTTGCGTTGCGTTGCGTTGGGTCGCGGCGCCGGGCTGCGAGCGAGTGAGCGCCAGCACGTGTCTCCCCGCGCGCCCCCCTCCAGCAGCCCGCCGACATCTGCAGCGGGCCAGCTAATGAATACAAACGAGCGCCCCGTGCCCCGCCGGGGGGTCTTTAGCACTTCACACGTCCCCGCGACGTTGAGTAATCGCCCGGGCAGCCCCGCGCCGGCAGCGCCTCCGTCCCCCGGCGCGCGGCACCGAGATGAATGAGCGCCGAGGAGCCACGGCAGCGCGGTGATTTTTCATCCGCGCCGTGGCTTAACCTTTCGCGAGCAAATCGGATTTTCCGTGCCGCCGTCCCGGCAGCCCAACCTGCATTAAGGGCCACTGGGTCAGGGAGGGGCGGCGGTGATTGATGCTGCTCCTCGCTAATCGCGTTCGCGGGCCGGCAGGTATTGATGGGCGCCCGCCTTTGATGCGCGGCTCTCGGGAGCCTCCGCTCCATCACCGCCCCGCAGAATGCAATTAGCAGCGCCGCTCAAGCACGTGTGCTGCCTCTCCTCATCAGCCCAGCGCACGGCGAAGATGGAGGGGCTGTCACTGGCGGGACGGCCACCCGSTCCCACATGGGGACCGGAGACGCTACGGTGCGTTTTGGAGGAAATGCCRGGGAAGCAACGACACGGGAAGGATGAGGAGAGGGAGGATAGTTGTGTAACTCGATGATCTTGAAGGTCTTTTCCAACCATAATGGTCCTAGGATTCTCTGATTTTGCCCACGTGATCCGGCTTTGCTTCTTCCCCATCACCTGCTACCACTGGCTGATGCTGTCCCAGCACCTTGGTGCCCACCCACCTGGAATGTCCTCTCTTGGCATCACAACTGCTCCTCTGGGTTCCTCCCTATCTGACCCAGTTTCACATCCCAAATCCAGGCATTCCACTCCCCGTGTTCCCCTGCCCGCCCTGTTCTTCCCCCGTGTGTAACGTTCTGCACTCATTCCTCTTGGATTTCACCCTCTCTTCTTGCCAGGGGAGGTGCAATCCTTTCCCRATCTGTTTCATCTCCCTCACTTCCGTCCTCACCACAGGTCTTGCTATCTCCACGCTATCTATTCCTTTCCCTTCTCATATCTGTTTATCTGCTACATCAAACTCCTCCTCTACCTGGTTTTCCTCCTCCTGTGCTCTCTGGGCATGTGATGACAGCAGATTTGGACTAGATTTCTTCCTCCACTTTTGCTTTCAGCTTTCCAGTCATTCCAACTCCAAGTGCTTCAAGGGTGGCACTTCTTCTTCAGAGTCCACTTGGAAGGGTTTGTCCTGGAAAAGGAGCTGCAGGGGGTATAAAAACTGTTCAAAACACTCTTGGCTTTTGCCAAATCCAGTTTAACCCAGTACATTTTTTGGTAATTTCTTTTTTTTTTTTTTTGACAGAAAAAGTAGAGTTGTGCTATCTAAATCTGCTTGTGAGACAAAGCAAYACCTGCACAAACAGGGATCAGAGTATCAAGACCTGGGAAGACCCTGGACAACCATGAAGAGCAGAGTGAAAGCAAGGTGGTGAGATTTGATAGTGCAACATGTGATGTCAGGGACCAAGGAAAGAGCCTTTCACCTCAAAACAGCTGAAGAGGTAGAAGACCTGGGTATGAAAGTCCCTGGCCTATAATAATGCAATAGTGCTCATAATGAGGGACATCATACTGCCTACAACAAGGCAGTTCTGCCACAGCTCTGTGACAAATATCACCATAGCGTCTGATGAGTCATTTCCAGGGAAGCACTAACGCCTCTGTACTTGGCCTTCCTTGGTGTCATGCATCTTCTTGGGCGGTGTCAAGAAAGAGCTCAGAAATATGTACGAGAAATGGCAGGGAGAACATGATGGGGAGCAGGAAGTCCCTGGGCTTTTCCAGACAGGGAAATCCTCAGCTGGGAAGAGCGCCCGATCTCTTCCTCTACGTGTACCCTGAGATCAAACAGCGGGGAAGCAAGTGRGTTATTAAGGATGAAGAACAAGCGCTGGCACAAAAGCACGTGCAGCCTGGTCACAGCTAAACACAGGCATGGAGACTTGTAAGCATCTAGGAAATAAGGTTCTGGAAAGGCCAACAAATTCTAGAACAAAATCCTCACTCATTCAAAGAGGCAATTTAAAGAAGAATGATATATATATATATATATATATAATGCTGCGGGATCTGATGGGTCACAAAATCCTTGTCCGCCCAACACTCCCAACAGTGAGGCTCCCAGCTGGGGGCTCTGAGGTCTGATTTGTCCCCAGCTGTTCTGGGTGGTGTTACCCAGCCCCTACGCAGAGACCTGCATCCCAGCTAGTCACCCTTTAGAGCCAGTGAAGAGAAAGGGACTCCCAAATCACCATTACTGGGTCCTCAAGCTGATTTGGGGGTCTTAGGCAAGGCTTATGCTCCRCTCTTCAACCTGCAGCCTCCACCTTGACACGAAAAGTTCGGTAAGAGCTAACAGTTTTCCTCCTTTTCGCCTTCTGCTGTAGTAGTTTTATGAAGAGCTGAGTCCTGCAAGCACAAGCAGGGAGGGCTTTTTTTCTCCTTTTCTTCAAGGCAGGCAACACAAATGCTTTTGAACAGATCCTTCGGAGCATTTATGTCCTCCTGCCTCTGTCCCTTCTTGCCTTCACCTTGGTTTACCTCTTCAGCTCCTTCCTTGATGAGGTTGGCTGAGGTTGCAGAAAGCGGAGTTGTCACATGAGCCCTGTCTCCATCCCACRGGATCATCCTCCTTAAGGCAGACAGCGTCAGGCAGCGCAGGAACAGAGCTGCCACGGGGCGCAGTAAGGGCTTGGGACTGGAAGATGCCTCCATCAAGCTGTGAATTTGCTATAGGAGAGTCTCCTGGGTATGGGACAGCCCCAGTCTGCATCTGCACCATATCCCAGGGTTTGGGCAACAGGACTGCAATACGATCCCAGTCCAGTGGGGTGTCCCTCCATGGGTTGCAGGGGGGTCCCATGCAGTCCTGAGGACACCCAGGACAAGAAGTTACGTGGGGCAAGGACAGCTGGCCTGCAGCAAGCTCCAGCCTTTCTTCATGCCCTAGTTCAGGCACCACCACGACATCCCCCTGCATCGCAGCATCCCTTCCCGTCAGCCTCTGCGTCATCGCTCGTGGCAKCAAACCCTTGTTTTGCAGATGGAGAACCATGCTGAAGACTAAGGGATTTGCCCAAGGCCACAGCTCTGAACTCAGATTTTCCCAGTGCTGGGGTACCTTGTACCAAAATCCTCCCATGGAACTGCGTGGCCCCGGGCAGGATGGAGGCCGACGGGATAAATGGATTTGTAACAAGTGTTGGAGGTACTCAAGGGCTATAAACACCRAAGTCCCCAGGTAACCTGGCTCAGAAAAGCCAAAATGGTGACACTTGGGCTCTGCTGGCCCTCCTGAGCATCTGCTGCTGGCCACCGATCCCGGGAGCATGGAGGTGCCCTTGCTAATCCCGAGGAGATGAGAAATCTATTGCATGAGAGCAAGCACATATATGATGTGAGCATGGGCCAGGGTCCTGCTCTGGTGCAGAACATGAAAAATAGAAAAAAAAAAAAAAAAAAAAAAAAAAAAAAAAAAAAAAAAAAAAAAAAAACCCAGAATTTGAAGGAAGAAGAACCCTTCGTTGAAAGCCTCTTTGATCTTTAGCATCCTTGCTAATACAGAGGCATCCAAATTGGAGACATGATGGCCGGAGCAACCACATTTAGAGCGTCAAACACAGTGGTGGCTTTGACCTTCTCTAGGTCTCCAAGATCCCCATCTCACTTCTCCAAAGATGCGAGCTAGAACATTGTGGCCAACCCACCACCTACCACGACCCCATGTTCTTGCCCACAACTATGGCCTTCTCCACCCTATTCCACTTGGTGAGCTTGGGATCTTTGACCTCTAGGGATTTTCCTTGACAATGGGGCATCATTTTGCAGAGGCAGGTCCCAGAGGTCCCAAATGGGACAGTTTGGAGTCCTGGATCCGCTCTGGCCCTGGCCATGTCCCCCTGATGTGCCAGCCAACCCCGTGTCCCTCCCTGGACCCCGGGGCACAAAGCCACACGTAGCACAGGCGCTTATTTAAACAGTTATATGCTGTATTGTTTAATAGAAGTTACAATAGGGTAAATGTACAGTTGTGATCAACATGCTAGTTCTAACGCAATTCAACCTGTAAACCATGCAGTCCATTTTATTTTTTTCTTCTAAATCAGTCCATTTTTTTATATCAGTAGCTCTGCTAGTGAGTTTTAAGGAAAGAAAGGAAAAAAAAAAAAGTTCCCTTTAAAATTAAACCTAATTTACTAAATTTTCCCCTTCCTGTGCAACGACTTGTGCAAAAAAAGCTTTTTTTTTTYCTTTTTCTTTTTCTCACCACATTTAATTTACAAAAACTCAGGCCTTCCACCCCTCCCCAGGCAAGAGGAGGAAAAGGCAGCAGAGGCCAACGGGCCCCTAGGAGTGGGAGTGTGTTGGGGTCGAGCAAGACGCCGGYGGGACGAGCAAGGGACTTGCCAGGAGTGACCTTCAATGATCCACGTGCCACCACGCTGGCCTGGAGGGCCAAGGGAGGAGGACGCCTGATGCTGCCTCCTCCAAAACTCCCCAAAAAAAATCTTAAAAAAAGAAAAGAAAACCCTAAGGACCCTCCGTGTCTGCACACGGATGGGTTAATAGCAGCATCACTTACTTTGGGGTGGGAACGGGCGCTTGCAGCGGGCTCCTCTGCCCCTGCCCTGCCTGCACGTTGCGGGGCTGCAGCACGGGCTTCTCCCTCCTAAGCAATCCCAGCCGCACCAGAGGACACCCATCATTAGCAGGAGGTTTACAGGGGGTTTTAAATGTCTTGCAGGGCTTTCTAGACGATCCGTTTAAAGGATTAATGCTATTTTGAAGGGATGGAACGGCATCTCTTGGAACAGAAGTTAATTGGGAACAGAGCACCAAAATTCCATTTTTCACCCCCGTGATGTGACTTGCGGTTAAGGCTGCCTGACCTCCCGGAATCGGAAACTCTCGGGCCCTCTCCGTGCCATTCCCGGYGCTCGGCACGGCCTCGGCATGAGGAGCCACAGGGAAACCCATGGCAGCGGGAGGAGACCCGTGCGGGACGGCAGGAACGGCGGCGAAGGCTGCAGCGCCGCTGACGAACGCGGCTCAGGATCGTGTTTGACAGCCCAGCCTCCCGCTAATAAATCCCCGGAGATGCCGTGTGTGGAGCTTGCGGATGCTCGGCCGTCRCCAGCCTCCGTAGCAGCTTGAAGTATTTTAAAGTGCTTCTTACTATTTATTTAATGGCCCTTAGCGCGAGCGCCCCGCGGACTGAAGCTTCCCATGTTATGGTCACCACCAGCTATCTTGGGATTGGTTTCAGGCTCTTGGTAGGACCTTGATGGCTTGGAGGAGGCTGAGGTGACTTGCTGAGCAGCTCATTCTGCCTGGTTTTGCCCTCACTTCTCTTATTGATGCTATGGCCCCTCTATCCTGTGGTGGCATCACCAGGAGATGGGAAGGAGGTCCTGTGGTCCACACTGTTCCATGGGAGACAGCAGGGGCACCAATGGCTTCCCCACGGCCAGCAAGATGCCTTGCCAGGTGGTGAGGGTGGTTCTCCTTCCATGGATTCTCCATGGGGTCTCCACCTTGCCAGGTGGTGGGGATGGGTACCCCACCACCAAGGAGCTGCATGGACCTTCTCACCAATGGGTAGGTGGCCAACTTCATGGTTATGGGGAGGCGCTGGCCTTGCAGAGAGCTGAAAAGAAGTCGCCATTGGGGGTCAACTGATTTTGCTTCTTCACTTCACTCTGTCTTGAGTGCAAGCACTTGTGGGCTTATGTGGGGACATCTCCACCAAGGCTGAGCCCTTTCTGGTCAACTTTCCGTCACCTGCTTCTTTTTCCTCCATCCTTCTTGTAGGTACTTTAYGGGTTAAACCAAAAGTGCCCACTGATTCCCCCATCAAAGAGAAGAACCATAAAGCCATCTTCCAACATTTGGTCTTCCCTGTCATCAACGAGAATATCCCATCCATTGGTCCTCATGTTTGGAGATTGCTTTGATGGGGCAAAAGTTCATTGCTTCCAATGTGCCTATTTACTTCCAGGGTTAAGTACCATGTACCCTTATATATATWTWTTTTTWAAAATGTATTGCTGAGGAAGGAGGAGGGAAAATAAAGCACCATCCCCTTCAGGTCTTCAGAGCAGTCAGAATTGCTCCCCGAGTAAGAGCCCCAAAGCAAAAAGTGCATCTGGTGAGGAAGGAAAGGGCCGAGGTGCAAGAAGGAAGCGTCACGACACAGCAGCGTTGAGAGCAGCCCTGTCCTTCTACGGTGTGGAAGGAGTCTGAGAAGAACAAACCTCGCCTGGAAGGTTAGAGAAGGTTTACTGACCTCCTCCAGGAGTGATGTTGGGTGAGGACAATCTGGTGCATTTGATGTTAAAAAAAAAACAGTCGGATCCAGGAGGATCCAGCATGGCCAGGGTGCTTATGTACACACTGGAGACTTTAATTCCCTTCAATACGGCATTGGGGCTCGGCAGGTGGGGGAACCAGCTGGATAAGCTTCCATCTGCAGTAATTAGGGTCAGAAGGGTAAAGAAAAGGGCAAAAGTCCCCTCTCTGCATAACTCAAAACCCACAAAGTGCCCTGATAGCAGCAGGGTTGTCCTCACCGGGTGCCTTGCTCGGAGGGGATGATGTTTGGGCACCTCCAGTGCAAGGAGAAGCTGGTCCTTAGGCTCGGTGGAACCAGGCTGAGTTGGCTGCTGCCGCTGCTCTGCTTTGGGACCATCCAGGATGTTGGTGCTGATTCCCCCGGGCGGATGCAGAAGGATTTAGCTCCAGACTCGCACTGTCTATSCGTGTTTAATGAGGCCACTCGTGAGCCCCGTTGCATGTGGCATGGGTACAGAAGACAACAGCAGGTCCTCGCGGTGCAGCAAGGCATCTGCAAGCTACGGTGCAAASCAGCCCTTACCGGCAGGGGGAAGAAAATTAAATAAAATGAAAGAGAAAGGTTGGGAATTCATTTTGCCCCTCTTCCCACACAAAACCAACGCGCTAATTTGCAAGGCAGGCTAACAAGCGACCCCAATGTGTGTTGTTTCACTGGAGCCAGTGGAAAGAATGGGAAACCGCGGCTGCTTCCAACATATATATATATATATTTGCTTTCGTTCGTTCTGCAGTTGAATAACTTAACAAAGGAAAGTTGAGCTGATGCTTCGAATTTGGCTTGCACAAAATAATCATTAATAACAGCGTGGGTATGAAACTCCCTGCGAGCCTGCAGCCTTACAGCCCCCTGAAAATAGGAGCTTGTGCCGGCGGCGCCCAGCCTGGCTCGCCCTCCTTCCCTGCTTGCTGCGCGAGGCCGTGTGTCAGGAAGGGAGGTTTCGTGGAGGCTACAGAGGCGGATAGGAAAACACGGGTGCTCTCTCGGAGCAAGGAGGCCGAGCGCGGCGGAGGCCGAGCGCGGCGGGGAGGTCTCGGCGCCTTCACGAGTGGTGGCTGTTGATGAGGCCGCGCAGCTGCTTGGCCACGGTGTCGATGAGCTTCTGCTTGTCCCGCTCGTTCTTGCGGAACTGGGCGAACAYGTTGTTCTTGCGGCTCGTGTCCCGCATCCTGCGCAGGGTGGAGAGAGGCTGGTGAGCGTGGGGTGGGCGCCCCGGGTCCCCAGCGCGGCGCCCCGGACCCACCGCCCGCCCGGCGGCCCTTCCAAGGTGTGTGCAGTGGGGGAGAGGGGGTGCCGGCCTCCAAATGGTCCGTTCCCGTTTTTGGGGAACGGGTTTGTGCCACAAGGGGTGGCACAAGTCACAACCCATGTGGCCTGTTGTCTTGCTGCATTCTGAATGGCAATACCTACCATGTTAAGAGATTAATGGCAAAAGCACCAGGAAAGTAAAGATTTAGCACCGAATCTGCAGCATTGCTGTTTACCATTTACACTGGTTGCATGCAGCCAAGAGGTGCAGCTCTCATGACAGCTGCACAGTTTTCGTGCTGCTAAGGGCATATGTAGGGTCAAACCCCTTGGGTTTCCCCCAAATCTTCTCGAGATTTGCATTTTTTAATTCCCTCCACTCTCTTAACTTGAACTTTTAGGGCACCAAGTAGTGCACTGGCCTTAACAAGTGCCCCAAGGGCTCTGCCAAAACGAGGCAGCTCTGTTTCTCTGCGGCATGCAATGCTGCAGCCCCATACATGCTGGTGCTTGCAGCTGCAGTGCCGTGCATGCTTGTGTTTGCAGCTGCAGCTCTGTGCACGCTTGCACTTGCAGCTGCAGCTCCGTGCATGATCATGTTTGCAGCTGCAGCCCCATGCACACTCGTATTTGCAGCTGCAGCCCCGTGCACGCTCGTGTTTGCAGCTGCAGTCCATGCATGCTCGTGTTTGCAGCTGCAGCACCGTGCACGCACGAAGCATTAGTTCTGCAAGCAAGCCACGTGCTAAAGCTGCAAAGCAAAGTGCTCCAGAAAGAGTCGAGCCTTCCACGGGGCAGTAGCAGATCCTAAACGCAGCTTGTGCCTGCCGAGAAGGGGTCACTATTTTTTATAATTGCTGGGATTTGCAAACGATTTTCTAGTTAAATCAGGCGGTCTGGGATGAGCCACATCAGTCTGTGTTTTCAGCTACGGTACCTGGATGAAGCCTCGTGGTGATTGGGAAATAGTGATGATCATCCTTGGAAAGTTGGCAGTTCCTCAAATTGGGGGGGCTGAACTACCCCAGCACCAAACAAACCTCTTGAAAGTTACTTAACAGATTAAAAGAGCAAAATAAAATAAATACCCACGTTTCTTCAGGCTTCAGTCTTCCTCAAAAGAGCCAAAGGGAATCTGAAACGTTCCCAAAGAACATCTAGCTTGGAACTGAAAACAAGGCTAACAACTTTATCCCAAAGGGTAATTTGCTGAAGTTACAAGTGCCCAAAGACACGGGATTACAGCAGAGCTGCTTTCCCAACAGTAACAAGATCGCTTGGAGCACTTTTATGCCGCAAAAGCAGCAATTTTTCTTTCTTTTATGTATTTATTTTTAAATCCAAGCAGGTTGCCAGTGGCTGCACTGTGTGAACGGGGCCACAGAGACCCTGTTGGGTAGCAAGGTTTTAAGGTTGCAGGTGAGAAGACTTATTCCCATGAAATCTTACTTTCTCAGAAAACAGGGTCTCGTGCAAGGAAAAATCACCTCTGTGCCTTTGGCTGAAACACAGAGGAGCTGCCTGGCTGCAGTTATGGATGAGGATGACGACAGGCTCGAGTCAGAGCCCTCGTTTGTGCGCACAAGAACCTGAGCACGATAGCGAATGCGGGCAGCGGGACCTGCGGAAGCTGGAGCTACCTCCAAACCTCCCGAGTACTCAGGAGAGCCCCAAATTCCCAGTACAGGACATCCCAGGCCTGGGAATCTGCAGGTACTAAGTGCTCGACAAATGGGACATCCGGGGTCCTGATGGTTCTCTCAAAATCTGTGTACTCCTTGGGACAGATGCCCCCCACAAAGCTCAGTCGCCGCTGGGACMTGTGTTAGTGGTCACACACAGCTAGGCATCTTTCCAAAGGACTGAGCATCCAATTTCTAGTCTTCTCCAAACSACTTTATGCCCTTAGTCTCACTGTGTATCCAGGGAATTCGGGAGCGTCCGCTGGGCATCAAAGTCATGGACTCAAYGTGGATGGAAAAATATCCTTCCAAAACCGTGGCACAACTGAGGACTAATGCAGCTGGGAATGGCACAAACSGGACTCGCAATCTGGGACCATGGCCTCTATCTCCAGAGCTGCCGGCACGGCCAGAAGCACACAGGGATTTCATAGGGATTTGCTCCCGATCCGCAGACTCCAGTCTGTTTCACCTGGCCATGGGGAGCACCTGATCTTCCCGTGGCTGTAGGCGCCGCCACAGCCAGCCCTGTGAATCGGGACGCCAAGAATATCAGGTTTAAAAGAGCCAGGCCGTGTTTCTGAGCAGCTAAGAGCTTCTTTGGAGGTTCAACGCTTCTTAAAGCTTGTGCCTGCGGAGCACGAGGTCAACTAGATCCACTTTGGCCCCGGCGTCCCTACGCAGCAGCATTAAGAATGAGAAGCGGAAGGAGAGGGGAAAGCTCAATGCTGTCCCCACCCCTGTCAACAAACACCACCTTAAATGGAGGCGAGCTTTGTTTAAGTTAATCTATAAAGGGGRAAAAAAAAGAAAAAAAGCGACAGAGTAAAAGCTCCTCTTTTAGTTGTAAGTAGTGCATTTGAGACGATAGAGTTACCGGCGGGAACCGTTTCAAAGCCAGCTTGCATTTAGATCGTTTAGTGCTCCATTTAAATCAAACAATAAAGTCATTGCAAGGTGAAGGTAAAAGCCCAAGCAAGCAGCATACTTACACTCGTGATATCCTACGAGAGAGGTGTGATTAGGAAGAGAGATAATCGTGAAAACAAGTTAAAAAGAAAAAAAAAGGAAAAAACGAAGCGGCGGATCAGAATTTCACGTCGCCCTGTTGCCAAGGCTGGTTAGGGACAGGGAGGCTCTGCCATCTGGTCTCCCTCTTTGGAGAGGACCTTGTGTGCCTCGAACTAGAGCCCAGCCCAACASAGGGTGTTGGAGGGACCTTTCGGGAGGATGGGGCAGCCGCTTTTCAGTGGTGGCCACTGAGAGAACTAGAGGAAACGGCCACAAAATGAAGCACCAAAAGTTCTGCAGGAACTTAAGGAAAAAAATCTTGACAATGAGGGTGCCCGAGCCGTGGAACAGGCTGCCCAGGGAGGTTGTGGAGTCTCCTTCTCTGGAGATCTTCAAAACTTGCCTGGATGCAGCCTGTGCCCCGTGCTCTGGGTGACCCTGTGTGTGCAGGGTGGCTTGGACTAGATGGTCTCTAGAGGTCCCGTCCAACCTTAAGGATTCTATGATTGTATGATAATATCATACAGTGCATGCATGCAAACAACGCTGTAATGCACTAAAGTGCTTTCCAAGCACCTGCGAGGACAGCTTGGTCTCCAGATATCCTCCTGACAATGTTTATGTGCCAAGAATTGATGTGAAATCAGGTATTCTCACACCAGAAAAGAAGAGATACCCACTGCAAAAAAAGAGGTACCCCAAGAAAAAAGAACTCGAGTTCATCCTGAGGATTTGCTTTCACATTAAATCTGAAATAATCCAACTGGAATATACTGCTGAAGGAGGAGGCCAGGCTTATCCTGCTTTGCTCCACACAAGACTCAGCAATGGAGCGGCCACAGAATGTGCTGCTTGGAAAATTACTAATTATTAATTATTAATTATTAATTATTAATTTTGGCYGATCATTTTGCTGTCAGATCAGCTSGCGACTCGCTCACAGCCGCATGTCTTTGATGTCCATGGCAAGGGAAGGGACAGGAATAAGGTCACTCCTCCTGGCGAGCACATGGGCGTCCACCAGAAGAAGGTGTCATCGAAGCCACCTCCCTCCACGTGCAGGATGAGCATCCCTCCACTTGCAGCTACATGCTAGGGAAGCAACACGTGAAGGGAATCCCTCTCCTGAGGATGGAAGCAAATGTGCTGCCCCCATAGGAAAAACTACCACTTGGGCTGGGATTTTTGAAGGGGACAAGGAGTGGAGGACAGAGCTGTGCAGAGGAGCACGCACAGGTGCAGCACATGTGGCGCGTTCCCTCTGTGCTCTCTTGACCGTGTTGGCCAACACCTGTCTCCGGCTTTTAAAGAGCAGCCAGAAATGCTGCCTTGGCTGCTGGAGGAGCACGTGCTCAGTGCACGACCTTGGTGAACTTCCCGTCCACGCTGCTGGCTTGCGAGGCTCCAACCTCGGCTCGCTGCTGTGCTCAGCGCAAGGTCCGTGCACAAGCTGAGCTCACCTGGAGTGTCCTGGTGCCCCAGGCCAGTGCTCAGGCTCTGCTCCTCAGGCTCAAGCTGTGCAAAGCATTTGCTGGCACAAAAACCACGCGGGCAAGTCCAGACTTACGAGCGGCTCAGCCTCCTGCTTGCCTGACGGGACAGATCCTGCCCTTCCTACCAGCAACCTGTCCCCTAGATGGGCTTTTAGCCTGACATCTTCTCCATGGAGCCACTAAACAGACATGCAGGCTACCAATTTTAAATGATTTGGGTGGGGGGGGTTTGCTTCAGCCACCCCTTCATACAGCAGAAGCCTCTTGYGAAAGAGGGGAAAGAAGGGCTCCAGGGGAAATTGCCTTCACCATTCCATCTGCAGTGGAAGCTCTCGTAGGAGACCYCTTCCTACCGTGCTAGCATCTACTCCAGTTTTTATATCAAAGCCCATCGCGGCGGCTGCTGCGGCCAGGCAGCGCGCGTGACGAAAAGCACGGCCGAGATGGGCCTTGACGGGCGTCCAGGGAGCGTCTGGACCTGCACTCACTTTTCCAGCAGGACAAGGGCCGTGGTGGGGTTCACGCGAAGGTACTTGCACGTGGGTTGCCCGTAGTCGGCCAGATACGTCGACCAGTCCCACTGGATAAACAGATCTAAGAGCTGCAGCACAAACAGGGAGGAAACAAACAAGAAGAGGTTTTTAAGAGTTGGCTGGAGAGCGCGTTTAGCTCAAACTTGGCAAAAAATCTGGACAGGTGCCATTCAGCAGGAAAAAAAACATGCAAAGCCCTTTATGGTTTTAGCTAATTCAGCCGTATCACAGTCCTTCGTCGTGCGGCCTCTATTTTAGGGGAGAAATGGAGAAATGGAGGGGCTCCGTGCGCAAGGGAGGAATCAAACACCTGGAGCAGGTCAGCTGGGCCCCAGGGATTTCTCGTGGTGCCCGCTGAGACTTCTTCACATCTTCAAAATGTCTTTAACGAACAAAGCTCCCCCGGGGAGGCACGAGGACATCCAGGAGGGCAGCGGTTTATCTTAGGTTAATGCAGCTACAGGAGGAGCCTGGGAGTCTCAGGTGGTTTCCAGACGTTTGTTAGAGAAACCACTGCCATCCCCAGGCAGCTCTGGGGGGAAGGTGGCAGTTCCTCTCATCTCAAGGCCTTCAGCTCTACAAAGTGAGCACCTGTGTGTGTCACACGTGTCCTCACACATGTCCTCTCCCCAAGGTCCCCGTGTTCCCTGCGGCCTTCCCAGCATCAGCCCATGGGCTGGCCTTGACCTTGGGCAAGGAATAAGCAAATGAATCCCAGTTTTCCCAAGTGCTTCCCTATGAGCTGGCATCTCAGAAGCTCCTTCAAGCTTCAGCCTTGCCCATGACGACTGCCTGGGACACCTGCATTTTCTCTGCCCTCTTCCCAGCCGCTCTCACAACATACTTGATGTCTCATCTTGCCTACTCAACGCTCATGTCGATGCCTTTTGCAAGCACAATTTGGGCAGCTTTTGCCACCAGCAATATTGCCCCAAACCTGCGTCCTCCCRACCTGATCCCCCCCCATTCCCTGGCAGCTCCTGACTTTTTCAGGGCAGTGAATGGGACAAAGCAAGTTTTGGTGGCCCACCAACCCCAGCAGCCTTGGAGTAGCTAATGAAGTAGCTAAAAACATAAATAAGGTAAATAAATAAATAAATAAATAAATAAATAAATAAATAAATAAATACATAAATAAATAAACCACTGCCACCAGGCTTGAAGACCCCAGCCAAGGCATCACAGCAGTGCACAACACGACTGGGCCCTCTGACCAAGAGCTTTAATGCCACTTGCCACCCTACGCACGGGGCTTCACCGTCCCGCCGCTCTCCAAGGCGGCCCTAACGAGGCGGTCGCTCCCACTAAACCTCCGTCCCTCTTGGCCTCGCCGGGCTCCTGCCGCCGCAGCGCCGGAGCCGGCAGAGGCGCSGAGCGGCTCCCGGCCCCGGGGAACAAGTTAATTAAGAGCGGCCGCCTCCTGTCGCCCCTGTGACCGCTCTATCGCCGCGGGCCCCGGTGCCAAGCGCCACGGACGTCTTCATTCGCCCTGTCCCGGCGGGGCCCCGCCAAGCGGCGGCCGCCACAGAGGCCCCTTTGTGGCGGCGTCTCCATGGCGCTGCCTGAGGCGCGGCGCGAGGCGGCGGCCCGCGCTGCCCGCGGGCTTTGGCCCCGCCGCTGCCTCGGGGTCCCGGCGAGGAGCGCGCCACACGATCCGCCCGGACTATGTAGGTCAGGGCGAAGAAAGCCAGCGGCCGGGAACAATGGCCGGCCGCGGTGGCGGGGGGTGAAGGGATTAGGCRGCAGCTCGCGGGGCTTTTCTGAGGCGGCGCGTTTGCCCGGGAGGGTCGTGACGGGGCCGTGCGGTGCCCGCGGGACGGGGGGTTATCCCAAGGGAAGCGCTCGCGCCCTTCCCGGGCTCTTCCCGCATGCCGGGCACCTCTGGGAGCGATCGCCCCAACCTGCGGGAGGCTGCCGGGGGCCACGCCACGGCGGTGACGGATGCTCGGTGTGTGTTGGGCACGTTGACCCACATCCATCTGGGAAGAGCGGGATAGCTCCGAGGTGCGCGGGGACAGCCCGGCRGCGCCTTGGGCTTCGCGGGCGCAGCGATGCCGGGCGCTCATCCGGGGACAGCCGAGGAGAGGGCGCTTGGACAACGCTCGGGGCCGCCTCGCTGCCATCTATCTGTCACATAAATGTGGTTTTATTGGTTTTACTGTTTAAACTTTTCACCTCTGCAGCTAAATCTGAAAAAGGGGGTGAGGGGGTGGAAAAACAAAGGAAAATAAGTAGTTGTGCGCACAGGCCCCCAGCAGCCCCGCTCCGCTGAGGGCTCGGCGAGTCTTCCGGGGCAGATTCCAACATAAAATATGCAAATACCATTAATTCTTCCAAGTAAAGAGTCTCCTTTTCAAGGCTATAAATCAAACTCGACAGCGCGCGCACTGGGGGGAAAGGAAAAGAAGGGGGGGGGAAGAGAAAAAGGGGAAAAAAAAAAAAAGAAAGGAGCTTTGATTGTGCTTATATTAAAGCGCGCAATAGGCTCGGGAAACTACAGCTGGGCTGTGCAGACAGCAGGCTTGCAGCTTGCGAGAAACCTTGATTCTCGGGAGTGAGGAAAGCATGCAAAAAACAAGAATAAAAACACAGAAGGGGCAGGTCGATCTGTTCACAGGTGTATTTATGAAAATGAGGACATGGAGGAAGGTTGGTGTRCTGCCTTCAAAAGGGAGGTCTGGGAAGAGGAGGGTTCTTAGGTGCACACATAGCGCAAGCAACACCGTGAACCTCCAGGTCCCGGCCCAACTGCAGCCTCTGCTTTGTGAGGGCCGAACTTCACCTTCTCTCCCTCCATCTCCCTAAAACAAAACTGCTCAAAACGCTTCTTTTCCACCTCCCTCATCACTACCAAGTTCTTCCAAGCGCAGATTATTTCCCAGCATGGTTTTGCAGCCCTCCCATCAAGTGCTGGGACAGGATGGCTACAGTTTAAGAGCGCGTTTGTGGCGACGGGGACACGACAATGCCTCTGCGAGCATCTCCCCTCCACGCAAAAGCCAATGCGAGACAGTGTGTTCCCTTCGACATGAGCCGACAGCGCTGGGTCTGGAGAAAATTCTTCCAGCCCAGCCAGAAATAGCGTAATGCGAATCCAAACTGATTCGAAACAGAGTCGGCGAGCGTTGCCAAGTGCGTCTGGAACGACATCAAAGCAGGCGCTGCAATTTGCACACTTGCACCAGGATCGCAGCGGGCGCCCTATGAACCCGGGAGGGGATGCGCAGCCTCCTCCAACTTGGGTTTGCACCTAGAAATCCCACCAGTTCCCGAGGCAAAAAAACTGGCACGGAGCTGACTCGATCCGTGAAGATGCTGGGACAAACCAGAGGCCACCAAAGCCCGAGAGAGTTGAAGCTTTTCGTGGTGGTCTCCGATCCTCAAAGCCCAGCTTGAAAACTTGACAGCTGGGTTGGCCAAGAAAACCATGATCCCCATAGACCAACTAAAGGGTTGACTTTGCATTATTCTGCAGCCAAAGACGTAATCCTGCTCTTGAAGAGGAAGATGAGAAGCAGAAAGTGGCAGCAWGGCACAACATTTCCTCGGTGTCTCATCCAGGGTGCTACATGTTCCCAGACCAGGTATTGTCTAGGAGAATTCTGTCTGCCAAAGGAGTTGCCCAAATCTTCCTACCAGCAGTAGGTCAAGACATTATGCAATGGGTAAAATGATGGAGCTGCACGAACAAGAAAAAGGAATGTAGAGTTAAAGATGACAGAAAAGGGTGGCTTGTACTCTCCAAGGTGCAACCTAGGTGAAAAGGACTTGTCCTGCCTTGCAGCCCCAAGGACCTCTTCTGCCCTTCTGCAAGCATGAACCATGAAGGTCAAGCATCCTCATAGTAAGGATAAGTGGAATAAAAACTCCTGATTTCCCTGACTCAGAGCAACACTAGCCCCTATAGCTCCTGCTCCAGGCTCTCCTCCCAAATGGGGGACACATTTAAGAGGAGGTTGTAGGCCTTGGATGCAACACGAGGTTGTGCCCAAGGCGACCTCTGCCAAACTGAGATGCAAAACTCATCCCAACTCAGAAGTGAAGAACAGCTGTCCAAAAACGCTAAGCTGCTCCAAGACGCAGGGCTGTTTRCAGCCAGAAGCAGAAACCCAATGGTTTCTGGCAGACAACTTGYCATTTTTCACATCCCTGATGAAGGAATGGGGTTGCACAAGAGCCATCAAGAGCCAAGACTGGTGCCTGCGGAAGGCAGAAGAGCCATCGTGGCCTCTGTGCTCGCACTGGTATTTTATTTATTACTAGGCCCAATTCACACATAAATGACCCCCATTTATAAAACATCTATCGTCAGAGGCAAACTAGCATGGTGGACACACAGATACGCAGTAACTGGATAGTCCAAGAGTAAACCGAGTAATAATTGCTATTAAAAAACAAAAACCCACGAGCAGCACGCGCCAACACACGCAACGGGATGAAGAGGTGGAGACAGCTACAGCCCATGAGCTGGCAAATCCGTTAACCTGCTCCAACAAAACCCAAGGCAATTACAGCGGCTATCTCGCCCTGTGCCGAGCTGAAGGTATTTGAGGTGACTCGTTGCCTCTGACAGCAGGAGACAGAGCGGCGTCTGGGCGAGCCGGCCCCGCGTGCCAGCGGTGACAACGGCGGGCGCCCCAGTGTTTTCCGACTGTGGGGAGTTTCAGGGCAACAGGAGGCCACCTGGAAAAGCAGGGTGGATGGGGCGGCTTGGCCAGGCTTGAGGTGGGAGTCTTGAGGGTCTTCGCCATTCCCCTGGGTGCTCCTCTTGGTGACCCAACAATGCGGAGGAGAAGCTGTAAGGTACAGGGAGCAGCTTGGTCCTTGCGGGAGCCACCGGGAGCTGCCCAAACGCAGGGCTGAGCTTCTCTGCAGGATCTCAGCACACATGGACAAGGCCTGTCTGGCTCCCACAGGCACCTTGAGGAGGACAAGCGACCCCTAAGCTGAACCAGGAGCAACCTGTGCCCAGGCTGGCAAACCAACAGTGCCCACCACAGGYTGGGCAGCCCCAGCTGATGGGCGACTGCTACACAGAAGCCCAGAGAGATGCCAGCAGCGGCATCACGAGCACGCAAACACAGATAAAATAATGAATTTGGGGTTGTWTCAAAGGTATGTCCACCCTGCTTGGACATCTCCTCAACCTAACKAGGTTCCTCTCAATGACAACACAGCCCTTTGGAGCGTCAGCCACTCCACCCAGCTTGGTATATCCACAAACTTGCTCAGGGTGCACTCAGTGCCCTCGTCCAAATCACTGATGAACAAGTTAAACAGTACCGAGCCCAGTACTGATCCCTGGGGGACACTACAGGCCTCCAACTACAGGCCTCCAACTAGGGGGTGGGACTAGACAACCTCTAAAGCTCCCTTCCAACCTTAAGGATTCTGTGGTTCTGTGACTCTATGAACTAGACTCTGCCCCGTTTATCACCACCCTCTGAGCTCTGCCATCCAGCCAGTTCTCAATCCACCTCACTGTCCACCCGTCCACTCCACACTTGCGGAGCTTTCCTATGAGGATTATTATGGGAGATGGTGTCGAAAGCCTTGCTGAAGTCAAGGTAGACAACATGCACAGCTCTCCCATCGTCCCTCTGGGGCATTGTAGAATGCTATCAGGTTTGTCAAACGTGACTTCCCCTTGGTGAATCCATGCTGACTACTTCACTGTGAAGTTCAGGTGCACTTGCACAATTTGACTTTTATTACAAGGTATTTGTGCCAGCTGGAGGTCCATTTGGTACCAACAGCACAAAAAAATCCCTATTTGATCAAAGGTGGTTTTGCCAGCGTTGTGTAACCAAGGCACAGGGAGGAACAAGGCAACGCTGAGGAGAGCTTGAGCGAACCTGGTTGGAMTCAATGATCTCCAAAGTCTTTTCCAACCATAATGATTCTATAATTCCATGAATGGGGAGCAGCCCTACACAGAGGGAGGTGATGTGGCATTTTGGGGGTGTCACATCCCCGCCGCGCTCCTGCAGGCTCCTGGAAAGCCCCAAGCACCTTCAGCTCGGCTCTCTGCTCCTTCACGCTCCTGTTGACTTCGACGGTGCAAGACCAGGGCCTTAGTCAGCAGCTGGAGCTCTGCCCGCAGGGGAGGAGAAGCCGAATTCTAGGGAAATCCCGAGCTCCGTGGGGCCACCGCAAAGCACCGGGCGGCGCCACTGGAGAAAACGCCGCGGCGCTGAGATTAGCGGGTGCGAAAACACCGGGATCGCAACGCGGCGGAAAAATCCAGCGGCTCTGTAGAGCGGGGGGTTTAGGAATRGCTGAAAGAAGGGAAGCAAAGTCTGCGAGGCCGCGTTTAGCGGCCAATTTGTGCTCATAAAAATGATCCTTTCTGCTCATCGGGCTCGCGCCTGGTGCTCACGGAGCTGCCAAGGCGGTGGGATTTCTCCCCGGAGATGCCAGGAGCTTAGAGTAGACAGAGCATCCATGGAAAGCGCTCCTGAAGGAATGYTGGTGAACAGGCAATGGGGAAAAGGGGCTTGGAAAAGAAGGGCAAGAGGAGCAAGGGGAACATCCCACGGGAAGGGAAAGTGYAGGAATGTTGATTCCTAGGGGAAGCCAGAGGTGTCGGGAAGCTCAGCGCTCGTCCTGCTCCCAGATCGCCTGATCCGAGGAAAGCTTTCTGGAATTGCATGGAAATTGCCGGCATTCTTGCTGCAGATCTGGGATGTTTCGGTGCGGCTGGAGAAGGGTTAACATCTCCTCACCCCTCACGAAGGACTGATTCCCAAAATACAGAAAAAACGGTAAAGAAGGGTGGGGAAAAAAGCAGCAACGTGCAAAAAAAAAGTGATTTTGGGTATGGAGAAGAGGGAAAAAGCTCCTGGACGATCCCCACCAAGGGGAAAATGGTCTCGCTGGCCTTACGGACTCCGGGGAGAAGCTGGATGCAGGGAGAGCTGGAGGTGACCCGAAAGGCCCCCGCATGGCTCCTGAGCGGGTGCTGCAAGTCGCGTTTTTTTCCTTACGTGTTAGAAAAGCTGGCGGGGGGTGGGGGGGAAGGAAAAAAAGGGAAAAAAAAAAAAAAAGGCGCCCAGCAGGCGACCTGGCGCTCACCCCGCGCGCGGCCTCACCTCGCCGTGAA
This sequence comes from Nothoprocta perdicaria, assembly GCF_003342845.1. Taxonomy (NCBI): domain Eukaryota; kingdom Metazoa; phylum Chordata; class Aves; order Tinamiformes; family Tinamidae; genus Nothoprocta; species Nothoprocta perdicaria. The sequence goes on along the minus strand of NW_020455843.1, from coordinate 3,319,099 downwards.
CCCGGGGATTATCGCGGCAGGCGTCACCGCGCGCTGAACCCGCGGGCCCCGCGCGCCCGCACCCGCCGGCGGCGCCGCGCGGCCACCGTGCCACCCGCGGCCACCGCGCGGGACACGGGGACACGGGGACAGCGCCACGGGCACCTGCCCCGCCACACCGCTCGGCCTCGGCGCGCTCAGGGGTTGGGGTGCAAGGTAGGGTTGGAAGCTGATGTTTCACCTTGGGTTCTCCATCCATGGTCCTCAGCTCGTGTGGGCCCCACTGAGTCTTGGGGGGCTTTTTTTTGTGCCTTTTTCAAACCATCAGGACACACATGGGTGCAGCATGGGAAAAAGCATCTACCAAGTGCTCCACAACGCACCGTGAACCTGAAGGAGCRGGGTGGGCACCATGAAACGCCCCCTTTGGACGCTCCTCCCTTCCACTTGGTAACCTCAACACACACCAAGTTTTGGTCCCAAATGAGCAATTTTTAATTCCCTCACTCTGCTCCAGCAGCCGCCTCCAAGCCTGCAGGGCTTCAAAGAGGCTTCCAAGCCAGTCAAAACTGAAGCTTCAAGACGATCAGATGCCCAGGCCTATTGCAGAACATCCCCCTTTCCCACAGGAAACCTCCTGCGTTGACAAACTGCCGAGCTTGTATCAACACACTCCATTTTGGGATGTGCGAATCCTTTGGGAAACTTGAAATGTGCAGACTGCTAATGTGCAGGGCAAAAAATAAATACAGCATTCGCACATGCAAGGAACATGAGGTTAGCATTAGGCCTCTTGAGTGGAGATTGAGTCAACTGGGCATCTCCTGAAGACACCCAGGGCAACCAGAACACAACAAAAAATTAATCGATCCCTAAACTTCCCGGTAGAAAATCCTGACTCCAAGCAACGTGCCGAAGAGGAGAGGCCTCGGGAGGGACCGCAGGCCAAGGATCTCCAAGCGAGGAGCCCTGCCAAGTCCTTCATCCCAACACTGCTCCTCCTCAGCTCATGCTGCAACAGGGCAACAGCCCGGAGAGAACCGGCAGGATTTATGGCTATTTGTTGCAGAGGAAATATAAAAAAAAAAAAAAAAAAAACCCAAAACGCGGGAGGAATCTGAGAACAAAGCAAAGGCCGTTCCTTAGCCGGTGTCACACTAACCTCTGGATGGCCCCGCGTTTATTGTCCAAGGCCTGGAAAGGTATAAACAAAGCCCGATGCTGCATGCCAAGAGCGGCGATAGGGAGTGAAAGGAGCCTCTCTGTGGTCATCGGGCCTGAGCAACCACCTTTACAGTAACAGAGAAGGCAAAAATCGCTCATGTGAGAGGTTTTATGGTGTGTACGTGGGGTTATCACYGCACCATAAAGTAATTTAAAGGCGACAGAGGAGATAGCAGGTTATGGCTGTCGGCCTGCGGCTTGGCGAAGTTGACACCTATAGAGCAGAAGCTCTTGAGATAAATCCACCTCCGAAGCAGGGGGATRTTGGACACAACATGGGGTACCATGTAAGGATGGTCTGGCGGAAATGGATTTAAAATGACGGGGAGCACAGGTCACAGGGAGCTGAGACCTGGTGACCACCATGGACAGAAGAAGAAAGCAGGAAAAGGCCAGTTTGAGTGGGAGATACCTGGCTTTGGGGAAGRCCCTTTTACAGAACGGGGCAGAAAAGACTTCTTTAGGACAGATATGGTCCTTAAGTCTGCAGGTGCCCATCATAATTGTAAAACAGGGGCTGAGGGTAGTGGTGATGGCTGAGATGCACCAAGTGCTGCTCTCCTCAAGGACAGAGCCCACGGCACCTAGTGCTCAACCTCGACTGCTTCTGAAATGAGGAAAAAGAGCTCCTTCAAAGGAAAAAAAAAGAATCCAAAAACTTGGGAATTTCAAACTTTGCAACACAAACTTGTTCAAGTCAATTTAGATGTTTAAGAAAAAAAAAAAAAAAAAAAAAAAAAAAAAGGCAAAATAAACCAGAAAATTCATATGGAAGAGTCATTTGGGAGGATTTGCCCGGATGGAGAAATGATCTTACACCAAAATTGCTGCTGGAACTGCCCACCAGACCCTCGGTTTGGCCTCGCAGCCTGAAAGACCCTTTCACACTTGACAGCTCCAACATGGCYATAGGTGGCAAACACCTCCCAAGAGCAGTGGAAACCTACAGCCCTTGGCCAGCGAGCCGCCGTGTGGTGTCCTTGAGCCTCGACTAAACACGTCTCAGTTTCAAACCCAGAACGGGGACATCCTTTCTCAGATGCCTGGCTTTGGGCACAATGGCAAGATCAACACGTGGCTTGGGGAACACCCTGGCACCCCGCAATCCCACCTTGCATAATTCCCTGCTATCCCGGGCATTTCTTTTCCTCTGGGTTTCCCAGCAGCAGAGGTTTACGCAGAGGTGCCCACATTTTCTTTGCTGTTTCGATGCTTTATTTCACTTATTTCCTTATTTCACAGGGCTGTGGAGCTCTGCTGCTCATGCCCCAATCCACGCAGAGCCCTGCAGATTTGTCTCTCTTTACCCTGAGCTGTTTATGCTCTTCTCACTTCCCATTTTACTGCAGTGTGATAGGAACATAAAGCAGAGCTGCCGCAGCTCTCTGCCAGAGCACCAAAGGCCTTCTTGCAAATTCCCTTCCAGTTGCTGCAAACTTGTGTGGGGGTTATGAACTCCTTACACAAACAGCTGAGGTCATTGTTAGCTTAAAAAAAAATTAAAATTAAATAAACAGAAAAGCAAGACTAGTGTTACAGCCACGGTGGAAGCTCCTCGGCAGAGGAGGGTGCCAAGCTGTGCACAGCGAGGTCCCTTCTACAACACAACGCCGTGCTTGCAGACAGAGAGCACCCACTTTTCACCGTCCAATTCCCCTTTTCTAGACGAATGTGCTCTCACAATTGCAGCACTCTGCACCGAAGGACGTGTCCTCGTGCACAAAGCCCAGGCAAGCCTGAGGGCAGAAGCTGAGGGACCTGCCACGTTCTTTGGAGGTGCCACTGCCCCTGGCTGCTTGGCAGCGCTGGCATCATCCTCCCGGCGACGCTTCCTCCCTCCTCTCCCTCCTCCGGCTCCCAGGGCAGAGCCTCACTGGTTCCTCTCCTATCTCTGCTCCCGTCTCTGCTTCTGAAGGTCACTCCCCCCCCAAAATCCCAAACCAAATCCTCCTTAAAACTGAGATTTAATACGTGTGAAGATCTCACATATGAGAGATCATCACCATATATGTATTAATACCCACYCAGATGTATTTTTACAAACATTCAGCCCCCAAACTCAGTCATGTGAGTTATAGAATTACATGGAGCCCTTCAGAAAATCCAATGTTGAGGAGATGGAGGGACAGTGAAGCAGGAAGCTTTCCTCCATCAGAGTCAAGAATCAACCCAGAATCCTAGTCTGTCAACTCCAATCCTGCAATTATGTTCTCTAACATCCAAACCCAAAAGCTGCTGATTGTTTTATGAAGAAGATGGAAAATGTTTTCAAGTTAATCACTGTAGCAGAGCTGAGCGGGCAAACAGAGTCCTAAACAGCCCTGGAAAACAAAAGGAAACAGGAACCTCAGCTCAGCTCCTACRAGCACTCAGAGCTTTCTACAAAGCAAAGGAGAGGACAGCTTTGAACCTTGCTTAGTCATGTACATCCTGGATGACAGGAATTCCAGGGGAAAAGGGGCCTGGCTTTCCAGCCTCTTGACATTAGATCGCCAGGCAATCCCAGCCCTCAGGGGCTCTCAGTGGATGGAAAAGGAGGACAGAGAAACCCCAGCAAAGCAGCACTTTTCCCCAGACCTTGGGGCAAGGGAAGGCTGCTGTGACACCCAGTCACGCCTCCACCCAGGATCACTTATTTCAGGTATTTGGAACATATTTGCTTGACTTCTTTTTTTTTTTTTTTCTTCTAAAAGCCAACAGTGAAAACTGGCCTCTAATTCTTCTTCAATAGGAAGAACTTTGTTGGAGCCAAAAGCGACTGTGGATGCTGTGGATAGAGGATGATTTCGCTTCTCAATTTCCTCCTGAAAGAAAAGCTATAGCAAAGTTCACAGCTAAAGTGCCTGGGGCTTTTAGCTCCTTTTCCCCTTTGGGGTACATAAAATCTTTGCTGGTGGAGACAGGGAGAAGCTGGTGATGCCACAAACCCMAGGACAACACTTCCAGGTGATGGGTAGAGAGGATTTCCAAAGGATCCTCCAAAGAGAGGAACTGCAAAGATCACGCTCTGGGTGCACAAGGTCTTCTAACACTCCCGGACACCTGCAAAATCTCGGGTCCTGATGCCAGGGAAGGAACTCTGACACTGGGCACATCAATGAAAAGACCCGATGAACGCACAAAGCAGTTGGCCACTGTTGACCAGCCCTATATGATGTCCCTCAAAAATTCAGAGCACACAGTGACGGTCTCCAGAGCACTTCACCCTACGTGGTGCTCTGTGATCCAAGGATGAATCCGACTTCCAGGAAGCTGCCCAAATCCATGAGAAAATCCCCTTGTGCTCCCCATTGCCTGACCATGTCTTGTTGCTCCCTGCATCGCAAGAGAGGGAGTGGAGGCTGCTGGGAGCGTGAAAGCCACTTATCTCCCACCCCGCTATTCCAGAGGATGCACATCTACAGCAAAAAAAAAGGGAAAAAGGGCCAGAAAAGACCCCTTCCACCTGCAGATGAAACAGTTCCATCCAGGCCGAAYTCGCCAACACATTTAAAGCATTGAGTGTTAATAAGAAAAGGGGTTTGGGAAAGGAAATGGAAGGAATGCAGACACCGTTATTATGGGAAGGAAATAAATCACTAACAGGGCATTCATCAAAAGCAGAGGATGGCTGAGTGACCCTATCAAAGGCGATATATGAAAATCAATAAATTTAGACAAAAGGCAAGAACGGAACCTAAGCACCTTGCGATGGRAAACGCAGAGAGGCCTCTTAACTCAACCCGAAAATTTACGGTTCGAGAGACGAGCCTGTCTGGCCGTCTCTCCACCCATCCTATTGCCATCCCCGGCTCCATATGGGATAGAATTACTCGCATATCCCCGGAGGCAACTGCAGGCAGGGTTTCATTTCCAATTGCCAGCGATACTACAATTTCCACTCAGCAGGATTGCTCTCACCCTTTGGTGAACTTCGGAGTTTTGGAGAAGCAGCCGCAGTCGGCAGGCGCTGTCTTCCCAAGGGAAATCCTGCTTGGAAAGGGAGTTTTACCTGCCTGGAAAGGGAGCTTTACCTGCAGCTCGGCTCCTCATCACCTTTGATGCTCTCTTGCACCTTTGCAACCTCCTTGCAGCTTCCAAACCCTGCCGAGAAATCCCTGCTCTTTGCTTGGGGCCGCTAACAAGCTTCTCTCAACCAGCCTCATTTTTCATTCTTGCCTTGGCCGCTTCCTTCCACCTCCTCCTGCTCCGCGATTTTTCCCCTCTGAACCAATCAAGCCCGGCTTASAGTCCGTACAAAAAAGGGCTCGCTTCCTGAAAGGCCCCGAAAGCCCCAGCCTCCTGAGACGGGARCATGAATAAGTCAGGCGCTGAAGTCAGAAAGAAAGGAAAATTAAAAATAAATAAAAGCCAAGCCGGCGCGTGGCATGCGCTGAACTTTCCTCGGGCTCGAGTGCAAATTTTTCATGACGTCTCATCACTTATTTAGCTCTCAAACTGCGTGGGTCAGCGACCCGCTGCGTATCCTTATACTGCGCTGAAATATAAATAATAGCTGGACCCACTTACATGYGCACACAGCACCGAGGCAGAGCGGGCAGCCTCCAGGAAACGCAGCCCCAGATCGAAAGGAAGAAATTGCATTTTTTTTTTTTTTAAAGCTGATCATGTAATTGCTCTATGGGACTACTGAGTTTATAAAAACCAAGGAGAAAAAAACCCACCTCTCCATCCTTAGGTCRATTTAGAAGATTTAAAAGAAAGATACTCCAGCGAAGATGGAAATCATATGGGTTATTAATCATCCGCTTGCTCGCAGGCTTCATCTAATGCCTAAAGCAGAAGCGAGAAGACGCCCTGCCGCGCAATGGGGGAGGTCAGCGCTGCCTTTCGGCAGCAAACGTGGGGTGCTTGGCACCCTGTGTCCCCTGTGCTGCCTGTTGTGTGACGTTAAGCATCACCCTCTTTATCGTGGCACTGGGAACAGCCCCTGGGAGGGAACGGGCAGGAAACTCCCCTCTAGCGATTCCAGTTCAAGAGGTGGAGGAGACRCCGAGGCCAGGTGGTCGCTGATGGAGAAGCCCCAGGTACAGGATGCTCCTGTGGCAAACAGGACACCTTGTCACTGTTGATGGAGGGAGTTTCCATCCCTCCGGAGCAGGGTTATCGCTCACCTCAACTCATCTCCCTGTCACACATTTGCTCCGCACATGTCTCCGTTCGCTGTATTTTTCTCCCCATGGTGCTCAGACCTCTGGAGGTCCTTGGGCTCCTTCCAAGGAGGCTATGAGAAAAGAGCTAAAGCGAAAATAAATAAATAAATAAATAAAACMAAACCAAACCACTTTCGGCAGACTTAGGGCAGGACTGAAAAGGCTGGAGTTTGTCCTCAGAAACTCGTGGTCTCCGTTGGCGCTGCAGACACAGGACCAGCCACCCGGCCCGTGTGCCCCGGGCAACCCAGCTCCGAGGACCGCCGATCCGAAAGGCCAAGCGGGTTATTAAGATGAAATGAGCCCTTAAATTAATGATGATACAAGCCGCTAGGACTGTCCAAACAGAGCGGAGTCGCGGCGCTGCCCGCGCTCTGAATTATTCATCCCGGGGTACCAAGGGGCCATCAATAAGCTGCAGTTAAAGTGATGTCCCCCCAAGACATTCATCTGCCTGGAGGCCATCAGATCTATGGTGTCCAATGCATGGGATGGAGGAAACAGCTGAGACGACAGAGGTGCGAGTATTATAAAGAAACCACAGGCATAGTTAGGACCGTGCTTAGCACCAAGGATTACTCCTGGGGGTGAGCTGAGCCTTAAAGTGCTCCAGGAAGCAAAGAGCAGGAAATAAAGCCCAGCCATTAATAGCACTTTCAGCAAGGCTGAGAATCAGTAACTCGTTAAAAATATAAATAAACAGACTGCGTGGGACATAGAAGCCAAGTCAGGCATGGAGCGAGCCAGTGGCTTGTAAAAAGGGCCAAGTCCTGAACAAGCAGTGCAGGGAGCTCCGAGTGAAGGAGCGAGGTTTCCCATAAATCTATGTCCTCGTGGGCGACCGATGGCGATGCCAGGGTGGACCAGCTCCCACTCAGCCTCATGCCACTTAGAAGACCTCTTTCTAGGTGACAGCTAACTGGGCCTCCCACTTAAATGTACATGAAGCTCATATGAAACTCCAAGGAACTCATAGTGTTAATGACCCTCCACTCTTGGCCAACAGAAACTCATGGACAACCTCATTGCCTAGGTCTTGGTTTCCTTTGGAAAGACCCACGCAGAGCTCAGTACTGAATATGCCGAGTGATCTTGGTGGGCATCCCAGCACCATCCCAAGTCAAAGCAAAGGTTGGTGATGGAAAGGCAGCATAAGAAGGAATAAGCGCAGGGAGGGAGATGGCAGTGAGGCCAGTTGATTTGTTTCCAGCTCAGACTTTTAGAAAAAGAGGGGGGAAAAGCCCTAGTGCTGCATCGAGAGATAAACCACTCGCCCTTCCCTGGTTCGGAAGGCGGCCTTGCAATCAGCTCGCTCAGACTGCCAAGGAGAGGTGCTGCTCAACCTGGACCTGTGGCCAGAGCCCTAATCACCGACTGCAGCCACTGAAGGGATTCACCGGAGACAGATTTATGGCCGTAATTAATAATAATTGAGCTTTAAGGCCAGGAAAGGGATGAATCTTTTTTGTTTAAGAGAGAAGGAAGTCAAGCTCATTTGGAAACAGCAATGGAAAGGAGAAAAAAAGGAAAAAAGGAAAAAAAGAAGCCCAAAGTCCCTGCTTTATTCCAAACCCATCCACTGAAAGTCGCCCGGCACTGGGAAAGCACACAGGGCCAGAGCTACAGGGATACGGATCCGATAAGGATCTGACCCATCCTTTGGGGTTGACAGGTCTGGAGAGGAGCGCGTCCCGCTCGTCCCGCGCTCGTGCGGGCAGGGGACAGGGAAGGGTTAGCGGCTCTAATTACTCCCCCAGCCCCCGGGCCTCACGGCAGAGTTTACAATTTAATTTTCTGCATTTGTAATCCGTAGCCCTTGTGTATATAACGTCTAATGAAAAAGGCCTTTTTCAAATTAACATGGTATTTGGGAGGGGGTAAAAAAAAAAAAAAACCCTCCATGTGTTTCTATTTCATTATCGAGCTACATTTATAAGAAGACAGAAAAAAATCCTCAAGCTGAGGGTGATCGGATTTAGCTGGCAGGAAGACAGGACAGTCAGAAAACACAGATATGCTTATGTAAATGCCTGCATAACATCAAAACGCCTTCGGGTACAATTTTGCTCTCACTCAAGTTAATAAAACTCCTCCATTATTCAGGGCTTGCTGCCCTGGTGGCTCCCAAGCGCCTCACACTTGGGAGCTCCTCGGAGCCATCTCCCTTTGGTCCTGACGGGCTGGTGCCCACCTACATAATTCATGCTCCTTCTGACAGCCCGTGAAAAGTGGATCCTGCAAGAAGCAGCTCTGCTTTTCTCTCCTTACTTGCTTGTAGCTTCTCCTCCTAAGGATGGTTTCTCAAGGAAACGAGCCTTGCATGGTCTCTCTCTGAATTCTTCCTAATAATTATCTTTAAACATAACGCACAGTATCCAAGACAGTCGGACAGACAGAGACCTGAAAGTTGTTGTCACACAGAGCGGTTGAGATCAGAAGATCACGTAGTCCAACCACCCAGGGGCAGCTTGAGCACCTTGCTGGGATGTTACCCATTCAGGTTCTCCAAAGATGGAAACTCCACAACCCCTCTGGGCAACTAATTCTCTGTACTTAATGAAAACAGAAGTCCAATAAAGGGGTGAAGACTATAAAAGGGAAAAGCTCGGCTATACTAGACACTAGAGAATCCAAGCAGCTCCACTGTAAGCTCCCTGGGTCAATGTGGGCTCCTTTTTGCCCACCTTTTCTGCTGTGACCTTCAGCAAAGCCATGGTACGTGCAGAGGAGAGCAAACCACATTAGCCAAGGGAAGTGGTACCTTGAAGCACCCCAAAAGTTTCCCCTGGCTGTGACACGCAGGGAGAGGAGGTGATGATCCCACCACCCAAATACTTGTGTTTCCTCCATTACTGATATCTATCAGCACTGGAAAAGATCAGCAAGCCCACTGCTCAGCTTGGAGCACGCACCTAAGCAGCCTGCTTCAGAGAAGACTCCTGCTGTGCTCTGAATCCTCTCCTCCTCCTTGTGACACCTTCTGCAGAGGCACCTTTCTTCCACTGCTGCGATTCTACCATTCCTTTCTTTTTTCATTTCTTTTTTTCCCCAGGGGCTTCAGGGCATCCTCTGGAGGGAATAATTCATTTCYATAGGGAGATGAGTTAGAGGGAACTGCTAAGGGCTTAAAACTTCAGCCCCTTTGCCGCATCTCTCATCCAACCCCTCAGAAGGAACAAGCCGCTCTATTTCCCTGATTAGCCAAAATTCTTTGGCATTAACCACAGTAAAAGTTTCCAAGCGCACAGGAACTTTTTGGTTCAATACATGTTATCATAACAGAGCTACCAGCAAGCAGAGTTGATTTTGTTTTGCATGCTTTCCACGGAAATCCCTTCCAAGCACACTCTTTGGCCTCCAGAAATGCTTTGATTTGCTCGGAATAACAGCAGAAAGGCACCTGGTAAAGTGGGTGGATTATGGTAGCTGTCAGAGTCCTCAAAACTATCAGATAAGCCATATTCTGGAGCCAGAGTCAGGTCATATTCCTGACCTGAACTTAGCCAGTAATGTTCAGACTCAGACATTTCCATCTGAATATCAAGTATCTATTGCTAAAAAGTTTTGCACAACAGAAAAAACAACCAAACTCTTCCCAAACAAACACCCTTCCAACAAATTTTCCAAAGATGATGAAAGTGGAGTGAAGGGGAATGAAGAAAATAGAGGCTCACGGTGGCAGGTGAGAAACACCAGCAGCGAGGAGGTGAGAAGCTAATGTCAACATATCCACGAAGACAGTCCATCAACAGCAACACAATCTCCACGTTGATGCCTGGAAAGTACCTGCCGTGACCTAAGATATTTTCCCTAGGCTGAGTGGGTTGCAGACCGTTCCTTTAAACACGCTAATCTCCACCGAAAATTCACCTGACATTTGCAGGGTTTATTATTACCGTGTTGATTCATGAATCATTTATCACCCCTGCATTTCTTCAGAGGAGTCTCAATATGCAAAAGCCTACATAGTCTAGTCCCCTCTCTTTATGAACAGAGATCTAACTTTTGCTCAGTTGATTTAACCCCTTTCTGATGCTGAAGAACAGCTAACGGGTTCTAATGTACCACAGAGGCCAGTGGAGCAAGATGCAACGGGGTCTTCTTCAGAGCACAGGTCAGAAATGAGAGCTGAGCTGCTTGGTGGCCAACATCTAGCTCCCAAGTCTACACTGGGGCAGAGGCACTGAACAAGTCAACCATGGTCTRGACACAGCCTGCCATGTCTCCACAGGGAGACATCCACCCTGTGCTCCTCCAAGATCTARGAAGGTAAGAAGAAGGAGTAATAAAGAAGAGAGGTGAGATGCCAAAATGCCATCTGCATGAAGACGGACAACTGAGACACAACAGAATGATGCTCCTCAGGCGATCCTGCAAAAGTTAAGCGCAGTTCCTAAGCTGCAGCTCAGGTCATTGATCACGGCACAAAAAAAGTCATCCTTAATCTTAGAATTAAATAAAAACCTCACTTCATCAAGCCTGTTTTTCTTAGGAAACTTAAGGCTAATACCTCAAGAAACGAAGGTCCCCCCAGAGCGCACTGAGACACACTGCCTTGGTAGGGCGACAGGCTAGGAGGAGCCTGAGCTCTGAATTTCCTTGATTTTTATCAGGGCTCCCTCAGACGAACGTTTTGAGATTGCCCTCGGTACTCAAYACTGTTTCAACACTGGGTCTGCCCTCGTTGCAGCGTGAACTGTAAGCTGAGTGTCCTCCGAGGCTACAGCCTCGAGCAGATGGGAGGGGGACAGCACCGGCGTGAGGAAGGCTGCAAGGGAAATAAGGAATATAATCTTGTTCACTTAGAGCGCTCACGCAATCCTACTCAACGCAATTTATTAATTGTCCCACCAGCATCTTC